>NC_134044.1:1871044-2171044 GCF_965140245.1 Athene noctua | reverse complement strand
TGCCCTGCTTTTTCATGCACATCCAGGTCAGAGCCCCAGACCTTTTGCAGCCCTTTCAGTACAGCTCTGCTCTGACAGAGAGTTATGAAAATGTGGTGCTTTCTGATGCAGGTATTCCGTAGGTTTATAGGGGAAGCATGCTGCTTTGCAGTCTGGGTCATGATGCAGAGCCAGGCTGATAACAGCAGCTGGATCTTGCTGTGGTTTAAGCCTTGAGGTGGAATTCACTGGAACTGGGAATTCATTTAGGAAAGACCTCTTTCCCTCTCTGCTTTTACATTTGAAACTAAGCAGATTTGCCCTGAGTTTTCCTGCAAGTCAATAAAAGAAATCTCCAGCATCAATGGCTTCTCAGACAAACTTCTCCCTAGCATGTGGGTGAGCATTACGGGTTTGTCACAATTTCTGATGTGCTGCCAGTCTGGCAGTGAAGGTGTTAATCAGACCAGGGCAGCCGCTGTGTTTGGATGAGGTGCTGAATCACAGCAGCTAAACCCAAGGAGCACCATGTGGCAAACTGGGGCCCAAACTCTGTTCAGGTCAGAAACAATCTCCTGGTGTCAGTTTCATCACATCTGACTTACATGTCTATGGTGCAGATGCCTCCAGGAGAGCTTCTCTCCCTTGGTACTCGGTGGAGTTGAGTCAATAAAGTTAATGGAGCTCAGAGAGGGAGTCATCCAACCAAATGGGAGTTTTAGGGTTTTTTCCTATTTTAGAGAAAGATGAATACCATCGCAGACTCCACTGTCAATAAGGGCTGTCTGAGTCCTGACAGAAGGTTTCCCCACGGAGCCCTCGCTCACCCAAGGCATCTCAGCCCCATGGGTATGATTAATAACGTTGTTTCTACCCCCTAGACCTGATCCCTGCTCTGTGTCGGGGTGAACCTGTGTGCTTGCCAATCCTAAACCCATCATTTCAAGAGACCAATGACTGCTACACCCTGATGCAAAGTCTCTTAATGTCCATAAGGATACTTCTACAGATTTGACTCATCCATGGATGAAACCTTGAAGGCTCCAGCTAATTCCTCTTTCCCCAGTGTGGCACATCATGGAGCAGCAATATCCACTCACTGAAGGGAAACGCCTGGCTGAAACAGTCAGGATGGTGCCCAGGGGTGAGCTTGAGAGGTACTGACAGATCTCTGTGGTGCATGTCATATTCCACCTGGCTCCCTGCTTCATTTTAATAAGTGACTTGGTTTCCCAGGGACTAATATTAACCGAACAAACTATTTCATTTTACTGATTAATTAACACAGGAAAAAGATCTGACCTTGCTGTGGAGGTAATAATGTTCCTCTTGCACCACCACGAGAGGATGGTTTAATTCTGTGACCCCCAGAGCAGCTCAATCATTACTGCATGTTGAATATGATGGTGAAATACACTTTCCTGAGGGGAATGTGGGTGACCCTGGGCAACCAGAGCACACAAAAAAAGGAATTATCTGGTTTATGCAATCAGTAGATCAAGAGATAATAACAGGGTAGAAATGTCATGAAGTACATGCCTGTCTCCATGTACATTGGCCATCCATGTGCCAAGAATTTAGGATCGGAGGCATCTGGTCTGTCAAAAAGCAGAGTTAAAAGAAAAGCAGAGAAAACTTTGCCTTTTGTTCTCAGATGATCAGAGTGAAGCAGCCGGGTATGGAGGGATGAGAAGCTTCTAAAATAATGTGAGGTTGCAGCAGGGCACGGAGTCTGCACTCCTGTGGTTTGGGACCCCATCCCAAGCCCTTGGATTGATTTACAGCCCACTGACCTCTCCTGGGTGTTTTGCTAACTCAAAATGCCTGCAGATAAACAGCAGAACAAAGACTGCTGCTCACATTTTGGCAGGGTTTTAATTCTGAACCAAGGGCCCTCTGGCACCTTCCTCTGCAGTATTTGGTGCTGATTATTTTTTCTTGGTGGTGCCTCTCCAAGGTGCACGTCTGGTGGTGGTCGTGGTTCAGTGCTGGCCGATCACCATGAGGCCAGTCCTTCAGGTACCAGTCCCAGGGAGCTCTCCCTTCCCTCAGGTGGTGGTCTGCGGTGAGAGATGAGGTTATAAACCCAGGCACCAGTGTGATGGGCTGCACATGCACCCTTGAAAAATTAGTTTGGATACTGCTATTGCAATTTCATCTCCTACTTTGGTCCTTTGTTGTCTGTCCATAAGACCAATAAGAGTTTGGTGGCATCTTCCTCTGATTCCTTCTTCTCTCTTTTTCTACATTCAGAGTAATTTACCTATGCAAATTCCTGCTCTGATGACTGTTATTCATCCGTCACATCATTATCCCTTTATCTCCGTATGGAGTCCCCTGGCTTTTGCAGGACAACACTTTCGATTGAAATGTCAAAGAGGTTGCGATGCCACCATCATCCTTTTTCTAAGGGTCACTCTCCCTAGTCTATTGTAGTACACTGAAGGCACTGTATGCCTTTTCCTGCTATTCTATCATAATACAGTGATAATGGATGCATCTTCAATATCTAATCTGACAGTATGTTGCTCCCTAACCAGCCCTCTAGACCAGCTATGAGGTTCTTGTAATAAATTCAACACTAGAGCCGGTCAAAATCATCTCAGATGAATGTTGTGGGTTTTTTTCCCCCACAGGAAAATGTAGTTGGACTGAAATCAAAACATTTTGAAGGAAACGTGTTGATTTTCACTGGGAAGTATCAAACCAGATTGTTTCAACTTTCTTGTTTTGTTTTGACAGTATCAAAATGTTTCATTTCCATGAGGTAAAAACATTTGGGTTTGATTTTCTCCTAGTTTAGTTCTGACTTTCACTTTACATGAAAACATTGTATTTTGTCACGAAAAGCCTGAAGAGAAGCTTGTGTAAGTGTCAAAATACCAAAATGGAAACATTTCAGTATTTCAGGTGTCTCACTGCTTACAGCTCAGCTGCCCCCAAACCAGAGTTGGAGCCTTCCTTTCTGCTAGCCAGCCCCAGCCCATCACAGTCACCAAAACAGAGAAGCAGAAACATATCCCAACCCACCACTGGAGCCACTGCTGAGGAGGAGCAAGGACAGCGGCTTCAGGTGCCTTTCAGATCTACCCAACACGCAGTGTAAGTGCTCACATGCTGGTCTTTGCTGACAACCCTTGGAGGTACTGTTGTAATTCCCCACCCTGTGCTAAAGCTTTATAGAAACGATGAAAGCTATGGGACTGCAGCGAAACCACATCTTCATTTCTCACCTTACCGTGCTTCAATCACTATTAACAACTTTTGTTACTGGAAGGAAGGAGAGTGTTTAATGTATGCCAGTGAGGACTTGCTGGCTAGGGGTGAGACAGGATGCAGCAGCAGACTGAAGAAAACAATTAAAGCAAGGTAGCACGTAGAAATTAACCTTTAGAGGATAGAACAGGATAAAATAACTCCTCTTCCTCAGCCTATCTGTATCACAAACTGGTGATTCATTTCTCCATGGTGCTCATTACCATGCTATAAAGCATGGAGAAAATTAGTAGGTAGCTTGAAAACTCCCAGGCATTAGAAGATTTTATTTTCTGCATTCATTTCTGTTCTGTCTTCCCATTTGCTTGCTGATTTGCCATACAGATTCTCCCAGGCATTTGGGGATGCATTTGCCTCTTGTGCATTATCATGACTTGAAAAAAAATGTGTTTACTTCAAAGTGGCTTGTTTTCTATATCTCAGCCATGTCTGAATGACCTGTATTGCTTTACATAGAGGAGATGAGCTTTGAATGATCTGTGAGCTTAAGCTACAGCTCTGCTCTCAGTGAGGGTATTGTTCATGCGTCTCTTTCTGTCTTCCATCTTTGGCTTTCCTAGGAGGTTTAGTTTTGGATACTGCTTTCTTCCAGCAGCTTGGATTAAAACTGGCTGAGAGGTTAATATGTTCTTACAGAAAGAAAGATCCCATAAGCTTTTTGTCCATGAAACATGACGGGTTACAGGGGCGTGAGTGGCCACGTGCTTGCCCATGGTGGGAGAGAGGATGGGTGCCGGGCTTGGATGGAAAAATGCCCAATAGCAGAAAGCAACAAGCCGGAGGAGGCCTGTAGAGATCAGGAGGAGGGGATGGGGGACCTCAAAATAACACATAGAGTCCCTTATCACAAGCACAAAGGGCACAAGTACAGCTTCTTCTCAGAGACAAAGCAAATCTCCAAGTACCTGGAGGCTTGTCGGTGGTTAATTTAATGGGTCCAGCTCAGCCCCTCATCCCACCCAGCTGATATCAATGGGTCATATGGCGTGTAAGTGTTTTATGAATACATTAGGAGTATTGGCTGGAGTCTATTAAACAAGCAAAGGCCCCAGCATAATAGCTTCTCTCCACCACAATTAAAATGAGGTTCACATACAGTTTCGATTGTGTAGTTAGATCTGATCCCTTGGCCTCTCCTCTGCCTCACACCATGGGACACAGCGTCTCCAACAGCAAACAGTCTTGGACAAATAAAAATATAAAACCACATCACTGGGTTAAAAAGGGGAAAAAAGAAAGACAGAGAGAAAAAAATGGACTGGGGGCAGGAGAGGAAACCAGCACCTCATCGAGCTGTTATTCTGGTCCTGGTAAAAGCCCAAGATCATTCGTAGGAGTCCTCACAAGTTCATAAACACCTTTATTTGTAGTTTCCAATTTGACTTTGTTCAAACTGGAGGGTACAAATGTGTTCCTGTCGCTAGCTGCTGATTGTGCTACTTCTCCAAAAAGAAATGGCTTTGCCTTTTTTAGTGCGTGGCTCATAAAATAGGAATTAAGAGCATTTTTTTAAAACATAGTTTTTGTAATACTGCAGCCCCAAACCCCTTCAATCAGCAAACTTTAGCACGACTTGACAGACTAAACTGCCATTCCTTAACCCACAGGACAAGAAGTGCCATTTGCACATGGTTGAGTGGCGAGCAAGAAAGATTCATGTCGCTTGCTAATTGCCTTTGGCTCTGCGCCACCGCACAAACACTTCAGCACTGACTGCATTTCTGTTTCTGATTCCATCTTGGTAAATGTCTTTTTCTGTATTTCAATGACTCAGGAGTGCATGTAGCTCGAATTCGTTTAGAAAGGTGGGCAAGGAAAGGACAAGTGGCTATTGCTGGAAAAGTATGGGTAGGAAAAGTTCTCTGGCAATGCCTGTGAACACATCAGGAGCTGAGAAGAGACCTTCTGGGAACAAAGTTGAGATTGAAACCTACTGTAAATGTCTCTGGGTATTCAGTTGTTCATGTAAAAGCAGTATGAGCAGGGAGTTAATGTGGAAAAAGGACATTAACTGTCACACACAAGAACTTCTCTTGCCTTCAATATTCTACCCTCAGCCATGTCTCCCAGTGGTATTGGAGGCATCTGGACACAACTGAGATGTCCACACAGGGTTGGGAAATAAGGCAGAGGAATTATGAAGGGGACATGCCCTCCTGAAGTGGCTTTCAGCAGCCCAGGGTGGATACCTGGAGTGGATGCTCCTTCAAATGACCCTGGGCATCTCTGTGGACAACTGAAACAATCGCTCCAAGTCCCTTTTCTGCCTGCAGACAGTATCCCAGATCAACTCAAAGCTGAGACAAGTTTGAAGCTATGTCTCATTCCCTACCTCTGATCCCTCAGAGCTGGGCTGGGGATTGTAGAGATAACTCCCCCAGCCCTTGTCCCCTGTGAAGAGACAAGGATGTTGTGTGGAATGGTGTCAAATGCTTTGCACAAGTCCTGGTAGATGACATCAGTTGCTCTTCCCTTATCCACCAGTGCTGTTACCCCATTGTAGAAGGCCACCAAATTCATCAGGCACAGTTTGCTCTTAGTGAAGCCGTGTTAGCTGTCACAAATCACCTCCTTATTTTCCATGTGCCCTAGCACAGTTTCCAGGAGGATCCGCTACATAATCTTACCAGGCACAGAGGTGAGACTGACAGGCCTATAGTCCACCGTGTCTTCCTCGTTTCCCTTTTTAAAAATTGAAGTTATGTTTCCCCTTTTCCAGTCAGTAGGAACTTCATCAGACTGCCATGACTTCTCAAATACGATGGATAGGTGCTCTCCTGATGACCTGTGAACCCTCTCCAGGCTCTGGGCATCTATTGCAGTCACTGGCACCAAGCTGATAGGAGTCAGATGGACTGAGGTTCCCCTCCATCAGCGACTTCAGTTTAAAGCCCTCTTCACCAGCTTGGCAAGCCTATGGCCAAAGATGGTCTTCTCCTTCTCTGAGAGATGGATCCCATCAGCCCCCATCAGCCCGGGTTTCTCAAAGTGAGTCCCATGGTCTAAGTAGCCAAACCTCTGGCTGTGGCACCAGTCCCGTAACCGTTTGTTGATTCACCAGATTTGACTGGCCCTTTCAAACCCTTTCCCTCTGACCAGGAGGATTGATGAAAAAAATACTTGAACTTAATTTGTTCATTACTCCAGGGCAAAATTCTGTAAATAAGTGAGACTGGTTTCTCTCTCCTCCTTTTAATTGTCATTCCTGTGGACAAGATGATAGATTTTGATTTCCTGTATCCTTCCTTTTCATTGATGATCTTTTGTAAAGAAATACAACTGGCATGGATTTTCTTTTAATGGACTTAATTGAAATGATGGCAAATGTCATGACTTGAAGTGCAGGTTACGCAGTATGAATATACTTCCAAATGTACACTCCTAACAATACAAAATGTGTGATTACATAGCAACAATAAGCTTTCCTGGTAATAGCCTAACATTGACTCTAAATACTGATTTCAGTATATTATGTGCTATGCACACTGCAGGCAAAACAGCACATACAGGCCTTAAACCAGGAACAATTAGGATTTGGCAAGTTTATTTAAATCCACAGAGGATGCAATCAACCATGAATGCTATGAAGACAACGTCAAACTGTCAATCTGAGTGATGAGTTAGGCTGAAGAAAATTCATGGTGAGAACTGAATGGTGTTCCCCTGCGGAGGACAGGTCAAGCTAAAGCCCCCAAGCAGACAGACCTGGAGCTGGTCCACCAAAAAAACCCCTGGGAACCAGGCTTCTGTCTGAAGCTCGAGAGCTTTTCAGCTATGGGACACACTGGGACATCATGGGACAGCACAAGCACTGTGTGGTGGTGCCAGTGTTTGTGGTCGCTCATTTTTCCAGAAATAACTGCAGTAGCTGGGGCATTCGTTGAGAAGTTGGGAGGCTGACACTCACATGATTCCCTGCAGGTTTTAGTGCCACCATTGCCCACTTCTCATCTCCAGTGCATGTGCAATGCTCCTCAGAGTACTCTTGAACTTCACGTAATGGTACCTACTACCCTGCTGTCTCCTGCCAATGCATTTAACAATTAAATAGGAAGTAGGAGCTCAATAAAGAACATGCTTTGTGTTTTAGGGCCAGATAATCATCTTTTAATCTGAGTGTCTTAGATGAAAGATGATCCTCTTATTCTCACCATAAATTACTTTGCATGTTGTCACTTATAGCTCGCAGCTTGCACTTATTCAGGAGAGTAATACAGAAATAGCAGGTGGCTCCTGAGCCCTGAAAATAGTCTGTGGCTTTCTTAGATTTCTGGGGGAAAAATGAAGTGGACAGAGGTGTGCAATGGCATGAAGACTTCTGAGAGATGGGAGAACTAATGAGGAAAATTGTCAATCACTTGGCTGGACAGAGAGGGACTTTTCCATCCTGCGAAGGCTCCTATCAGGGATATGTCAGTGATAATAAGTCTTGCCTACATTACCAGGGACAGTCTGAAAATATAACTATATATCCGAGTAGATCTCCATACTATAATAACTGAGACAAGAAAAACAGAAGTTCAGAGTGATACCGGTCTTAGAAAAGACTTAGCTCTGACTCCAAGTTTAAACAGTATCAAGTCTTTCTTCATTGACTTCTTTGACTAATTAGTATTAAATTGAAATGGTTTGTTCAACTCTTTAATGTGTTTCCCCTTATTTTCAAAGCAGGATGTATTTCTCTCTCTTCTGGGTTAAAGCTCTTTTAGGAAAAAAAATCTAAAAATGCCTCAATTCTTTGCTTTTTTGTAACTGCTTAGGAAAGAAAAGAACTTTCATAATAAGCATAAGAGATTCGTGCATAAGGCAACACAGATTTTATCTGTGAATATCTGCTTGAAAATGGTCTTCCAAGGCATATCAGATCTGTTCAAATCAGGTATGAAAACGCTGCGTGCTACACACAGCCCAAGACACTGTGGGTAAGGGCAAGGGCCAGACCTGTGGTGGTAACATCCACTGATAGCTAATGAAAGCAATCTCTGAGAAATCATTTCTGTATGTAAAATATGGCTACAGTTTCACATGACCAACTTTCTGCTTTGAACTTCCATAGGGCAGCCGATAGGAAGAAGCAAGAGCAAGGTGAGGCTTGCACTTGATGTGCTTACCTCCTCTATCATGTAATGTCTTTGCTGCGTGACAATGACAGAGAAGGGCTGAGCTCAGTCTCTACCAAAGTCCTCTTATACAACCACACAGAAGCCAGAGTAGACTGTGTTTGCAGGTGCATCTACAAACTATTGAGTCTTTGGGGGATATGGAACAAATACATTTATCTGAGAGGGAAACCAAACAAATGAGATAATCACTGGCTTTATTTGTGGAAACGTGAGATAGCATAGCTGGCATTAGGAGCACAGCTGCTCACTCCGTCAGCAGGAATAATCATCCTTATTGAGGAGGCATGTCGACAGAGAAGGGCAGATGTAGAGGTTGTGAGCTTCACTGCCACACTCATCTGTCTGGGTGATGGCAGAAATGATGGGAGGCACTACGAGGGATTACAGCCAGCATCTTTATTCTCATGGAGGGGACTGCAGTTGATTATTTCATTACTGACATGAGGCCCTTGCAGCATTACAGTTTGGTCTGGTCTTTCTTCCAAGGCTCCAGTGACCAAGAGCTGCTTTGACTCACTTAGCCTCCACAGACTGCGAAGAAAGTCATGTTTACTGCAGCAGAAGGGTACCTAGGAGGTGGATTTCATGCTGGAGATGAAATGCAATGTGTTCATAACGCATTGTGCAGTCCCTCAGACTCTGATGTTCGTCTGCAGAAGACAACAAACATTTCCACTGCCAGCTGGCAGAGCAATCCTGAAGGGAAAGCAGACACTCTTCCTAATCCTACCTGATAAGGCAATGCTGAGTATAATCTGTGTGCATAGACGCAACATTACACTAGCTCCGATGAAAACATGGTTGTTAAGATAATTGCTTGATAGAAAGTCAGAAGCAAATCCTTGCACATTCATGCCCCGGGGTTGGAGTTACCAGTTAAACCAGCTTGGACATCTGTGATGTCTGAAGGTGGAGGACAACCCACACACTCACAGCTCTTCCTGATTTGTTCCCCAACACTTCCACTAGAGCTTGGCAATGAGTCTTCTACTATCCAAACCTGAATTACCACTGAAATGCTACTGATGGAAATCAGGGAGAGCTGCCTTAGCAGGCCATGGTTTACCAAGACAAGCCCTGCTACCAAGAAAGTTGTAAGGAAATGCAATGCTGCAGAGAGGTTTAAAAAAGAAACCAATGTGGCAGATGACAACTTCCACCCAAGCCTGCAAGAGCAGCAGGTTCTCATCTCTCTGGTGCTTTCAGATTTGCTCTCAGGGGCCTCAGCTCCTTCTGTCCAACCAAGCACTGGGCTCATGTGACGGAAGTCCCTTAAAGGTTTATAGATCGGACAAGTCTGGGCAGACATTTTACAGCTATGTCAAAAGACATATCTGTGACAACAGGGTGACTCCCTGCCAGTTTTCAAATGCTTGTTCCAAGCACTGGAGGTGTAGAGTTTCTCAAAGAAACCATTGTCAGAATTTGTTTAACATGGACGAAATGGCATTTTTTTCTTAATCACATTCATATTGATCTCTCCTATGAAACAAAAGAACATGTAATCAGCTTTTCTATATATCACAGGCTGCTAAAGGTCACCCAGATATCTACATCAGGCCAAAATATGAGTTATGGCTAATATTTCGAACATAAAGACAGAATGTATCTGTTACAGACAAGGACAGAAGAGAGCAGGATGTTATCAACATATTTTTAGATTTATGGCATGGCAGCGAAAAACCCTGAACAAGCGCCCTGTGCCTACATAATTTAATGGACCATACTTTTCACCTCACTTGATGGAGCTAAGTTGAGTTCCTTAAGCTTCCCATCATGAAGTGGTTTTCCAGACATGGATGCTTTGAGAGCAGATTTGTTTGAATCTACTCTACTACTTGTTGGTCTTGAAGCAGTGATCATCAGAACCTGATACAACACAACAAGAGATGATCCTCAGCCCTGCGTGATGTGCCCCTTTATCACACCAAGGTCTGCAGTGGCAAAATCGTGCACTCTTGTTCTGAACACTTTGGGAGAAGTCATCTTCCCTTCCTTTCACGTTACCAGCGTAGACTCCATTCTCTGTTACCAAAAGCATCGTCTTTCTATGCTAAAAAGCATGCTTTTTTGGAAGGTGAACAGTTGTGAGAAGGAGCAATAGCACACCAAGTGTCAGTCTTGACGTTTCAATTCAGTGACATCCAGATCTCAGGCTACAGATCCCAGCTCTGCCTGTAGAAAGCGTGTGAGAAATGGTCTTGTTCACTTCCAGGGCTGGAGTGGTGTCCAGAGCCCTCCTTGCTAATTACCCAGGAGCTCCTTCACAAAGTCTGTTTTGATTTCTAGCCTGTGCTGCCAGTCAGACACCTTTGTTCCTTTTCTGGTCAATGGAGAGAGAAGGCGTCTTGGGAATGACTCAGAGCTGGAGTCAGTCTGTCTGCACCACCAGTTCTGGACAAAGCCTGAAAAGATTCACCTTCCAGTCTGGGCATGAAAGGATAAATGCCAGATGGTGACAGTTCCTAGTCCAAAGTGTTCATGAAGGCTGAGAAAGCATGGACAATTTATTATTTCATTATAGAGGAGGAAGATGGAGTCACTGTAATTAGAGCCCTCACTCGAGATGCTGAGACTGGCAAAGCTGACAAGTGAAGCTTCTTCTGGCTCCTGGATGAGGTGTCAAATGCAGGAGGGACCACTTTGGCCATGAATGCTGGGCTCTAATTCTCCCCACCCTGCCCCAAACATGATAGAATAGGGCCTATGGCAGATACATTTTTACTTTCAGAGCTTCTACTGTTCACTAAGAAAATTAGAAACTACTGAGCTTGGCAGCCAGAATTTCTGGAGAGTCCTTGGAATGGCTTTTCCTTCCTGATTGTACCTATGTACATCTTTTCTTTGTGACAGGGAAGTACCACTGATACCTGCCAACCTTCCTGGTCATGTACCCAGATTGCCTTGCAGGGAAGAACAAACTTGTATGGCTGAGGTAAATCAGAGGTTTGTTTTTTCCATATGCTTTTCCCTTTGTTTGTAAAGCCCACTTAGATTCCAGAGACTATATTGCTGAGTATTTAAATGAGAAAGCTCTTCTTGGAGAAAATGAACCATGAAACACAGCACATAGATATGGGACAAAATAACAGAAAAGAAAAAGATTACTAAACAGGCAAAAATTCAGTCCAGGTATGGCTCCAGGTATTAGCAGGTGGTAGGAATAAAAGATGATGAATGCAGAGATAAATGTAGTGTCTCCTGATGTATGGAGATGAAAGCACATAGTCTGTATAAGTGAAGTCAAGCATTTATGTCTGTCTGTTCTCCAGGAACTTGTGGAAAGATAGTTCTGCTTGTGTTTTGTTGAAATAGAAGCCAGACTGCATAAAAATCATTAGGAGCTGCATTTTTTTTTATTATCTGTGATTTTTTTTTCCCTCATGCTAATGGATCCCAGACCATTCTAAACCAAACAATAATAGCTGGGGGGAGAGCGGAGGGATCTCTTCCCTTGCCAATGCTGAGCTATTGAGCATCTAATCATAACCAGGAGATGGGAACAAAGCCCAAAGCCCTTCACTGTCCAGTCCTCAGAAAGAACGAAAGGAAAAAAGGAAAGAAAGGAGGGAGGAAAGAAGGGATGGAGGAAGGAAAGGAGGAAAGGAGGAAAGGAGGAAAGGAGGAAAGGAGGAAAGGAAGGAAGGAAGGAAGGAAGGAAGGAAGGAAGGAAGGAAGGAAGGAAGGAAGGAAGGAAGGAAGAAAGAAAGAAAGAAAGAAAGAAAGAAAGAAAGGAAGGAAGGAAGGAAGAAAGGAAGAAAGGAAGAAAGAAAAGAAAACTTTTCCACAGCAACCTAAGATACAAATGCATTGGTATCCCTGGAAAATCCTCCCTTCCTGTAGAAGAATAAGAGGATCACCAATGAAAGGAGCAGAAGCTGGTTCAGATGAGCAGAAGGACATGCCAAGGGATATGGTGACTACTGAGAGTCCACATGGACTCCAGAGCAAAGTAGACAAGCTCATGGAGAAGAAATCTGTGAATAGAGAGGAACTACACACAGACAATGAAACCCCTGCTGTTGGAGTCTGAAGGAGTGCTTGTGGGGAGCATTACCTGGCTCAGAACTTAAATTGCTTTGAAGTAGACCCTTTGCCCAAACAGGCTGTGATCTAGAGAGACGATTTTGCTGGTAGAGGTTTCTCCCTCTCCCTGGTTGGTCAGGTCCTCACAAAATCCACTAAAACTCCTGTGCAGGTAACTTAGCTCTTTGTTTACTAGCCATTACCTTCACAGCTGGGAAAGACCTGCTTTTTGATGGTCACTACACCTTATCTGGGTGAATGCAAGTGGATGTAGCCTCTTATTTTCAGTACATGGAAGGACTCTCTGCCAAGTGTTATCCCTTACAACCCATGCTTACTGTGAGGGCAGATCAAGTGTTCAGTGCTGCCCGGGGTGGAGGTCAGAGCTGGGGAGGCCCCCCAGGAAAGTAGGTCAGGAAAAAACAAGTTTTGTCTCATTAATATGGAGCAGAGAGAAAGGTGGGTGGGAACCCGAGGAACTTCAAGGATTCACTGAGTGCTACACAAGAGTGTTCATGGCTCTGAGCAGAAGACAAGCAAATACTGATGATTTCAGCAGCCCGAAAGCAATCCTTTGGGGAGAAATGGGCATTTTGGAAGGCCTCTGTTAGTGAGGACTGGTGTCTCGGAGCTCATTCGGAGCTTGGTACTGAGAGGAGGGGAATGCCTGGGGCACACATGAGCATTTATCTAGCTGGAGAAAAGATGAAATCTTCCATTTACCACATCTCTGGCTTCTGGTGCGCCAACTGCTCCAGCGTTATTTGTGTCCCTGTTTATTGACAGTATATTAACCTCTGGGTAAAATGATAGGCCTCAGCAACTTCACAGTGGCCTTTACACTATTTGCAGTGACTGCTAAATACCACAGCAGATAATGTTATTTATTCAGCACATTGCTAATGTTGGATTACAACGGGACCCCCGTCTGGAAATGGAGAGAAACCCCTGCAAGAGGCTGGCATGAATTCATTACAAATCAGTGCTGCTAGAATAAAGCATCTATGGAGAATATCTAAGCAGTGACCTTCATACAAAATGTATCGCATAACACTTTCTATTAAAATAATCATAAACACAGTAAGCAGTAAACAAAACAATCAAAATGTGTCGTGAAAATAAATGCAGAGAGGGGATGGTAGATGGAAGAGGGATTAAATTTCCATTTAGGTATTATAGGCAATGAAGGATTTTTTCTTTTTTCTTTTCAAACAATGTTTCCAAAATCAATAACGGGGGGAGGGAAATGGTGTGATTAGTAACATGGTGAGTAATTGCATCAGTTTGTCACCGCTCATGCTCAATGTTAGAGCATCTATTAAGAAAGGAGGCTGTTGGAACCAGCCCCAGTCAATATTTGTCCATACCACAGAAAAATCCTGCAGTCTGGCTAAATTCTGTACACTTTTTGATCTGATGCTTTGCCTCTGCCAACATCTGTCGTTCCCATCATGATTAGACCAACAGGCTTAAAGATCAAATCACCATGGTGCCAGATGACACGCGTACACACAGAGCAAGGTAATGCCGTTCTGTGATCTACGCAACGGGCAAACAGAGCTGCAAAGCAACTTGCCAAAGGGCAGCCAAGCGAGATGGCAGATCTGAGCATTGTACTGGGCCCCTGCACCCCTGCTGGGGGCCATGGCAGAGTTGAAGCCAAAGGAAGAGTTCCTTCCTGTCTTCAAGACACCACAAATTAAGTCTCACTTCAATTTTCAGACACAAATCTTACTACATTCAGACCCATGCTGTTAGGAAGGATGGTTCCTTGGAGGAGAAGTCAAGCTGCCTTGTGATTCCTTTGTGCATCATGTAGAAATACCAAAGGCCAGCATCTACTGAAAGTCCCAGGCTGGTGGCCGCTCACTCCCAGACACAGCAGCTGTCACTAGAAGTGCAGAGCTCAAGAGCATGCCTTGAGCAGGAGCAGTGGATGACCACTGCTGCCATGTTATCTAGCTTATGGGCCTTGTTGGGATCTCCTTCTGCATCAGTAATCACCATGTGGTTTCACCAGTGTCCAGTTTGTTTAGTAGCCCAGCTACTTAGAAAACATTCGATCTTGAATGTTTTTCCCTGTTTTTCTATATTTCTTCAAAATCTTCATTTTTTTCCTTCTAGACCTGTTTTACAGTC
The DNA here is from genome assembly GCF_965140245.1 of Athene noctua. Lineage (NCBI taxonomy): Eukaryota > Metazoa > Chordata > Aves > Strigiformes > Strigidae > Athene > Athene noctua. The sequence continues at coordinate 2,156,501 of NC_134044.1, read as the reverse complement.
TCGGACACGAGTGCACTCAGAGTATCTTGCATGTAGTTGCTCCAGTCACTGCTTTTCTCTTTCATACACAGGGATGCTGCCTTTGCTCTTTGGTTGGATGATATCCCCACCAGGTGGACATCCAGCCCTTGCCAGGAAACCTGCAAAACCACAGGAAGGATCTCAGGGTTCGAGATGCAGACTGTTCCTACTGTCTCAGTGCCCTCTCTCGCCCTCATCCCACTAGTCTGAGTACACTGAGCTTTTCATTCTGCATCCACCTCATTTCTGTTCCTGCAGCTCTGCACTGCCTTCATTTCAGCCTTCATAATAATCTCTATAAACACATTCCTTTTCAGTTTGGTCCTACCTGGATTAGCTACAATCTCTAGCTACACAAGGAAAGAACAAGGAAGAACTGACGCTCCAGAGACAGCCTTTTGTTAGAGGTTTTAACATAGTTTGCAAGTTCCATTTAAGTTTGAATTTCTCAATTTTCAATTTCTCTCTAAGTTTCCTGACCTCTATGTCACATCTCTCTTTGATGATCAGTCCTTTTTCTATCCTTTCTGCAGGTTCTCAACTTACTGCTAATATATTTTTCAAGACAGTTAGTCATCCTGTCATAGTTCGAATTTTTTGCAGACATATTTTCCCTGTTACGTGTCAGACAACTTCCAGACTGCCTCCTAGCTTTCAGGCCCTTGCGTTTTCCAGCAAGTTAGTAATAAGTTTCCTGGATTTCCCCAAGTTTGCCCTTGTGAATTTGAGTGACATCTACTTTTACTTTCTCCCCCTCCAATTTCAAATGACCTTCTCATGGTTAGTCACCACAGCTATTTTCTGTGACCAATTTATTAGCTGTAACCAAGTCTAAAATGGCAATGAATTTGTTAAATTGGATCCCATCCGAAGAAACCTTCTCATAAATCCACAGTCCTATCTACAGATCTAGGGTTGTTCTTCTGACCTCCTCTTTGCTCTGTGTGCCAGGAGGTCTCAGGCTGTCCTCCATCACTGGCTGCATCCCAAGCACCCACATCTTTTCCCCCACGAGATACACCAGGCAATGCTGTAGATACAAAGCAGTGCACATCACATATCCAGTAGCAGAAATATTCACCCAGACCTTCATTGTCTTCTCTGTTCCTTACACCATCTCACCTGCTGCCATTATGTTCCCTCCTTTGCCCTTATGTGTAATAAAAATGTTAATGGTATGATCTCATCTAAGGGTTTTTTCCCTTTCCTTTAGTGGCAATGCTCAATGAATGAGGAAGGTTTGACATTTGCTTTTAGACTCTCTTTTCAGCAATCCCATATCGCTGAAAATCATTCACCTTAAAAAACCGCTTTTTTAACTGAGCATTATCAATGAGTAACCATAGATACTTCCCTTCTGATTAGCACTAATGAAACTAATAGCATGCTTTTATCAGTATTCCTTCACATTATATAGTTTATTGATGTACTTTGGTGCCTATTTTCTATAATGAAAACTATGAAATTGCATATCTATCATGACTAAGTAGTGATGTAACTCAGATCCAACTTTAATTGTTGATTCTTTCAGTGAGAAGGTGATCTTAGAAGCTCTAACTACAAAAAGCCATAGAGTTATTTTTTTCCCAATAAATAACCTGCTTTCCCATAAAGGCAGAAAATTCAAACTGATAAAGAAAAATAAATTTTCATATACAGCATAATTAGTTTGTCGGACTTCTCACCACAGAAAATGATTCAGCCCAAGAACACTGCAAGATTAAAAAAGCTCAGGCATTAAATGGGTAGTCAGAAGTCCACAGTTACTATAGCTATGGCTGAAGAGGGTTTAGAAGTGGTATGAAGCTGCATATCTCAAGTTTGTTACTCTCTTCCAGAGATTGGGATGAGTCTTAAGGTGGGGCAGAAAACTATCTAAAGACTGAGGGTCTTGTACCAATTTCTAAAGTATCTGATGAGAAGCAAGGTCAGTAACTAGCTGAGCACCTGACCTACCAAAGCTCAGATATCCCTCTCTCTGCTGTTTAACTCCAACGTGGGGAGTATTTTCCACAGGGGGAAAAAGGTCTCAGTCATTTAAGCTGTCACTGCTGCATCCTCCTGTTTATAATGAAATAACTTCCTTTCGTTTCTAATACATTAAAATGAGTTTTTTATAATCCTTATTTATGAGATGAACTCAGATTACAATATTGGAATAAATGTAATAAAACAACTGGCACATTTCAGAAAATTGTGCAGTTTCATCTAAATGCTGTATTTCACATTGCTTTTAATCTAAAGAAAATATTTGGGTCTTTGTAAAATCTGAACTTTTTCTCACTTTTTTTCCCTCAGATCAGTAGGTTTTGGTGCTGGGGTTTTTAAGCAAAGGAGAGGGTGATTTTAAGGGCTAAATGATACTGGATCAAAATGTGTTTCCAGCTGAGCAGTGTGACAGGCAGGCTGGGGGCTGAGGGGTTATGGTTGCTCACAGTCATGGTCTGTGCAGTGGTGGGGGATTCAGGTGATGGCTTGACATGTGTCCAGCAGCTAATCCAAACCCTATAAATGCACATTGCTGGCTGGGAGACTACTGGCAACTAATTTTTAAGACTGGGGACAGGTTTTTGACCATTTGGGGTGGATGTTCATGCAACATCAATGGTCAGAAGTTCACTTGACAAACCAAATTGTGGCTGTCCTTCAAGAAGCAGACAGTGAATAGCCTGCTCACGATGCAAACAAGGGGACAAAGTCTTCATCCCACTTTATCCTGGGTTTTCCCCTAATTCCTGGTATGACTTACAGCTCCTGTGCCTTAGTTGGCCCTGGCCTTCACAGGGGGGACACATGTGACCTGTCTCCCTCCCAGTCAAGCCAGCTGTGCCACATCTGGTGGGTGTCATGGCTGCGACGGAGTAACCCTGACATCTAGTGGCTTCCAGAGCCGAAATCCAGAGCCCAAATCCTGCACATACCTGAGCTGAGCAGGGCTGAGCAGCAGGCCACCTTCCACAGATGCAGCCAATAGCCAGCAGCAGGGCAGACAACAATACGGGCAACCATCACTGCTCCAAGGATTGTTGCGAATAACTTAATTGCTAATAAATTATTTGGCCCCTGGTTTGGGTTTATTTTTTTTTCAACAGACTGTTGGGTTTTGGCTCTCTAGCTCTGACAGTCCCTGTGCCAGGGCAGCCAGCCCATGCCAGGGCAGGCGAGCTTGCCCAGGGAGCCCATGCTTGCACACGGGATGCTTTCCCACAGCCCGTTCAGGAAGACAAAGCGTTGGACAATGGCTTTCACTAGACAAAGACCTGTGCAGCCTCCTGTGCCTGGAAACACTCCAGCGATGTTACAGAAACAGGGAGGAGGAGGTGCCAAGCAGGGGGTACAGGGAGTTTTCAGTGTGACCTCTTCCCATACTAATGGGGAAGGAGAAAGAGGCACTCTGTAATCCTGAACAGAGGCCCCAGCTTCCTGCTCGTGCTGCCAAGGTGGCTTTTGTAGGAGGCATTTTATAACAAAGCCTTCTCTGAACAGAATCACCCACTGTCCACTCTCAGCAGGGAGTGACAGAGATGTGCCTTTTGGAGATGCAGGTGATTTGGCTGCCCTCTTGCAGGTAGTAAGGCAAGGCGGTGCCTCAGTGAACTCTGGTTTTGCTGTCCCTGTCCCTGGGTTTGCCACCAGCTGGGTTTCCAAACCCTGCTGCCTGCCTGCTGCCACCTCCTCCAGACCCTGCCCAGGCCCACAGATGCCACTGCCTGCCAGCACCTCCAAGATAAGCTGGAAATCCTCCCCAGTTCCCTCTGGGCACAAAACAATCACAGGTGTAGAAAACACACAGAAACAGAGGCAGTGAGGGCGACCGGGTAGTAGGGATAGGTTTTTTTCACACCACTTCCAATGAACACAGCAACCCTGTGTTCTCTGGCAAATAGAAATGTAGGTCCTGCAGTGTCCGCTGGGCAAAGAAATTCACACAAAATCAGCTTGAGAAGCAGAAAAAAGCAGCGAATAGTAATCTGGTGTTCTTATCATCAGTCGCCTGGTACCTGCATGCACTGCAGCATCGCAGGCAGGGAACAGGGGGAAGCTAAAGGATGGCATTCACACGCTGCCATTTTTCCCTGCTGACACCAGATTTCTCAACAATGCAGGAAAGCCACGACCCTCACATTTCAAGGCACTTTCAGCAGTTTGTACGCAAGCTTGTGCCACAGCACTGCCCACCCTGTAAGCTGCGGGTTTAGCAGTGAGCCTGTACCATCAGCTGGGGAGGGCTGTCACGGATTCACAGTCTTCCCAAAATCCAGTCTCTGTGCTCACATGGGCCAACATGGGGCTGGTGGCCACCTAAGCAGGTGAGGTGGGTCTGGGATGAGGCGAGGTGGAGCACAGCCCTACAAATGCACTGTAGCACACTGTTATGCTCATGGTGTCCATCAATAAACCCCGGTAGACATCGCAATCATTCTGAATTTCTGCCTCCTGCCTGCTGCAGCTGGTGGGACTCAAGGCACCAAGCACGGGATGGATAGACAAACCCCCACTGCTCAACCTCCTCCACCTGCGGCTTTCACGAGCAGTTTTGGGACAGTCAGACCTTGTGGGTGCATGAAATCCTGCTTGCACGAACACCCGCGGCAGCATTTCCATGGCGCTGGTTGTTCCCACTGTGCTGATGACAGTGGCACTTGCCACAGCACATGAAATCTTGGTGCATGACAGCTTTACCACAGGGAAAAAACTCTCCAAGGGAATGCAGGGAGCACAAGCGAACTTGCAAATTTTCCTGTTTTGAGGTCATGAGGATTAAAATGAGGATTTACTCTGATGCTCTTCCAGGAGCTTGCACTGCCCAGCTGTCTTATTTGCATCTGACCCTCAGCCTCACCACGTGCAGCTCATCCTCGCATGGGTTAGCAAGGAGACGGTGCTGCATTTGCAGGGAATTCCTGTGCCTTGTTCCCCGCACACAGAGCGAGTCTGTGCATGGCCCAGGGGGGCAAAAAGATGGACATCACACGGCCAGGGGTGTGAACGTGGGCTTCGGGGCAGCCAGCGCTTTGCCCCATCCCTACTGTCCTCTCCAACAAGGTCCCTGAAGAGCATCCCCATTTCTGCAGCTGACACTGGCCATCCCCCCTCTCCTGCTGCTTCCTCTACCCGTGCGGAGGATTCGCCACGATTTTCTGCATACTTCCAGCTGTGTTTACAGTCACAGGATTTCTTACTTCTCATGAAAGTCACTCCCAGGGTGAAATTTGAGTTTGTAAATTATTAAAATGTTATCAAGAGCATGCAGACTTGCCCATTTTTTTTTTTTCTGTTGGTGAATAAGCTGATGTATAATTCAATTTTCCCCCCACAGTTTCTTCAGTAATACTTAAAAATTATACACACACACACACACACACACAGATCCAAACCTTATTTCCATTTATTTAGAAGTCTCTTTGGGCCAGAGGCTTTATCTTCCTCTCTTTCTGCACAGTGCTGAGCAAACTTAGGGTGTTGTCATTATATGAATAATATATAATAATAATAAATTCAGAATTCTTAGTTTCTGAATGTATCTTCACAATAAATTATTTTAAATGCTTGTTTCTGAGAGAGAAACAGCAGATGAGAGCACATACATGGTACATTATTATTACTGGTTGTTATTATGCAGAGCAAGAACCAATACTTCTATTTACAGTTTCTTGACAATATCTTCTTTACAAAAAACCCCTCCTGCTTATAATTTTGCTAGATTTTAATTCTTTAGACTGAAGCTTCCTTGGCTGGGTGCCTAGCAGGGTTCAGCTTTCCTTGAAAAGTGAAGTAAGCAAAATCTTATTTTTTCCCTCTCACATTTAAACAGTTTTACAACCTTCAGAAGTTTCCATGCTCCCAGGCAAAAAAGCCCACGCTATTTGGCAGAGTGGCTGAGGCCAATGGTGGCCTCTTGGAAATTCACCCAAATTTAGTCCAAGACAATAGCTTCTGAAAAAGCCAGTTTACACCACCCCTGTAGCTGTTGGTGACTGGGAGCTGAAACCTCAGAGGCTGAGCTCTAACCAAAGGAGAAAAGAAATGAAGAAATGGGAAGAAGGGAGAGAGGGCAGAAGGATGAAGGATTAGCAGTGTGGCAGGGCTGTAAAGGAAACAGAGGAGGAGATGGAACAAGGTAGGATAGGAGATGAGAATGCCAAAAAGCCTGACTTGACATGAGTAGGTGAAGCTGGGAAGGGGCAAAGGAAGATGCAAGAACCATCTTTCTTTTCTCCTTCCCTCCAGGGACTGGTCTGCAGGGAAGAAAAAATGACCTTCTAGCTTCTCCATGAGCTCTGAGGGATGCACTGGAAAGAGAGCATTGTTGCTCTGTACAGTAGAAGCTGCTCTTCCCACGCCCTGTGTGAAGGTTTCCTAAGCACACACATGCACACACTGATGCATGACCTAAAAAGAAAGCGCTGTAATGAAATGTTCAGAAAAAGCATTTATCCAGGCTCCTTCTCTAGCCAACCTGATGCGAGATAAGATCTTCCAAGGAGACTCATCCTACCCATTCCAGGAATATGTCTTTATATCTTCTAGAGGTCAACAGTCTTTTCCCCACTGGAAATGACCCAGCTCAGGATATTCAACCTTCAGAGGGCTACCGCTGGGTGTGCAGGGCGAGGAACTCCCTCCCTGGCTCTGCAGATGTGCCAGGCATTTGCAGTCCCAAACAGGGTCTGCTGGAGCTGTGCTTTGAACCAGTTGCACTAAAATTGCAGGGACACATGATGTCTCGGACAACTGGATGTCTGAGAAGGCCACCTCAGCTGCTCAATGCTTGTGAAAGTCTGGGGTTTTCTGGCTCTGGTCAACCATTCACCCTTTATTTTGTTTATCCTTCCTGTGCAACAAGTTTATTACACGCTGTCTAGTTCCTAACCCAAGGTGTTTTAAACAAATACATTCTCCCAGCTCCATGATGCAGACATGCTCAAGGTGCGCTCCTGTGTGGGAGAAGACCCTCCTCCCTGGTGGCATTTCCCCATCATAACTGGCCCAATGATTTCTGCTCCAAAAATCCTTTTAGCTCATCAGCTTCATGCTAAAGTAGGACCTGTCACGGAGCTTGTGCTGGGTTTAGTGATATCTACTCTCATCTCATGTTCCCCAGGAAGCCGCTCTAATCCTCTCACTGCAGCTGTGTAAGCTTTCAGTGGGTCATCCAGCTGCGGAAGGCTTTTGTCTCATCACTGTGAAGGTTTTCCTGCGCCCTGACCCAGGTCCGTACGTCTTCCAGACAGGCCACCAAGTGTTTTGGTGGCACACGTTTGCATTGCTGATGCATACACTCAGCTGCTCCCCTCCTGAGGCCAAAACAGCATCCTGGAAGGAAGCTGGAGCATTAGCAGAGGCTTTTACCATTACACATCTGGTAAGACTGGCACTTTGGGAACATCAATGACATGCTTATGTGCAAACTCTACCCGGGAACATATTTTGTAGTGAACTGTAGCTTGCTAAATGCTCTCATGTGTTTGGTTTAAGAGGCTCGAAGACTGCCAGAAAGCTCACCGGCAAAATGGGCTGTCCATTGACACATGGCAGTGTGATGCCTGCGGTAGAAAAAGAATCAGGAGGATGATGTATGGGGCTGTAATTAATGTGAAGTAAGTTGTACACAGCTTTCTGAGCAAAGAGCACCCAAAGGACAGCCCACGAGGAACAACACTCAGGTCAGCCTGACATTTTCTGTCCTGTGGGCAAACATTTCCAGCAAAAATTGGACTCCACCTTCAGAAGAGAATTCATAATCAAAATTGATGAGGAGAGGAGATTGTTGGCTGTCTCCATCAACAGCAATGGACACTGCCATTAAAGACAAGAAGTGAAGGATATTTTTTTTCTCTTTCTAATGGAAACCAATCTATCGACATGCTTCTCATGTTGCTGAAATAACAAATAGGCTTTTTATTGCATCTCCCATCCTGGTTCTGCCTTTCCCATTTCTCATTAATGAATCTTTCAGTATATGATAGGAACTGCAAATATAGATCACCAGCAGGCTGGGACTTGAAATCCATATTCCTAAAAAGGCATCCTTTTGACCCAAACAGGTATCTCCTCCATGTAATAGACTGTTCTCCTGTCAGGCAGACTTGCAAGAAGAAGGAGACAAATAGCATTGATGAAAGCCATTAATTGCTTTCCTGTTTATGGAAGGCAAACTTGGATGCAGACTCTATCTAAGCATTTAATTACAAGCAGAAATTACTTTTCTCTATTGAACCTAGAAATGTTAAAGCACACTGGATGCTTTTCACGCAAAGAAAGTAAATATTTTTGCACCGTATCAAATTTTCTTGATTTTTTTTTTAATTTTTATTTTTTTCCCTTCATTTGCTCCCTTACTGTTTGTTAGCTTTTTGGCAGGGAGAAAAAATAATTAACCAGAACAATACAATGCAGACAGGCATCACAAGCACTGAAGTCATTTAGCCTAGAGAGGAGAATGAGAAGTGATTTGATTGTGAGGGATATCATGAGAAGTAATAAGAATATACTGTCATTTCCTATAAGCAATGGGGATGCTCAGCTGGAGTACAGTCCTCTGTTAAAGCAAAGCGAAGATAATATTTTTAACTCAGAGCCTCGTGCTGGCATGGCAAATGAAGAAGAAACCTAACTAAAATTCAGCACCTGCTAGGTGCAAGGTCTGCTAGTGTCCTTTCAGATTTCAGAATTGAGTAATTTCTACTTGAGGTGCAAAGCTGTTAGGCCGAGGCCTGTCCTTCTACTTAGTTGTTAGAAAAAATGCTGATTTATTGCTGTGGACTTGCCTCTAAGTCGTTGTTTACCGTGATATCTGCTTTCCAGATAAATGGATAAATTGGATAAATGGGGGTTGCTCTTTACGTGAAGAAAGCCTTGTCAGTAAACATGCGTTATTGCTGTGATTAGCTTGAGGAATCATATACATTTTTCATGCTTTTCTAGTTGTACACTTCCTCTAATTCACTCCTAAAAGCCCATCTGTATAAATGACTTTGCAGTGCCCGCTAATCAATAGTTTGCACTCCTGGGCTGCTGGCGGCGATGCTGGGGGGAGCGCTGCGGCGCACCAGGAGCTGCTGAGCCGGGGGCACAGACGGGACACCCCACTCCGGCCAGGCAGACCAGGGGCTACCTTGGAAAGCAGGAGACAGCCTGAGACTGGTCCCTTGACTAAATCACTAGTTAGTTGGGACTTGACCCTGAAATCTAACAAATCACTGCCTAGACTTCTTGGGCTCCCCCCCCAAGCTGTGTTCTTGCAGGGCAGGAAAGCTTCATTAGCCTTCCTGCCAACAGCCCAAAGCAATAGCCTGTGGCTGTTAGGAGAGCCTTGATGGGATTTGACACCCGCAAACCTCTGCGAGGAGGGGAAAGGCCTGGCACCTGCCAGCCAAGGAGACACCCCTAAGTCCCTGTTGAAGTCCCTGTTGCTGAGTATAGCCCCAAACCCCAAGGCAGCCGTCACTACTGTGCTGCTGCAAAGAGGCTCTTGGGGGTGGCTGCCCTGCCTGGAGGCAGGACGCTGACCTGCCTGGGACCTGCAGAGTCCAAGGGTCACAAGGTGCCTCGTCCCTACCCGGCAGGAGCAAAGCTGGGGTGTTAGGGCAGCCGTACCAGGCTGTAGATGGATGGTTTTGCAAACTGACAGGGGAACTGCTGTTTATTTTTGAGCCTGTTTCCACCTTCAGTTCAGCGTGAGCCCATGTCCCAGCCTGGCAGAGGATCTTCTGAGATGCATGTTCCTTAATTGCCAGAGCATCTGGCTCACACCAGGAGCAGGAGAGAGCATGATTTATTTCACAGGCTTTCGGGCCACCGTTGTGAACGTTTTGCTGCAGACAGGGGAAGCAGCTCTGCATCCCACCATCAGCAGAACAGATTTCTCTCTGCAGCCACAACATCTTCAGCTGTGTGAGATGCACTCAGTCCCTGCACCAGCAACACTCATTTTCTCCAGCTGAACCCACAGACCCTACAGAAGGATCAATGTTGTGTTTACCTGAGGCTTTGTAGGGCCTTTTAGTGTTTCAACAGTAGTTATTTGTCACGAAGGGCTGATCGGAGAGGTGGTTACTGTGTGCTGGAGGGCACAGGGCTGCTGCTGAAATGTGCAACTTCGGCAGCAGGAGAAGGGGAAAGTTGGTCTCAGCTTGCCAAAGAGGCAAAAATTAATCTCATGTGACTGCAAATCTTATGAAAACCCATTTCTGTCTCCATCCCAATTTAAGATTGTTAATATTGTGCGTATTTGCACAGACTTAATTGAATGTTCATGCCTCTGATGCTCTTTGACAAAGGAAGGCAGTTTGTGGAAGTTTGTTGAAGGAACAGAGCAACTTTGGAGACCCAGACCCAAAATACAAACTTTCCTTTGAATTACAGCCTGTGTGTGATGTTTGCCTCATTTGTTAAAAGCCTGGTTTATTTGCCTACTTCAGCTCATCCATGTAAATATTTGCCCTCTCTTGTCACACTCATTAAATCCTTTGCATTTGATCTGGAAATGAGAGGCGGTGGTTTGCTGCGGTGCACATGCCATCACATGTGTTTGCCCGCACAGGAGAAGCCTTCGGTTCACGCCGTGTTTGCTGAGCAGCTCTGCAGAGCAGCAGATTTTCAGCCTGGAGAGCCACACCACTCAGGGACCCATTTCCTTATTTATTTGATCGATTGGGGTGGTTTGGTGAGAAATCCCCGTTTCCTCATACCGCTGCAGGCGTGGGCTGGGAGCATACATGGGCTCGGCAGGGGCGTGAGTTCCTTGGTTCTCCAACCAAACTGCATTTCATGAGAGATTTAGGAGCCTCTCGAAGTCTATCCAGAAGGGAATGGTGTCAAAACCTAGGTCTAATGAAACATGACCGAAGCCATTTCCCTCCCTGCTTTTCTGTCTCTTATGCACAGAAAGCTAGAAAGTAAGCCTAAATACCACCCGAAGGCAGAGCGCTGCAGATGAAATTCAGGCCAGTATAAAACATTCACATTTCTCTGCCGGATGGTTCTCATGCTATTCTTGCTGGGAAAGAGGAGAAAGATAAGTCCTTTTCTCTAAATGCTTTGTGCCTTTCTTCCTCCAATTCACATCCCTGTTTCTTCACTGAGGAACACCGAAATCACTGCCAGGGGTGGGCAGAGTAAGTGCAACATCACAAACCCCCTTCCCAAAAAGCTAACGAGGACTCAGCATCAGCAGGACCAGCACAGGGGACTCTTGCAATGTAACAACCAGAGCGCCACCATGAAGAGGAAGAGATGCACGTCCCTGGTACAGCCCAGCCCTGTGGCGAGGTCTTTGCCCAGATACCTTCTGTCCCAAGCAGCAGCAGGTTGATTCTTACACCCAAATGTATTCAGAGCAAATTTTCTCTGGGCCACTAACACACCCCAATAACTACAAGAGGTCCATAGCAGAGTGTTCCCAAAAGTGTCATTTCTCAACCCAGATCATTTAAAGAACCAGTCACACCTTGAAGAGGGAATGAGTCCATTTTCCACGGCAAAGATCTGAGGGAATACAGGATATAAAGCACTTTCTGATACCTCTGAGCTGCTGTTTGAATGCTAAGTCCAGACAAGCTTGAGGAAGGCAAGATTGTGGAACTCACCAGAAGATGTTAATTCTCTAGCTCTGAAATTTAGCTGGAAAATATTTTAGGAGCATTTTTTCCCCTCACATCTAAGCTGCAAGCATGGATCCTTTCTCTGATGTAAGGTTTCGTTAGGAATAATTTGTGATGCAAGAAGTTCTACTCAGAAGACACTTGGAATCTGAATAGCTTTTTTTAACTTCAGCAGAAACAAAGCACGATAACAAGCTCTAACATTCATATATCCCATAAAAAGTTTTCCGTGCATATTCATTTAGTCTCTTTATGGTTCCTTCTCATGCCTATCTGCAAAACCATTTTTTGACAGAAGCTGTTGTATAGCAGCTACCCCATTCTCTGACTGTTGGTAGATGCCTCTGCCCAAATCAGTGGGACAAATCAGTGTTTCCTACAGAAGAAATACAGCTAACAACATTTCAGATGATGCATTTGGTGATAACGGTGCCTTTAAAAATGTTGGGGAGGGCAGAGATGCACAGAAGAGCCTGAGGAAGAGCAAAAAGTTTTTTAGGAGGGGTTGCTGCAGGCTCTTTATGGCTGGAAGATAAAGCGGTGCCTCCTGTCCTCCTCCCCACGACGCATCTGCTGCTGCACAGGCACGTGGTGCTGGGGGGGTGCCTTCCCTCTCCCCAGCAGCATCAGGAGCTGCTGCCTGACATTGTCAGCACGCCACTCACAGAGAACACTCACCATCTGACTTTCTCCAGAGTTCCTCCCGAGCCTCCCTTCCAGCTCCACACCACTGGTGTCTGTACCCACATCCCCACCAACCCCTTTCCTTCCCCAGAAAAAGCAGAAGATGCCCTCTCCCACTCAGTCAGACTTGTGCAGTGAGACCAGCAGAGACACACCATCCCTCTTCCCCTTATTTTCTCTCTCTTTTCAAAATAATTTAGAACCTCTGCTCCCTCTTAGTTATTGCTGTGTTATTTGCCATCAGTGCTAACTCTCCTGGGAAAGTTTTGCTTTTGGTGGTTGTATAGGTGTGATTGATTTCTCATGATGGAGCTGTCTCTTCCCACTGCTTGCACCACACCATGGGGAGGGAGGTGAGCCTCCTGCTTAGTGAGATGCTTCCCTTCCAAAAGATTGGGGTCCTGGAGACTCCCTCAGATTAGAGAAAAGTTTATCCCATAAACTGAAATCACTCTCAAAGCCCTCTTCCCCCTTCCCAGCATCCCAGCACTGCCCACAAATTCCAGAACTGCCCCTCTCTGCACTGTATATTTTTATTGCAGCTCTTCCCAATTAGCTGCTCAGGCACACCTGGGTTGTTAATGAGCCCCATCATTAACCCCCTCAGGGCTGCTGTTGCCTGACATCCAGCTCCTTCATGACAAGCCTCTGCAAGACCTCTTTTCCCCATTCTTTCCATTTCATTCAAAGGTACTATTTGCCTTCAAGGCAAAAGGAAGCACTTTCAGGAGTACAAGCATCCAGTAAAACTCATTTTGCATTGATAACCAAGGGGAGGTAATGCAAGGCATCTTTCCTTCATGGACATCAGCTGTGGCCCTTTGGATAGAGCCCTCACAGATGTTTGCTGACCATGCATTCCCCTTGCAGCTGATAGTCCGTTGTGCACAGGTGTCACCTTAAACTTTTGTTCTTAATGTAACTGATCCTGTCTTTTGTTAGATATGTTGCCAAAACCTCTCTGCAGAGACACTTCGGAAACAACACCTTTCATGGAGGCTGTGCTCAAGCTGATGTAATATCCTCTGTTCTCCAGAGAAGGTATTTCACAGAGATGTTTCAGAGCTGGCCAGTACCATAAGTACACAACTGGTTGATAATTGTTCGATTGTCCTCCATGTCCTGAGATTTAGGGTTTGCTACTGACTCCAGTCAGGGATTTTGCTGGCTTCGGGACAGCACTAAAGGTTAAATTGGTTGTTTCCAGGGGTCTGCTTGTGTGCAGCAGGGACGATCCGTGCTGTGCTACATGAAGATGATCTTAGTCTATAAAGCATCACTGTGTAACAATTGACAGCCTTAAGTGGTCTTCACCCGTTGATTATGCTCAAAATTAGTGAAAACTCTTCAAGATAATCTCTCTGTATAAGTCCCGCTCTCCTGCACCCTGGGGGCAGGCAGAAATGGGAGAAGGAATCAGCAAAGAGATTCTCAAAACGTGCAAGAGAAGTTTCTGGGGCCAGTCCATGACCTGGTTTCAGTCATGAACTCCTGGAGTTGCTCTGACCAAAGAGATGACCATGTGTTTGCCCGTCAGTCGTGCAGATCCTGCTGCTGCTGGTGGTGGATGTGGGATACCTGGAGGAGTAACAACCCTTAACCACTGCATCTGTATTCACATTGCTCTGACAAGTCACTGCCTGGACTTTTCCTTTTTGGTGGCTTTCCATCACTTTCCACAGATTAAAGTTGCATCACCGCCTTTGCAGGTGGTCATCAGAGCACGTTTCCCATGCTGGCTGCTGCCCCCACAGCCACCATGTGACGGGATGCCCATCCTGCTTGCATTTGGACATCCCATGCCTTACCTTAACCTTTCCCACTCACCTTGGGGGATAACCTTTAAGTGACCATTTGGGGATTGCATCCAAAAAATCCCTCGTTGTTATGCAGGAGCACCAGAAGTGCTTCTAGAATTAGCAGCTACTCCAGGTTGCCCTGTTCATTTTGAATTGTGCCACTTCAAAGCCCTTCAAGGGCTTGATTTGGGAAGTAAATGGGATTCAGAGCAGGTGAAACATTAAGTAATTACAAATTATTGGAACACTTCATGTTATGAAAGCCCTTCAAATAATTTTAAATTGCTTTGTACTAATTGTGATCAGTGCTCCATTCATTTCCAAAGCCCTCTTCAAATGACAAGCCGTGGTATATTTTGGGAGCTGGAACCCAGTGCTTGGTTAAAAAAAAGAAAACCACTACAAAAAAATTTCTTTTTGGAATAATAAGCTTCTGAAAAAGATCTGAAAATGCACTTACCAGTTGCATTTCACAGGTTCTCCCATGTTGCCTGGAGCAGCATAACAAAAACAAGTCAAGGCCAATGCGTACAGCTGATACCCCTTGAGTAGAGGGTATTCCCCAGTTACACCACTTGGGAATAATTCAGAAAATGAAAGGGAGCATTAGAGTAGAGAAGAAGACCAGACAACTGTGCTCCTGCCAAGAAACACAGGCACTATTGTAGGGTGGGATTGTGCAACAAGCACCCTTCCTAGGCATCCTTCATCTGGGACAGCCAGGAAAAGCTTTTTCATCATCTGAGCCAGAACCAGACCACAGGCACTGATTTATTTTCTGTTCTGCCTTGTCAAAAACCTGCCTCTGGAAACAGCTCAGAGCTTCCCCACGGGCCTCTGAAAATAGGGCTTTTGGTGAAACACATTCTTAAACGCTTGATGCTGATAGGAACACTGATTTGGTTGGAGGTCTAGGCACCTTGGAGTTGTAAGAGTTGTAATGGGTGATTTCTCACCTGTCTGAGGTCTCCTTGTCTTACAGTGGGATGAATCATCCCTTAGGGGTGTTTTTCTCACACAAAACCATCAAAATCATTCCCAATGATACGTCCAGCCAGCTTGAGCTGCATAGGACCCACAGCCTATGTGATGCTGGCGTAGAAGTTGACCCAAAAAGTTGTTTAATGTCACATTAAATTAATAACATGCATTATTTGCACTATCCTAACTGCACAAAAGTGTGTTATGAATCACTAAAAATAAGATTAAACCATCATATCTGATGAATGCTTGAGGAAATTTGTCTTTAGGTAAGTAAGCATGCAAACAGCTTATGCAAATTCATACCTGAAACTGTTAAAAAATGGTCCAGTAGGGTGATTACTGTTTTCTTCATTGCACATTAAGTTATATTATTTGGAGCTTTTTTCCAAATCCCTGATGAAGATGACTACATGGAGTGGTTTTGTCCCATTCCCAATCCTTGGATGGTCCCTGGCAAGCCCTTTATGGCATGTCATCCCAAAGGGAAAAGCCAGGAGGTCAGTGATGGTGTGGCTTGTGCGTTGTACGTCTGATGGTCAGAAAGCACAAGAGAGGTTCGTGACATTAAGGTAAGCACATTCCTACTTACCTAAAAAAAAAAGAGAAAAACTATGCAGCTTTTTTTAAAGGGTTTTGTTAATTTTTAAGAATGGCAACAGAAGAAAAGCCTGCAAAATCCCAGTGCTTTTGGCTCCTCATCCTGCCTCTCCCATCCCAACTTCTTCATAATGATCTCTTCAGTTCCTAGCTCTCCAGGTCTGACTGTCCACCCGCATCCAGCCCCATGGTGTCACTGGGATGTTGTTCTTCACTGGAAAGCTTTACAGTAGCAAGTGCTTATTTTCCTGTTTAGCAGAAAAGGTCTGACTCAGGCAACAGGAGTATTTATCTCCTTTTTCATGTGTTTTTTTGTGGCACTGCATCAAATGGATTACTCATGTCCTGACTCGCTAGGAGGGTCTTTGCTTGAGTGAGAAAGCATATTTCTGTGTCCACTGAAAATGTTAATGGAAATCACAGTGTTATTGGTCTTCCCACCTCCCTGCACCTGGAGAAACCTCCTCTCCCTCCTGCTGCTGCTCCTCTTGGTGCTTATGCAGCTCATTATCCTCTCCTTTTCCCATGAAAATGCTGAGGGCTTATGAAGTTGATGGTTTGAAGTACCAGACCACGTCAACAGGCTCCTTAATGTCTCCTTAAGGAGGTTCAGCTCCAGGTCTTGAGCTCTTGAGTCTGTCTGTACCTTGACTCAAGGTGTGGGAGGGAAAACAAGCCATTTGCTCTTTTTTTGAGTGAGGCCTTCAGGGATGGAAGAGGTTCACCTTGGTGGGCCTGTACCTGTGGGTTCATAATACAGCAACACCACGAACTACTTTAAAAAAAACCCCAAACCATTTAGCGGGATGTTTGTCACCTGATCTGTACCCAGAACAAGTCATACAGTGATGGCATAGACAAGCTTTTCGGGCTGCAAGCTTTCCTTTGGCTTCTCCTTCTGTGGCCCATGGGTCCATGCCAGCTTGCCAGCTGTAGGCAGCAGCTATTTGTGACAAGGTAACATCTTTGATTTTGCAGACCCTGAAACTGAGCTCTCTGGGATGTGAACCATCTGTATCAGTCACCTGGAAATATCGATTCTAAAGCAGGATGAGGCTTTACATGCCCCCCCCTCCCCCCCTTTTGGTAGACTGAAAAAAGTGATGCAGAGAGAGATAGAGGAGAATTAGAATGGGAGGAGGGACTGCACATTGTTAGGCTGAACAAAAGGTAGAGAAAAAGAAGAAAGCAAAGAAACAATGAAGAAACAGAGAAATAGAAAGGAACCAAAACCCAAGACTAATGTTTCAGAGGGGAGTGGGTGGATGGGCAGAGAATGACTGCACTTAAAACATGTTATTGCCTCTTAACAGCCACCTTCCGGCATACCAAAACACACTTCTCCTAGTTAACAATATTTGCAACTCTGCTATGAATTGAAGGGAGAAGACTTCATATTTATTATCACCTAAATGCTTTTGTTAGGAATCCAGCTGCAGGATAAGTTTGGCTGGCCAGTTCCTCCAGGCTGGTGTGGGCAGACAGCTGTTGCCAAAGCCAACTGCCAAATCCTTCCACCCTTCCCCTTACTGGCAGCAGTGGTTGAAGTCTCTCCCCTCCTCTATTCAGTTAGCAATTTTCACAAGGCTTGCAGGAACTTAATTATCTTGGAGACATCATCTGTACACCCAAATGTTGGTTAAAATAAGCCACAGTTTAGAAAGGGTTACGAGAGAGCCTGCCAGCCAGCATGCCAACCTCACTGCCTGAAGAAACCAGGCTGAAAATGTGGAGGAAAAACAGCACAAAATCAAAAAACGGCTAATTTACTAATTACAATAACAATAAAACTCGGTCATTAAAAAAGCAGTTAAAGCCGCAAATGAACAACTGCTTCAATGGTTATCCGTAACAACATTTACAAGACCCAAGTTCTCAAAACCCATGAAAACGAATAGCTCAGGATATCGTAAATTTTATACTGCTCCCATAGCAAACCTGCACACAGTATACCAGAAAATGCATATTTCATTACCCCTCAACAGCCTTAGCTCCCATGCAGACTGCAGGCATTCTTTTCGGTGTAATTTTATAATATGCACACAACTCAAAGCCTCTTTGTAAAAGAAACATAAAAATGATGCATGCGCATATTAAAGACTCATATTTATCAGTCTCAAATGTAAGTTCACGTACATGCTTAATGTTACCATAAATCAACAGCTCTCACCGTTAAACCATATATGCAACCTTATTATCGAGAAAAGCTATTTATGAACACTAGAGCAAGTAATCCAACCATTGTTTGCAAAAATATTTGTTAAAAATATTTCCTATCTGAACAAATTACTCAAAGGATAGATCATGAAAGCAAAATAAAAACAAAACCCAGCAATTAAAAATATGCAAGGAGCTCCAGCTCAAGGAGCTGGTGTTAGGAGGAGGAAGCGTTTATTTCGTATTTAGTAAAAGCAGCGCCCTTAGCTAACTGCACTCTTCAGGTGGGTGTTTGAGTCTTTTTGGATCCTCCATAAAGTCCGGACAAAAGAAAAAAACTCTGTCAAAAGTAGTTTTGATGATGTTTCAGCCAGAACAGTAACTCCCTTTCCTTCTGTTGAAAGTTAGTATTTCTTATTAAAAAAACAACCAAACATGAAAAAGCATGATCTGTTGCTTCTTCATGAGGTGAAGAGGAGGCAGAAACAGCATTTTGTGCACCTTGGATTACCCTTTGCCACAAGGGACCTCCCCTCCTGCTTCTCACACTGGCTAAGAAGGATTCCAGCCATGGTGAGAAGAAGAACAACCATGTCTACTTTCATCCCTGTCCTGGCTTCAGGCAAAAGCTAATGTGATTTTGGGTCTTGCAGGGAGGGAGGAATAGCTCCCCGCAATCTCAACCACAGCCTCTTGCTAATATTCTGTGACTGTGTGGCTAACAGCTCATTAGTATTGAAATTGGTTCATACATAGTTCACTTGCAATTTAGGGTCCAATAAGCTTCCTATTTAGACCCTGCAATGCTACGAATTTATGCCCAGCTGAAATCCGTTATAATGCTACCGCATAGACATGCAATTTCATAGAGAGATAAGATATAGATCTGCTGTACTCTGGTGATTCTCTTTCAGAAGTGTACCTTGTCAGGCCATAATTTGATATTCTTTTACCATTTCTATAGGGGGGAAAAAGCCCTTTAATTTAAAAAAAAAAATCACATTTTCACCCTTTTGTTCAATAATGACACAAATAGTAAAATGTTCAGATTACATCAGGGAATGGAAAAGCCCCATGGAGAAAAGACACTGACAAAAGCTTCATTTTCAGGTAAAATTGCATGAAGCTTGGGGCATTGCATACTCTTAGCAATTTTTTTTTTTCCCCTGCCTTTCATCCCCATGCATCCCTCTGAATGTTAATAGATTTTACAATGGGACGTTTAAAAGGACTGCAGAGAAATAGGGTTTTATCCGCTCTAATGTCTTCCAGAAATCTCAAAGCAATTTACAACTGTGAATAATATACAAGTAGTTTGGTGAGAGAGGAGGCCAGCAAATCAGATGCTGACTTCAGCTGCAGCTCGCATCCTGCTATAAAATCAGTTTTATTCGGGATGCTTTTGGTAATATATGTGTGTGTGTGTATGTGTCTGGTTTATTTTTCCTAAAGCTGCTTGATATTTTTTACCCCTGCCTTGATAACCATTAGAGAAAAGGGGAAGGGGGGGTAGTCCAAAAGATGATGTCCTTACCAGGATGACACTGGAGGAATGCACAGGCTAGGATTTAAGAAGTGCCAGGTCAGATGGGAATGCCACGCTCTGAGGACAGGCTCTGCATGTCTGTGGTGCCTTCAAAGCCAGAAAAGGGCTGTACAGAAGGGGCATGTGACTCTTCATTGGAGTCAAGAGACAACCGGCCCCTGGTTATCAAGTGGGAGAGCTGTTTTGAAACAGCACCTGTAGGAAGCAGCCCTCATGGTCGCTGAGTTTGGCAGGGCATCAGCTAAAGCAGAGAGCTCCCAGGTTTGTTGGCATGTGAAGTGCTAAGGCTTGGACAACTGGGCCAAGCCAGAGTTGACCTATAGATGAATCCTGCATATTTTCTAACTGATAACCATTATGCTGGTAGGTATTGTACTAAGTTATAACAACACACTTACACTGATGTAAAAAGTGCTCAAGCATTGAAATACTGCATCCTGAACCACAGGCCCCAAGCCAAAGCTGCTAACTTAGTCTGTATCATTAACAAAGTATGTAAGCTCACTAGTGAAAGATGCGGCTTAGAATATAATCAGTAGTGAGGACAAAATGCTGAGAGAATGTATCCAACTTCCCTTTTTAACCTTGTTCAAGGCTGAGAACCCACGTATCTGGCCTCGTTAGAAACTCCCTTGGTTTCTCCCCACCGAGCCCTGGCCAGACTTTGGGTGGAATCCAACAGGAGAATGAAACCAGAAATTTTCAGCTCAAAACAAAGGTGTCAGCTATTCTGGCCTGTCGATCTCTGGTCTATAAGGTTGGACCCGCTCACAGCGACTTTGGCAGCCTCAGCTACGGGTGGAGGCACAGCGTAGGATTTCCCACTTGCCGGGACAGGCTCTGCAAACCCTCGCTGTGACCGGGGCTGCCCAGCCACTGCGGGGCTGGGTGATGATAATGTATGCAAGTGGTGATGTATCTTTCTTAATCACTGTTCTCTCTCTCAGGTAGGAATGATTTGATGCATTTCCCTGTGTTTTCCTCTTTGTTGCTTTAAGTGGACTATTCTGTCTTGTCTTACTGCGTGTCTTCTGTATTACACTGTTACATTATTTGGTTATCACCAGTAAAACACTCTTTTCACTCTGGTGTCTGAGTTTAATTGGTTCTTAATCAGCAAAACAGCATGGTAGATGAGTATTTAGTGTTCGTACACCCCGCAGTGGCTGTATACCCCACACCACCATGGCCAGCCTTCAGCACCGAAATTCTCCTGCTCACCACCCTCGTGTATTTACAAAGGAGGGGACACTGCAAGCCGACAGCAGGCAGATGTGCAGCCAGAGCGATTTCAGTCTGCCATGAAAGAAGGGGAAGTCAGTGTGAAATCCTGAGAACAAAGCACTGCACTGGGTGTGCAGAGGGGGTGAGAAAATGCACAGTGTACAACCTGAACACCACTTTGGTTTTATCTCTCTGGGCAGGGTGTGAGGACTTCTTGTCTTACAACAGTGAAATTCATTGAGTAAGGCCCTTTTTCCATTTGCATCTGACCATAAGGCAAACTACTGGATTTCACTTCAGATCTGCATCTTTTCCAAGAGTTTTCTTCTGCCAGCAGATGACCAGGGAAACATCAGGCAGTGAGGTGTTGTCCTGCTCATGCCAGAAGCTCCTTGATCTCTTTCCAAGGCCGCTGCATAGGTTTGGGTTTGGACTGCAGAGAATTTCAGTCCCGGCTTGTCAGGAGACTTCTTACTCCTTGTGTCAGTCTGTGTTGGCCAGGATCATCCTGAGATGAGGACGTTTAGGACTCAAATAGGAGAACTATGCCAGGATGTCGAGAAATGAGCCTGGACTGGCAGACAGTTCCTCAAGGGGCACTACCATCACTGTCACAGCCCAGTGGGATCTCTGGTAGCCCAAGCTCAGCTGCTCATAGGAGAATGATGCCCACTACCACCATCCCACAAGAAGCACCCTATAGCCAAGAAGGGCCCACAAGGAATATGGTCAGGGAGCAACATCCTCTTAACTGTTGTTTGCCGCAGGAACTTTGCTTTCACAAACTCTCCTGAACCTGTTCACCTTATTCCAATGCAGGGTCTAACTCTGATTAGGCTTTATGAGACCAAGAGGTCATTAGCCTGTCCAGCCTGGAGAGAAGAGCACCTCAGGTTATCCAAGCAGTCTCTGCCTGTAAGGTCTCACTGCACCTGAGATATTGCAGTGCCAGGACCTATGTGTTGTAAGCGCCTTCTTTTTCTTCTCCACCTAGAGCTTGTGATTTAAACCTTATCAATGCTGCTAAACTTTTTAATGTATATCAATTGGGTAAAGTTCACAAACAAAGCAGGAATCGATTGGTGGAATAATAAAGTATTGATCACGTTGATGCTAACCGATGAACCTTCAAATCAATAATGAACACAGATCACATTCCCATAGCACATTCAGTTACTGTTCACTCAGTGGCACACTCTGTGGGATAGCAGGTGGGAAGGGAAAGCCATTTCATAGCTCCACATGTTTTGTAAAGTACTGCAGCAGGCACTGCTTAACGAATATGTTTCTCCAGGCACCAAGCACTTCTCTTATGGGCTCTCCATTTCTGTCATTACCATCTTAGCCTTTTCCAGGCCTGTTTCCAGCTGGAGTTTCTCTCTTGAAATGTTGACAGGGAGAGATACCCTGTTCCAGCTGCCTGTGCAATATGAGTATTTGCCTACACCTTCCAGGAATCCCTCAGCTGACACATTTGAGAGCTGCATGTATGGTTTCACGGCAGGATCACCTGAAAGGTTTGCCATCCTAGGCTGTAAACCTGCTCTTCTGCTGTCAGGTTCCCTGCTTAAAGCAGAAAGTCTGTTTCGGGGTCCCCAAGAGAAGAGGGGCACCAACATGGGTACTACTTTTAATTGCAATAATATTGATTACACCTGTATTAATAGGCACAAGGACAACTGTGTATAAGCTGGACTTGAACATGCTTAAGATAGGAATGAGAAGAAGGTTTCTAACCATGAGGCTCCTAAGGCTGAGCCCTTCTGGGGAGAGAAACCTCTTAATTTCAGATCAGGTACAGCAGCAGGATCCTGCCCATGCTGGGGTGCACTATAGCCCACCACGTGTCAGCTGTGCTCCGGACATACAGGGGGAACATATTCCCTGCAATCCCCAGCTGTGCCACAGCCCACACCTGGCCAGCACAGCAAGGCCAAGCTCAGCTCACAGCCAACCCCTAAAGTACATGAAACTGCACAATTTCCACCACTGATGGCTTGATGCTGGAGATTTTACACTTCACGCTCCCTACAGTCTCTGACATGCCAGTGCACAAGTGCTGGGGAGGGGAGGTCTACCCCAGCTGGTGTTTCACCCACCGCTCTGGGGCTCTCCAGAGAAGCAGGGGCATGTTTCTGTCTGTCCTCTGTTGCTCTCTGAAAATCATGAGCGATTTTGTTTTCATACATCAAAATGGAAAGCTGCCCCCCTGCCTGGTCCAGACAGGGCTGTGATATCAGATTGTTCTTTTTAGAAGAGCATTTACTATTTCCAAAGGTTTAAGAGAGCAGGAGGTAGCTCATTCAGTTATTCACTTGGACTCGGAGCTGTTAGACACAGATCTTAATGGATAGTATTGATTGAAAGAAACAAAGCAGTGGTTTTCTTTCTTTCTATCAAGGGATTTCTAGGCTCAGATGAGAAGAGTTTGCTGGCTTACACTTTTAACAACAAAATACCATATTACAAGGTCCCCAGAAGTCTCTCAGGATAGCACAGCAGTAAGAGAAAGAAATGTGCAAGGTGTTAATGGGATAACAAATTAATAGAGAATAGGATTAGTGAGGGACACAGGCTGGTACCAGGGCTCCTGAGGTCTCTGGTGTCGAGGTTTAATCCATTCTTGGCATGTTGTCCTCACTGACAGATGAACACAACGGGAACCCACCTGATTCCTGGTTCCACTGGGATCCCCAGTGGCAGCTGGGACAGTGACGGCATTGTGAGAGGCCAAAATACAATTTTAGGGAAAATCAGCGCCTGCAGTACCTGGAAAGCCAGTGTAATTCTGTCCTGTAGCATCTGAGAACTGTGTCAAAGCAGCCGGCTTGGAAACAGTTTAAAAATCATTATCTGACTCTCTGTTGTCCCATACAATTTTCCCATCCATCTGCCAGTCAATTTGAAAGGTCGAGAGCAAGGACATGCAAGTCTGGGGACTCACTGCTGCATCCAATTCTGGTTTGCCATCATCCACAGGTGGGTGGCCCTGTCCACTAAAGCTTCCTGACCAGGCCATCCTCACCAGGACAATTGCCTGGGCACACCAGGCTTGCCCATCAGCCATCACAGAGGTGACAGTTGAACCCAAAACCATTGTCATTGCCATCTTCCTCACCAAAAGACTTTGAGTCCCATCTCCAGCTTAAGGATCTTGGACTTGGCAGAGGCTAATTTTACCAACAGAACAACCCATGCCCGTTGTCATTGCCCCTGAGGGTACCAACACCTGAATATTTGGGAAGACGGTGCAAGCTGCAAGATGCTGCCTGTTGTATTTGATTTCAAATTTCCAAACACTTCAACAAGCACTGGGAAAACAAATACCCCAAGCAGCTTTTCACACCTCAGCCCTCTGCCCCAGCCACCTTAGGTGCCTTTGAAAGTTCTCCTGCCTCTCGTAAAATATTGATCTCAGGCCTTTAAATGAGTGAGAGACCCTAATATCACACCATCCACAAGCTGTTCAGTCCCTACTGGCATAAAGACAAAAACAAAAGGGCTTTCACATCTGCTCTGCTTTTGACAGTGAGAAGAGGGATGAATCACAGGATGGGACCTTTCATTGCCTTTAATGATGATGCTGATTTTGGATGGGCCGTGAAGGTCACTGAAGTTTTGGAGGGATAACTGCTCTCCCCCAGTCCCCTTGGCAGTGGTACTCGGTTGCAGGTGCAATGCTCTGCAATACTTCATCCAGCACTGTAACACCTCCTTGACAATATGCTGTCTCTCCCTGACTTTGATGAGTCACTTATTATCTCCGCTTTTTTTTTTTTTTTTAAAGGGCCCCCTGTCTTTCCTAGATCATGTTAACAAGACAGCTATGGAGAATGGTGGCCTTAGGGGTCTTCATTAGTTCCTCCCAGATTTATGTTCCCTGCCAGTTTAATACAGTGTTTTGGGCATGGCTACACAATGGTGGGGTCACAGTGAGCTTCCAGAGGTCAAGACCTTGATCCTTTTATTTATAGCTAAATGGGAGGGGAGCCCTACAACTGTTCAGTCATTGCAGGGCTCCAGTGAGGAAAATGCTGACAAGAGGAGGAATATCTGCACAGCCACGTTCAGGATCTGCACAGTGCTCCGGATGTAAGGACGTGCCGTAGGATGTACCTCCAAAGGATTTACAAAGCCAGTGTTTGCTCCTACAGGAGAGTGTGTGGAAAGTGGAGACCAAATACTCAGACTCACATTGCCAAGGGTGTGAGATCCATGTGGGCGATCCCAGGCGGGGAGCCCCATTTTTGTCTATCCCTTAGAAACTGAGATCCTGCTAAAGTTTTACCTCCACCTGTTCTGGAAGTGAACCCGCAGGGTAACACGCACTCCCTATGGGTTATATTCAGTCTTCTCAGAAGAGAGCTGGGCAGGAGACGTGAGTGTGGTCTCCCACCCAGCTGACCTACACCTTCGAGAACTGAGCTGTGAAGCAGGCTGCAATAATAACCTTTGCTCTCTTCTCACTGCATTATTTCCTAGTACAGGCAGTTTTGCACTGCTCATTCCATCCTCATCCTCACACCCATTTGCAAGGTGCCTCCCATCACCTTCCCTGGTACAGCTCACTCCATCTCCACAGGGCACCTCCAGCACCATGCTTATTTTTTGAATGCTCTCACTGCTGCTGACAGTAAATTTGCTCTTGGTTAGCAATGGAAATGCTACCACCTTCAGGATTCTCCCACACCTTTCCTCTCCATCAGTTCCAAGGACACTCACACACCACAAGGACTCTCAGCACCAGGTCTAATGATGAGCCCAAAGGGTGTTGAAAAGGTTACCAGAAAAAGCCCCCCCCCATCAAACATTCAGCTGGGAAAAATAATCATGACTGCATTCAGATAAACACATCTTGATTTACACCACTGGGTCCACACTAATTTGGATCAGCTGGGGCTGGGCTTGTGCAAGACTACTGTAAAAAGAGATTCTGCCTACCAGCCCTTCTTCTCTTACAGCTCTAACCCATAATTTAGTAAGTGATAGATGACCTAAAGAAATTCCTGGGTAGCTGTAAAATAAGAGGGAGAATGGAACTATTTTATTGTGTAGGCTACCACTGGTAAAGAATTGATTGCAGCAGTGCCAAATAAAGGTAAGAAATCTAGAAAGTAGCAATAATACCGCATGAATTTCAACATTCAGGAGGCATCATAATGGATAATGATTGAATGAAGGGTTACAGTGACTGCTAACACCCACGTTTCTCTGAAACAGCATCCTTTGGCAATTTCAATATTTAAAAGTCCCCCTGAAGACTTATTAAGGCTAACAAAGTTGTTCTAGGTTTGAGGAATAATGAGCTCCAAGATTTTTTTTCAAAGAATTAAAGAAAATCATGAGTCCTATCCTTCACTAAATTTGTTACAGCACAGGTGAAACTCAGCATCAGTTATTTTCCTATTAGGTGTCTTCAGAAGCCTCTTGTTTGCTTGATCTTCTCCGCTTTACATTAGATTAAAACACCCCTAGTTCACAGAAGGGACCCAAATGGGTTGTATTTAGCTCAGCCCAGGCAGAGCAACCCACTGCTGCCTTAACTGGTGAATTCATAAAGACTTAACGTACCTTCCATACCTTCCCATTTGAGGAAGGAGCTCGAGTGATCAGACTTGATGTGTGGGGAGAATAAGCATCCCAAAGCATTTCTTTGGCCCTCTCCAATTTCTTGTTTAATACTAATGGGAGCATTTTGTGCTTATGTAAGTTAGATACATGCCAAAGAAATTTGATTCAAGGTGTTAATACTTAATGCAAACATACTCCCTGATGTTTCCCAAGGTTTAGAAAGGTGATCAAGACTTATTAGGATTAAGGGCTCATTTCAGCTGAATTGATCAGATGGCATTTGGGTGTGATTTAAGCTAAAAATACAGGGAAGGAATAAGCAGATTTTATTTCTATATTAAATTGTCTCCTCCTCTCCCTCTTTCTCTGCCATGCACACATGCGTACGCATTCGCACTTACCCTGAGCAACATTGCCTGGTTTGGGGGAGTTTTTTTGTACACTGGGAAAGGTTATTTGGGCTGGATCTGCAGTGAAGATAGTGCTGCCTTGTTTCTCATCTGACGTATTTAAACATGGTCCCTTCCCATGTCACCAGCGCCTTCTCGGTCTTGAGATACGAAGGCTGATTGTCCAGAGCCACATTTCTTGAGCCACACAGGAACTGATTTAGCTTCCACCATCATCATCATTTCACAGTTGCAGTCACTGATATTTCTTGGAGTACATACTGAAATATGTCTAGACAGTGAAAGCTAGAGCTGGAAGATGAGAGAGGGATGCTCTTTGGTGGAACAACATTGCCATCTCATGGTGCAGGTGAATCCCTACAAAGTCTGTAGCGATGCTCCCATCCACAGCATTCAAGGTCATAAGCTCTGAGCTCACTTGAGTCCCACTGCAGAAAATCCAGGTAAGTAAGCAAACTTCACCAGTCTCCTCCCGGCCTTAGAGATGGAGGACCTTTACCGGGATCAGGTTCAAGACAGGGTTTTCGGACACCCACCAGCAACCTCTCACCAGTCCAGTTTTCCCCATGACAGTCCTGATGTTGCCTCTGCACCAGCCTCCACTTCAGAGTTCTTCTGTTAATTCTCATTTTCTCAAGCTTCACTAATAATTTCCCATGCGGCACCATATCAAATGCTTTATTGAACTCTAGATAGATTAGATCTACCAAATTTCCCTTGTCTGGAAAACCAATTATCTTATCAAAGGAAGATGTCAGCACAGTCTGGCACAAACTGCCTTTGGTAAACCTGTGTTGCACTTTATCTCATTTTTCTCAGTGCCTTTAATTAATGTTTCCTTCAGATTTTGTCCTACAATCTTGTGTATAACTATAAACGGGTTAACACAGCCGTAGCTGGCTAGTTCATGCTTTTCATTTTCCTTATCTTCCTTTACTTTCCTTATAATCCATTTGCTTGTGGGGGTTCAATCAGTGCCATTTGACCCACAAAACTCATTAGAAATCTCTGCTCTCCCCTCTGCACAGCATGTGCTGCTTCTCCCCAAGTGGGATGGAGATTTCCCCAACCCCTCAGGCTTCGTTGGGGTCCCCTCCATGGTCCTGCTTTCACTGTAGATGTGGCTGCTTTCATTTCCTACTTCTTATTCCAAGTAACTGTCTGCCTTCGCTCCCTAATCCACATCACCTTTACCATCAAAAACTAGTTATTTGTTTAATTTGGAGGGAATTATACCCCTGTGCTGCCTACATTTATATATTTCACTAAGGAAACTTTCAATGATTTTCTTTTTCCCTTACACGTGCATGGTCACACTCAGTCTGGGTCTAGCATTCTCCGCCATTTGAAGATGTACCTTTCTCTTGTTCTGACATTTTTATCCATCCCTGTCATCTCTCTGTCCACTCTCTGGAGATGATAGAGTCATAGAACGGCTTGGGTTGGAAGGGACCTTTAAAGGTCATCTAGTTCAACCCACCTGCCATGGGCAGGGACATCTTCAACTAGATCAGGTTGCTCAGAGTCCCATCCAGTCTGACCCTGAATGTTTCCAGGGATGGGGCATCTACAACCTCTCTGGGAAACTTGTGCCAGTGTTTCACCAGCCTCACAGACAAAATTCCTTCCTTGTATCAAGTCTAAATCTACCTTCTTTCAGTTTAAAACCATTGCTCCTTGTCCTATCACTACAGGCCCTATTAAAAAGTCTGTCCCCTTCTTTCTTATAAACCCCCTTTAATGTCTGGAGCCTGTCTCCATCCCTCATATCAGCACAAATTTCCAATGAGTGGGGCCAGAAGGCAAGAAGGGATGGCTACAAGTTGTCCATGCAGGATAGATCTTCATGGCTCCAGAGACACCTCTGCAACTTCAGAGTAATTGCAAAAATTTTTCTTACCTTTGGGAGAGAAGAGGTCCTCCTCTAAACATGCCTGTGCTGAGTGCTGCTCATGGGAAGGTGTCACACGTTCTCTGATGTCATGGATGCACAAGTCAGCAGAGCTAATGAGAGTAAATTCCCTTAAGAATTTTAGCTAACAAAATGTAATTCTAATTTTTCTCATCAGATAATGACATGGCATAACTGAAATGAAGGTAAAATGGAAGTGATTTGTTCCTCCACTCTGTTGCAATGGACCAAAGCTCCATACAGTTGCAGAATTATTCCAGATTATTGTGGAGAAAAATCCTGAATTTTTATTAGGGGTGTGCTGATATTATTATAGTATGACAGCAGAGCAACTTGCCATCACACTGAGGCCATAAGTTTAAATTTTGCCTGACATTTGTAATAAATGTCCCCTCTTGCTGACCCAGCTATCAACGGCTACTTGCTCACATAGCCTGGGGAGCTGAAGACGCTCACAGTGATCCTCTTTGCCGTTGTACATGCCTAAAAAAAACCCCTGGAAAATGCAGTCTTTCCAGCAGTCTGCTAGTTTTGTTTTGGCAGATGCTCAACCAAATGTTGTATTTTGGCATGGTGGGATCCCATCTTTTTTGAATCCACCCTATTGGACTCACGTCAAAATATGCTGACAACTGAAACCTTTTGGAAAGTCTTGTGTTTTGATAATTTTCTGTATTACAATGCCATGGCAGCTCTTTGGGCACAGGAACCCATGTGAATGTGATCATGTGAAAAGGGAGGTCAGGATGGAGCCTGACAGAGGCAGTGAGAGGACTTGCTAACCACTATGGGGGAGAAAATAACTAGGGTGAAGAGGGAGTCATTGCTTCTACCATAAACCCTTCTGTGATGGCAGAGGAGACTGGTCCATGCTAGCATAGCCACTGGAGTGCCTCCCAGGCAGCTCTGCAGCCCCTTCTGCCTTTTTTTCCACTCCCAGGCTGTCAGCTAGCTGGAGGAAAGCCATCGATCACAGCTGATCCGCTCTAGCCACTAGTTATTTAGATTTCACTTGCAAGTGCATAATTTATTGTCAGTTGGTTCATCTTCTCTGCTCTTTGTCAATGCACAGCATTTTATGGATGAGCTCGTGAGAATAAAATCTGCAGAACTGAAGGTACCCAGGAATAGGGAAAGCCCCACATCCAAAGTACATGAGCCAAGGAGGCACACGTGGGCCATGGGAACAAACGGGCTCAGAGGTGTCGATAAGGGGTTTGAAGCAAACAGCCTCATCGTCCTCTGTCGCGGTAGGGGTAGAGCCCGGGTAACGAGCGGGCACACCAGTATGATTTACAAACTTATTAGGCAACTGGCCAGTATATAGAACATAAAGGTAGAACACACGATGATCACGCGCGCAATAACAACTCGTGATTGGTCCCCGAGTTTGGTTCACGCGCCACAGCTGACTCCTCACTGGCACAGTGCAAGCGTCCCACGAGGCAACTTCGTCTGAGTGCACTCCCCCGCTGTGGCTGCAGCATCCCGTTCTACATGCTGCTAACACTGTTGTTTACTGAGGGTTTCGCCTCATATGGCTTCAAAGGTGACTTCAAGGACAACTGCAGTTCAGCAAGACAGTCAGGATTGTCCAACTTGTCTAGCAATACTGTATGACCATTTTCCTTCATCAATTTCCCTCCAGTCCTCCTTTGCAGTCTTTGGATCAGGAAGTCATTCTGCTGAGATTTGTTTTGCTTTCCTTCCTCTGTACATAGGATAAAGCAGGCAGAAAGTGTGCAGCTGTTATTAGAGGCAGAGCTTCAAGAAATCAAGAAAAATCTCACAGAAGCATGAGTCATGTGCCTCAAACTAGATTTACATGAAAAAAACACGTTAGTGTTATACACAACCTTATAATGATTTTATTTCTGTTATGATTGTTGCTGTTGTTCTGGTTAATACCTTTCTCACTTAAAAAAAATTAACACAACCCTGTAGCAACCACTACACAAATACTATTTGCTTGTATTATTCTTTAGGTGGTTCCTGTGCTGGAGGCAGTAAGTAGTTACAATCACTCAGTACATAATAGAGAAATTCATTTCAATAATAGTAATAACAACATTTATTATTTTTGAAATATGAATCTGATGAATTCATGAATATAGAAAAGCTCTTGTTGCTGTCTTTGCATAAAATGGTAATAAAATCAAGCATGATTTTCTGATAGACTTTTCCTGTAGATTTCTAATGCCCTTGCTCCAGACGTGCACCCACCACTGCTCAGCGCCTGATTCCTGGCCCTGCTGTGTGTTTGGATCCACCTTCTCACAGTGACAGTGGTGGGATCGGGCACACCTGCTCACCTGGTGGTGCAGGCAACGTTTTCCTTCTGGTATTATTCAGGGCATGGCATCATGTCTCTGTTCCCATTTTACAGAGCACGGGGAGGGCAAGAATCAACATGGGACAGATCAATCTGCTCAGGGCACTGTGCTACAGAGCATTTGCAAATGTTTGTTGTGTTATAAAAACACCTTTTCTTGGAGGCAAAGCAACCACTTGTCTGGAGTTTTACCATTCTCTAGCATTTCTCTTTCTTAGGGCATGAGAGCTCTGTAGGGTCTGGCAAAACTGGGCTTGCAGCAGTGGGTAGGACCTGGGTGGATTTGCTCTGGACTACCCTGGTCACATGCAAACAGCCTGCAGATTGCTGATGGGCTCTGCTTGGTGGAGGTTTTTTGCCTTGCAGGGACTGCAGGATTGACACAGCCTGAATCTCAGCAGCTGAAATATAATCTGTAGCATGTAAACTGGTAGTTTACACTGGCTCTGGTCAGAGGAAACAGAGCTGTTTCTAATGGGAGGAGATTTTTAGAAAGTGGTTTTCCAAGTGAGGCCTCCAAGGTCTAATAGTGTTTGCACTCTGATATACCAGCACAAAAAGCCTTTGTGATGTAAAGGCAGATTTAGAAGCACCCACAACTAAACCATCTCCCTCTATACTGTACCAGCAACAAGTCTTCAGTTATCAGCGCCTCATAAAAAAATGAAGGCTGTCCAATGCAGAAAAAACTTAAAATCAGTTAATTCCCCAAAGTCCTGATATGACGATGTATAAATTAATATTGCAAAGGCTGCCTAATTTGAAGCAGAGGAAACATAATAATATATGTGTTTGCAGGGAGTGATGCCATCACAAACTGAGAAGTTGCAAAAAAGTTTAACGAAGTAAAATTAGACATCTAAAAGTAAACTCTCCTCGTACTGCAGATATGGTGGCTGCCTTTGAAGTCATTATACTTGCTTTATCTCTAAAGCTGTGTTGACACTGCAAGTGTTAGAAATATAAATATGGAAACCTTTAAGCACAAATATATTGCTTTACAATTGCTTGACATTTGGCACAATTCAACCCCTTGCATTCCTTCCTCTGATATTTTTTCCTCTGTACATTAGTGCCTATAGCCCTGCCTTCCTCTGACAAGCTTGCCTTTGAGAGATGGGTCCCTCTGCTTATAACAAAGTGATATGAACTTAATTTCTGTCCATACGCATGTAAGGTAAAAGTGGTTTACTGTTGCCCAAGCGACAGCTATTTATTTTTGGTAAAATAACTAACAAAGCATTATTTTATAACTTCTCCGTTGCTCAAAAGGAGCAAATCAGCTTTCCACCATATCAACATAACTCTAAAAAAGACACAAGCTTTCAGTAAATACCAAAAGATATACATTCTGGCAGTTAACAACAGCAAGTAGGATGCCTAAAGGGATTAGCGCATGAAGGGAGCAAAACCAGTCATGTTCCTTCCTCTTGTTGTGAATGTTAAGACTGGTCTTCTAGAGGTCTGACTCAAAACTGAGCACTGTGGGGTGAGGAAGGGTTTACTCCCCTTGCATTGACACTTAAGAGACCACAGCTGGCTACTGCATCCAACTTTAGGCCCCCAATATAAGACAGACATTGGAAAACCAGAGAAGGTGGAGTGGAAGGTCACCAGCATGGTTATGGAGGATGTGCAAGGAGACGCTGAGGGACCTGCATTTGCTCAACCCAGAAGAGAGGTCTAGTTGCTTTATCTCCCTATTTAAGAGTTTATAGGGAAGGCTGAGCCAGACTTTTGGAAGTGCACAGCAAGACAGTGAAAGGTGATGGCAAAGAGATGGACTGTGCACAGGGCACTGACCACAGCCCCTGAGAGATGGGCACTCGAGTTTGAATGCTGTACTTCCCAAGATGGCTGTCAGATGGGCTGAAACTTTCTAGAAAGAGGCCTTTGGAGCTACTTCGGCAAACAACAGCATCAGCTGGCTCATTTGGGACAAATGTCTGTGTTTCAGAAGGGAGATACAGGAAGTGTGTGAGGGTGATAAGCCCTGAGGAACTTATTTATCGTCAGCACTTGGCAATGATCACAGGCACAGACTTGAGCAGGCCTTTGGTAAGGTTTAGAAAATGAGGTATTGTTTAATACTATTTAACAGCCTTTTTTGGGTGATGCTGAGAGTATATATGGAAATATAATGTGTTATGTTTCTAGGGGAACATAAGTGCCTGCGTGGGATGCTTGCCTTCAGGCCCTGGCTTTTCTTCTGAATGGGTGAGAAAACATCCTTTTGAGTGCTACTGCAGCCAAATTCAGACCAGCAACTGGTTGGGCTCATGGAGAGCAATCCTCAACCATTGCTGGATCATCCTCAGGCAGCCACATATATGCACCTCCATTTTTGGAGGAGATCTCCAGAGCAGGTGTGTTCATCCTTTCATGGAGCGAAACTGAAGATTTCCAAGCTCACAAATAAAACATAACTCATCTCTGAGTGGAGCAAGGGTGATTTTGTAGGACTACTGTCTCTAAGGTTACTCTGTATAAAGAGAAATCTCCACAGGGTCTCTGCTATGGAGAAGATGAAGGCTTGGGTGGGCTCTTGCAGAAAGCCAGGCTGTGCCAGTGACAACTGTTCCTGCTGCACAGCATCAGACAAAACAGTTGAGTATCTTGCAGCCCAATACACTGGATGTGCCCCTAGAAGCAGCCAACACTGCCTGTGAACCAAACCTGAGCAGGCAGAGCAGGGCCAAAGCTCGTGCAACTCCTTCCCCATAACTACGGTGAGCATCCCGTGGTGTTCAAGGCTGACATACTTCTCTGTGCCTGTTGGTTGTGCAGCAGCGTGGAGAGGTGAAGGGCTCTGTCACTAGTCACCTTGATAGGAGCTGGGGCCTCGGCCTGCTGCAGACTGCCTGTGTGACACAGCACTGTGATTTTTGCCTCCTTTGGCCATGCCACCAAGCTCTTGGGGTTGCAGGGGGCCTGGCACTGACTCTGACTGCAGACTCACATTTTTCTGGGCTCCCAATTCAGTGAAGCAGAAAACGGGCTCCCATAGAGGGCAATGCAGAGCAGCACCAGCATTTTGGCTGCTCCATGTGGGATTATTTTTGTGGGGGTGTGAAGCATGCAGCAGTCTCAGTACAAGTAAATTGGCAGTGCTCCATCCACCAGCACAGCCCCCAGCTCCATGCAGACTGGGCTCACTGGTGTGTGTGAGCCTGCTTGTCATCCCCCACATGCCTTTCCAGCAGGCTTTCAGGGACCCAAACTCCTGTGCTGGGTTGGCAGGGCACAGGCAAGGCCGTGGCAGTGGCATCTGGCCCATCACACCATGAACCAGGAGAATGGGGCAGGGTCCTGGTGAGATGCTGGCAGTTCACAGCATCCGGATGCAGGGGGCTGAGAAGGTTTGCTTCAGTTTGTCTGACATATTGAGAGACAGGATGAATCCAGCCCTCAATGGCATGTTTCTGAGGCAAATACTCTTATTTAGGAGACCAGAGCCCAGCCAGATCCTGGCGGTCTGACTGTAGAGGTGCAGGGGTAGACAGAAGAATCCTCTAAGATAAATAACCTCATTTCTGCCCTAAAGTGTTTTCCCAAATGCTCCCACCAAGCATCCAAGGCTGTGGTCAGCCTGCATTAATGCTGTGTGTTGAGCTTGTGCATTTTGGCTGGTAGTTTCATCTGCCAGTGATACAGGCTGCTCCAGGCTGTAACATTACAGCGCCCCTTCTGCAGGAGTAGTTGCATAGAAAATTCCCTCCTAACTCCAGGACAAGGGTCTCTGTAGCACATCAAGGCAACAGCGGGAGCCGGTGCAGGAGGGAAATGCTCTCACATTGTGCAAGATAAAAGCTGGGCTGAAACTTTTAATAACAGCTGCCACCTGCTTCCATGCATTCCCCTGTGTTAATGCATCCTCTAGGCTCAGCAGGCACAATATATGTGCACTGGGAAGGGATGGACAGACAGACGGATGGATGGATATGTTTATATCTGGAGGAGCTCCCAGCTGTGGAGCTGGACACTGGCCATCCAATTTCCTTGCAGGTCAGATGGCAAATGATGGACCTGAGTGAATGTTTGCCAAAGGGCTCCTCACCTACATCATTGCTCAAGGGATGACTTCAGAATTGGAGCCCTCCTGGCACTTTCACCCAGGGTGCTGATTAAGCCCGGACTATCTCAATAGCTTTCCATGGTGACTGTTTGCTCTGCCTGGCTGTGGCAACATTAGCTGCTCTTGCATCCTCCGCCAGCTCTCCAAAGTGGGAAATACGTAAGCGGGAGCGCAAACAAAGCTGGGGGCAGGCCCTTTTCACCCTGTGGTAGGGCGAGGTGGGGTGCCCTGAGGAGCAAACGGGCACGCCCTGGCGTATTCGGTGGCTAATTTTGAAAAGCAGGCAGGCTGGCTTTTTGCTGCCGTCACAAGCTGTGGAGGGGATGAGATGAGCACTTTTTGGTGGCACTAAGTGGCTGCTGCTGGTGGTATTTTGAGTGGCAAATGAGTGTTTTTGCCATACTTACATGTACACAACATGCGGGGCTGCTGGCATTTTTTGGCTGAACAAAGCTTCTGGCCCGCTAGTAAATCTACCCTGCATAGACAGTTTTGCCAAAAATCAGAAGAAGGGAAGAAGAGCAGGAAGGGAGCTGCAAAGAGCCTTGTTGCTGTGCGTGACTGGAAGCCAGGGGTTGCATCCCAGCAGGATGCTCTGGTGTCCTCACACAGGCTGGCACTGGTCCAGCCCAGGTCAGGGTTGCAGGAGGGATGTGCGGGGAGTTCTTTTTGACGCTACAGCTCCACCTCTCCCTTACAAATTCTACTGTCCCAGCACAGGATGGCCCCTGAAGTTAGACCCGAGGGCCAGGAAAGCTCTGGGGAATCCTTCCAACATGAGGTGGGTCATCCCAACCCTGGGGGCACCTGATGGTGCTCCTGTACCCCTCAAGGCATCCTTCTGGGCACAGGTTGTGGGGACAAGAAGAGTCTCTGACTGATCAGCAAATCTTCCCACCTGCCTGATACCTAATACGGAGGTTGTCAGGCAGACAGTTCAGGATGCATGGTGTAATTTGTGATGTGTCTGTGTAGGAGGCCCTGTTGCCTTCCTTGGAAGTATTCAGAGAATCAATGACACTTCAGCAGAGCTGTTCTTTGCTACAGGGCAAAGAATGGTAAAGTAGCCTCCATAAGCATGGTTCTAGATACAGAGAAAAGGCTAAATACGCTGCAAACCACCCCAAAAGGTGCAAGTGGTCTGCCTTTTGGCACCCACTTTCCTCAGTCCCACCCATCCCCCTGTGACCCTCACAGACCAGTGGGGCTCATGTTTGGCTGCCCGAAGGACCTCTCACTGCACGCTCCTGTGTGCCTGCACCCTTGAAAACACAGCCCTAGCTCCTTGCTCAGTCTTATCTCAGCACACCAAGAATGCAAACACCAGAGCTGGTGGAGAGCAAGCCATGAGGCTGCTCCGAGCCCTGGCAGGGCAGAAGGTGGTGAAGAGGCCGTGCAGCTCCTGTAGCACAGGCCAAGGGCTCTGCACCGGCTGTGGATACCCTCCAGTGTGGTTCAGCTTGGCTTCGCTTCCCAACAGACTGCACGTTTTGCCCACTTTTTTCAGCCAAGAGGTGAGTTTTGCCTTGTCTCTAAACATGTCAGGTTGTAGAATCAGAAAGTGGATGAGAAGTTGTGTAGTAAGAAGCCCCTTCATTTGCCTGCATTGCTGGAGGTCGGAACAACTGCATCAATTACAGTCTGCAATGAATATGATATATTCTTCTACAAGTTTTCCATTTGAAAGAGGTTTCCAAATGTGCCTGATGTTAAATCTGTGAGGCAGTTGGCTTTGAAGCACACGCATGTGGGCTAACTTGATTGTAGCTGTAATTTACTTGAGCAGATTCTGTAAAAACATGAAAAAAAACCCGGTGTATGTTCAAAGTAACACTGTGTGTGCTACAAACAGGGACTGCCTTCAGGTTACTCTCTGCCAGGAGAAATAAGGACAGACACCCAGTTGGATGGTGGAGACCCAAATGCAAAACCCACTGGTTCTTAGAGGAAAGCTGCAGTATTGGGGATAGACAAGAGGATGGGAGTCTCTCTTTTGAATTGCAAGGGATGCCCAGGAGCCATGAGAATGAGGATTCAGTGACATCGGAGTTTGGCATTGCCGGAGGGCTGTGATATGTGTATTATTTACCTGTGGTGCATAAACTGTAATTCCTAATGCAGGTGACTCGCTTCAGACAGTCTAAAACTCAAATCAGATTTGAAAACTCAAATCAGTTTTGAGCCAAATGGCTGTGCAAACTGAAAGCAGCAGGTGCTGTTATTTTTTTGTTTAAAAATATTATTTTGGTAAATGAGAAGCCTTAGTCCATGTGCAAGCTGAGCCTGTGTTATGAGTCCCTTTGGGGCTGGTCGTGCCCTGTGGGCTGCCCTTCGGCCAGGCTGCCACTGCAGGGACCCCAGCGTTTGTGGGGTCAGGCTGTGATGGGCAGGGGGTGTGCACGGCTGCCAGCACCCCAGCAGTTTTTACTCCCTTCAGTGTCATTTACTGAAAAATGCTGCTGTACCTTCCTGCCGCACATGTCTCACGGACACCTCAGAGGAATTATCACACAGCAGTAACAGTGCTGTAGTGCACTGGCATTTGTAGTAATCTCTCTTGTAGTCTCCCACCCGTTTTCATCCTGCACTTGAAATACTGAAATTGCCCCGAGAAAAGAAATATCTTTACAAGATGGGCCATCAAACCAGCATGCTGTCTGCTGCATCCAAAAAAGCAACCCACTCAGCAGGGTAATCTATTCAATGGCTGGGATTTATTTTTAACATTCGGTTCTGCAGTCCTTTTAACTTGAGCAGGAAAGTGAACATTTTGATAACAGCAGCCTCCAGGTCAAATGTGATGAGAATTCATAACTCGCCACATAGGGGTTTTGGAAAACCAACCAAGCAAAACAATTTTCCAGAATGAGACGATGAAGATTCGTGTTTCTCTTCACAATGTCATACACAGAGCCGGTATCTGTTGGAGTGTCTACTTATTCTCTCCCCACAATTTGCAAATAAAATGCCTCCCGGACTATTTTAAATTTGAACAACTATTGCGAGCACAGCTTTGCTAGGCTGCTCATAAAGACCTGAGACATCGGATCTTTAGGCCATCAAAGAAGAAATATTAATCTGGTAATGGGAATGTCCTGATGGTCCCATTTCTAATCAAAGCAAAGCCTGGGTTTTCTGCTTCAAGCAAACATTGCCAAGAGAGTGGCATCAAGATTTTAAAAAAATTGCAAGGAACAGAGGGAGGGAGCTCCAGTACCTGGACTGCACTGGAGCAGCAGCACAGAAACAAGCAGCAGGCAGGGTTTAGATCAGAGCTGGGCCTGGTAAAAAAGAAATAAAACCTGAAAATCTGGCCAAGCTGAGATTGGGGCAAATTTTTCTTTCTGTTTTGTTTTCAAATGTCTGGAGCAAGTCAGAAGCACGTGTCTGAGAAAGAAGCAGGAGGGGAATGTGGAAGGAAATTTTGTAGTTCAAGTAATGTAATTTACTTTAGTCCCGCTTCTGCTGGAGTTTCCCAAGCCCCCTCATGCTGGGCTCAGCAGGAAAACATCGCTGGGGCTGTGGTGCTCTGCCGTACAGGCTCCTTTATCTGCAGACTTGGGAACAGCTTGTTTCCAAACCGCTTGTATTTGCTCTCCATTCCCTGCCTTCCGTCCAAATTCGATATCTGCAGGGAGGGTCTGGGCATGGGGTGCTGCCTCTCACAGCAGGGGCTCCTCTGCAGAGGGCTGGGGCAATGAGAGAAAGTGGGAAAAGGACAGGAAAAAAAAAATAAAAAAAAAAAAGCAGCATTCCTTCCTCTGCAGGCTGCTTTGTCCAGCAGATCGTACCCACAGCCACACTGGTGCCTGGTAGCTATAGCACTGTCACCCACTTCACTCCTGGCATCTCATCCCATGCTGTCATGGGAACCCAGGGTGTAATGAGAAACTGCAGTGGCAGTGGAAACAACAAAATCTGCTATGCGGCATGGAAAGCTGTACTGATGGGAACAATCCTCGCTTTAATATTTAATTCAATGAGATCCAGCTCTGAGAAATAGATCAGGAGCTGCCACAACTTCAAGCATGTGCTCAGCGCTTGCAGGGGAATTTCCATGCGTTTGCTATGCCACGGACTTATCTATATTCTGGCTGTGTGACATGGTAATGTGTCTCATTAATTATCTGAGCACACAGTGCTGTGTTTCCTCCCATTCCCTTTAATTAGTCAATTTTTAAACACTTCCAGGGGTCAGCCTGGACATGGGGTTGTCATTCAAAGTGTCCCCCCTCTGTTGGACCATGGCAGAGCGAATGTGGGCTCTCAGAAGCATCCAGGTGGCATTTCCGGAGGGAACTTCCTTGCGTCACAAGCCTGTCAGTGCAGTGCAGATAAGATTCAACCCCACTTCTGACGGGCAGAAACTCCCTGGTGCGGTATGAGCTTGTGTTGTGGTGAGACCAGGAATGAGGAGCTGGGCCAGGCTGATATAGGTATCAGATGGGTCTCACCTAAAACCTGCCCCTTCTTTGTCCTTTTAGGAGGGTCCCGTTGGCCCCAAACCATTCCTGGGACTGAGATTCAGCCTGCAGCAGAGCCGGTTTTCCTCTGTGTGTCAGTCTCCTGCCTTCAGAAATCTTTTTGCATGCTCCAGGCAATTTGGGTGTCTTCATCAGGGAGCTGGGCTTTAAGGGAGCCTGTGATGGCAAACAAACAAGCTGGAAATGTGGATTTGTCAGAACTATAATCCAGGTAGGTACTAGTTCCTTGGTTGTACAAAAACCATCTGCTTTCTATCCTTACATCTGCCTCTCTCTGGTCCTTCTGCAGACCCCATCCCTGCAGGACCTGAGTCCCTCATGACCTTCAGGGTTGATGGGTGAGCAGAAGGGCCAGAGTGGGAAAAAGATTTTGGTGCTTGCATACTAATGTTTTAGCTTTGGCTGACAATCCCAAAGTGTAATCATCACCTTTCTTCCCCTCACTGGTACTCACAGCCCCCTTGTCCACCTAATTCCACTGGCACATTTTGCTCCTCAGATCCCCTGGACATCTGCTTGTGGACACACGTGTTGGCATGATGCTGCAGTGCTTGGGAAGAGTTGGTCTCACCAGCCTGCCCTGGGGGATGGACTTGGGGTCTCTGCCTTGGCATGGGATGAGGTGATCCTTCTCACCTTGCTCTCCCTGCCTTCTCCCTTGGTCTTTGCCTCTCTGCTAGCTCAATGAATGCATAGCTGTGCCATCAGACACAGCTGCATGTCCCTTCTGCATGTGCCAAGACCTCTCCTGGTCCCCTCTGCCTGGCTGGGGATGAGGAGGTGGGACCCCAGCACTTCACCCCACAGGGCAGAGCACTCTGCACTGTAAGACATCTTGCCAGGCTTGTCCTCGGGAAAAGGCATGAATGAACTTCACCGAACTGCCCTCATGCAACACTGTCCAAATTCGTGTCCTACTATTTCCCAGTCATGCTAAGTAATAACACTGATAATATATTTTTTCTGTTCCTTGTCTCTCCTTAGCATCTATGTCCAAGGCATGACCCCAAAGGCCCAGGGAAAGCAAGAATGTTGAAGAAAATCCAGATATGCTTCTGCTTTTTCCTTGTCTCGGGCATTTTGTACGAGATCTCCCTCCTGTCTGGCTGCTTCTTCTCCTATATGCCTATGCCCA
Source organism: Athene noctua (assembly GCF_965140245.1). Taxonomy (NCBI): domain Eukaryota; kingdom Metazoa; phylum Chordata; class Aves; order Strigiformes; family Strigidae; genus Athene; species Athene noctua. The sequence continues at coordinate 2,115,964 of NC_134044.1, read as the reverse complement.
AGCACTTCCTGACACCTGAGCAAGTCTTGAACCTTGGAAAAAGCATCATCTTTCTGGAGACAACAGAGCGCCTAGAGCCACCTCCACTGGTGTCCTGCTCTGTAGAGTCTGCTGCCAGGATTTACCAGGACCGGCCCATCATCCTCTTCATGAAAGGACTTACAAATGACACAGCGTTGGACTTGAACTCCAGCTATGCAGCTTTCTCGCTTTTGTCTTCTATGAAGAATGTCTTCATTTTTCCTCTCCAGATGGAAACAATCTTCCAGGAGACCCCTCTGCTCCAGTGGTACAGCCAGGTGAGCATTATAATAAGGAGAAAATAATTATAAATAGGGGGGGAAAGAGGTCCAAAGGTTGCTTAAAATTAATGGAAGAATGTAGGACTAGCTATGTGTAATTAGTAGGTTTTATATTTTTGGTTCAGAATAGATTCATTTTTGCCATGTTTTGCACTGTATTCATCTATCTGTTTATTGAACACATTATAAGCATTTTCCCCCCTATCTGGAGAATCAGATTTTTTGGCAAACGAAATGTTGTAAAAATAGATTGCATACATGTTTTGATAAAACATTGCTTAATAATCTTTATCAACAGAAGCTGGTTGAACAAAATGTGCTGCCCAAGTCATCTGAGCGCTTGTTAATGCTGCCACACACTGACGGAGCCCGCAGTAGATAAGATGCAGGAGAGATTTCAGCATTGTATTGTAACAGCAATATGCAAAACCGAGGTGGGATCTTGTGAGCTCCAGCTTGCAAATAAGTTCCTGGCAAATTGGTTACAAGAAGCTTTTGTCAAATTTACTTGGCTCCAACTCAGTGCAGGGCAGGAATGTTTCCTCCAAACTCTTTCTTCTGAGAAAAAATGACTTCAACTAACAGTGACAACGAAAACCCTCCGGCTTCAGAGAGCTGGGAGTGATCATTGAGTGTGCTAAGTGGGTTGTGTCCTACTGAAATAGCAAGCAGTGATTCATGGTATCATTGATTTAACATTTTTGGTTCCATCAAAACTCCCATTAAATGTTCCTGCATTCATTTATGTTAAGAAAGCATTGCTCTGCATTGCCCCCTTACCTTATTCCAATAAAACTCAATAGCTGGAGGAAGAAAAGGCAGTCAGCGACACTTGCAGGCCTGCAGGTGCGGTTTTATGCTGCTATTTGTATCCAATGGTCAGTTCTATGCCAGCAGCATCACTGTCTCACCTTTCCAACTCTGCAGGTGGTCCCGGAGCAGGAGAAGAACTGGGTCCACGTCAGCTCCGATGCCAGCAGACTGGCACTTATTTGGAAGTATGGGGGCATCTACATGGACACAGATGTCATCTCCATCAGGCCCATCCCTGAGGAAAGCTTCCTAGCAGCACAGAAGTCACGTTTCTCCAGCAACGGCATCTTTGGCTTCCCTGCCCACCACAAATTTATTTGGGACTGCATGGAGAACTTTGTTCTCAAGTACAATGGGAACATCTGGGGGAACCAAGGGCCCCTTTTAATGACAAGGATGCTCAAAACCATCTGCAATCTCACAGATTTCAAAGGCACAGAAGACCACAGCTGCCAGAACATTTCCTTCCTCAACCCTCAGCGTTTCTACCCCATACCGTACCCAGCTTGGCACCGGTACTACAGAGTGTGGGACAAAAGCCCCAGTTTCAACCACTCCTATGCGCTGCACTTGTGGAACTTCATGAACCACAACCGGAAAGCCGTGGTCGCGGGCAGCAACACTCTGGCTGAAAAACTGTACAGAGCCTACTGCCCCACCACGTATAAGAACCTGATCCAAAATGCAGAGCTGAGGGATTTCACACTCTCTGAGGATGCTGCATGACACAGTGTAAGGAGAAGGAGGGTGATCCTTCCAGCCCTCCCCATCCTGGGCCCAAAACACAGTCACCACTGGTGTCAGTGGCTGACTTTGTAGCAGAAAGAATGACCTTTTCATGCCCACCGTCCCTACTCCCTTGGGATGCGAAGGACCATGTGCAGAATAGTGAGTATCCTTTGGATGGAGCTGGCAGTGACACTATGGACACCTTTGCCTCAGTTCTGTTTCCTTATAGGTGCTCATGAACCAAACTTCCCTGAATCAAACAGACTTACAGGCCTTACTAGTGAGCTTTTCCAAGGGAAAAGTTCCTAAAGAGATGCATGGCTTCCTGGGAGGAATTTCATCTCTGCATCTCTTGGCGCTATTGACAGCTATCCATGTCAGAAAAGTTGCAAACGCAACAGGCTTTGGACTGGGCTGAAGCCTCTGAGGCAAGTGTAGTGCAAATGTATAGCAGAGGATGGATGACAGTAATTGCTAATGGAGAGAAGCCCAAACAACTGTCTTTTTAATAATCTGTGGTTTTCTCACACGAATTTACACCCTGTGTTTTTGGAAAGGACCTTACCAGTGCAAGTGAAAATAAAATGGTTAATAAACCACCACTCCTCTGAGCTTGCTTTCTCCTGCACACCCTTGGAAAATGAGTCCCATTTTTCAAATGCTTGTGCTCCTGCACTTTTACTTTGGCTCCTTTCAGGAAGGGGCTTCACTGCCCCATACTCCAAGGTCAGTTCTGGCTGCACAGTCACACTTCCCCCTGGAAAGGAGGTGCTGAAGCACCAAGAAATTATAGGGATGGCTCTCCAGGGCTCCCAGATCCCTTGCAAATAAATGGAGTTCAACTACCTTGGAAATGAGGTGCAGCAGCTCTGGTCACTTGTGTCTAGATGTGTGAAAATCCCCATTTGACCGCAACAGGGCACTCAGTTACTTTTTTTTCTGCCATAGAGCAATGCATCCCCTTGAATTTACTTTTTTTCCAGGGTAATGCCAATCTACCCAACACCCTGAAAAGAAGCCCAGCTTGCAAATCTCTTCTGAGTCTGTCTGAACAGCTGTTTCTAACTTGGGAGCAGAAAGGCGGGGGTGGATCGGTCGCCCGTCATCGAATGTTTGCCATCTGCACCAATGCTATCTTCTGTAAACACAGCAGCTAATGAGCATGCTGCAATCCGCAGCCCGGTTTCTGCATCTAGAAATCGCAGCAGGATTAATCGGGGGAAGACAGCCCTCTGCGCACAGGGTTTACGTGTGCTGCGTGCCGTGTTCGGACACGGGCCTCAAGGCTCCTTCCAGCCCCATGTTCCTCCCTCAGGGTGAAACTCTTATGGCTCAACCCGGGGCCATGAGTTTCACACCCCAGTGCCATCCACACTGGTTTAGTTTTGCTTCCCACGCCGTCACAGTGGGTTTTCCTTGTCTGTGGCTGCAGGAGCTGCTTTTCCTCCACGACTTGGGCTTTCCCGGGCTGTGGGGAGGCAGGGCAGGAGTGCAGGGTTACAGCCCTGGAAGTCCTTCCTTTTTCCTGCACAGCTTCGGACAGCCCCCGCTGCCTCTCTCTGCCCACATTCGTCACTCCGCTCCCATCCTCGTCCCCTCTCTTCAGTTTCTGTCTCTGGCAACAAGTGAGTATTTGCCTTTTTCTGCCCCGTAGCTCGACTCTCCAGGCTCCCCTCTCTGGGCAATGGCTGTGTCCATGGAAGGGAGGGACGGGGCTGAAGGACGGGCAGAGATTTGACCCACTCGAGCTCCCTTTGCAGACGAGCTCAGGCAAGAAACATTTCCGAGGCTCTGCTGCATTACAGCTCCTCTGCAGATGAGGTCTGACCCTGTCTAGCTTCTCTCTTGCCTGCATGCACAGCTGGGACTTTTAGCAAAGCAGGGCTGATGGCAGCAAGCACAGACAACCTCTCCGAAGGTCTCGCATGGGGGGTTTCTCCTGCGCCCACCCTGTGTGAGTCCCAGGAGCTTATGTTTCAGTGAGAAGAGAAGCTGAGAAGGGGAGGGATGTGGTGGCTGTTTTTGGGAAGGGTCTGGAGGAGGTGGGGAAGCGGCTCTAGCAGGTCATGAGCAGCGTCTGGGACTCCTGACTCCTCTCTGCTTTGTGGTAAGGCACCCCCCAAAGTTTACAGGCTCCTGGACTGGCAGGGGAGCAGAGGGATGCTGGCACCTGAGGCATCCTTAGACCTTGTAGGGAGTGAAGAAGCCTTGAGGAGTCCAGGAAGGTGAGGAGGGCCCCAGAGTGGCGGTGGGGTAGGAGGAAGCAAAGAAAGATTTCCCTGCCAAAGGCTGAGGATTGCCGGGAAAAGGACCATGCAACAGCCTGACCCAGCAACTGTGAGCTGGGACACTGTCTGCCAGCCTGGGAAATGAAAGCCCATCACGCTTTCTGAAAGCAGCTCTACCAGCACTTCAGTGGAGTTGTTTTTTGTGCAGTGGAGTGGAAATGGTGCCAGTGACCACCTTCAGCTCTAGGCTCTGCTGGGTGGTACTAACTGCTACCTCTGTGACAGACCTGCACCTCTTAAGACTGATGTCCTCATCACCCAGTGGGAAAAATCTCAGTCCTGATGAAGGAATACCAACATTTCCCTTCTGGGTGATAAAGATGGCTTTTGCCAGCAGCTCCATCACATCAGCTCCTATTGCATTGCAACATGGAAGTCAAAATACTTTTACTGCTTTACACCAGTTGAGGACCCATCCTAGGCAAATGCAAGTAAGAACGGAAGAGAAGAAATAAATCTTCAGAGGTTTCCAGGTTACCTATTGCGGTGGTTTTACTGTACCAATATCCCACTGAAGCTATGGCTGCACAACTGGAGACTTATATATAGCATTTTGTAAGAAATGGAGGGGAAAACCCAGCAGGCTCCAACACCCACAGGCACTCCTGAAGCAGGCGATGGGGCAATCACAGGGCAGCATTGACGGCCGGGTGAGATATGGCTGGCTTTGGTGCGTGAAAACCTTGTTAATATTAACCAGGTTGTACACACAGCCTACCCCCTGGGGTAGGCAGTAGATAGGGGATTTTAATTAGTGGTCCCTCCAAACCCCTCCTCTTTAGGAGTGGTTATTCCATACAACAAAAGCTCACCTGCAGGGACCACGCACCATTACCCAGCAGGTCTACGTAACATGCAACTATGAGTCAGGGCTGTATTTACACCTGTATATACACATACGTGTATATATATATGTATGCATCTGTATATATGTGCTTTGCTTGATGCAATGAACTGGGTTGTTTGGCATTACAGTGCTGCTAACAGTATATATATATATGTATATATATATATATATCAGAGCAGTAACAACAGTAATGATCATTGCTGGCCATACAAGCCTGGAAGGCAAGGGGCTTGCTGATCTGATAGGCACCAAAAAAGATAAAAAATTAGCAAACCCTAGAGGGAAACTGCTTAACTACAATGTCACACTGATCCACAGCCATTCCCAGAGGCTTTCATGCCTTGTCTGTGGCAGTGTGTGACCTCCTCCTAGGTTAGCTGCAGCCCTGACTCAAGGTTTTCCTGTTTCCTGATGTACTGAGGCAGTGGAATAAGACAGAAAAGGGTGAGAAAGAAAGGAGGGTCAGGTAAAACTGGTGTAGAGCTAAAAAGTGCTTAAAAGAGCCACCTAGGTTGATCCAGACTGCTTCAAAGCAGTTGTGGACCCCTAGTATTTAAATGCAACACAGAGAGGCCCTGGTGAGAGATGGAACTACAGGCAAAAAAGGTATTTAGGTGCCTGATGATGTTTTAAGCAGACCAGAGAGAGGCAGAGATGTTTAGGGACTTACACAGGGCAGTTATTAGCAGGGGAGGAGCAGACCCTCTGTCTCTGAGACCAGGAGGAGACTGCAGAGTTGGCAGTGGGTCCAAATGCTGCTGAACTGGACTGAGAGCAAACCATCCTTCCAAGGAGACAAGAAGCACCATGCAGATGAAGCAACCCTGGCAGTGAAGGTAGGGGATAGGGGTAGAAAAACAGTCCCATGGGCTAGAAAATGCCCACAGGCTTGCAGACCCGACCGGCTGCATTAACCAGCTCCACCCTGTGCAACGCCCAATAATCCCTGGGAAACCCTGTGATTGCTCCAGCATCAAAAAAAGATGAGGACAGGATCATTTTATCCCCCAACACATGCAGGCACCATGAGAAGTGTCTTTGCTAGGCTCTCAGTTGGAAAACCCCTGCATGCAGAGCTGGCGCAGCCCAGCAGCCCCTTGCCCTTGCTCTGCCCACGCCACCATCACCCTGTGTGTCTGGTAGGGCCTTGCCCTGGAGAAATGCAAGTGGGAGCTTTGGAGCTTTTTGAGGACAGAAATTAGAGAAAAAACCCTGATTTGGACACTCTTCTGCTGCAAACAGGCAGTGATAACCACTGCCCCCTGTTCCTCTGAGTCAGTGGAGGAAAGCCTAGGAAAGCTTTGCTTTCTTGCACCATGCACACAGTTATTCAGCATCTCCCTGAGTTGCCTGACCCCGCTTGTCCTCATCTCGGGAGCACAGAAGGAGCTGCAGGCTCTGCAGGAGGCACAGGCGTGTGCGGGGCAGCGGGCTGGCTGTCACTCGTGTTACCACTGTACACAGCACACCCAGCAACACACCAACACTGCTCTGGCTGATCTGCTCTGTGTCCCAGGGCGCCCAGCCTGGGGGGGAGCCCAATCTGCATCCAAAAATATGGTAAGTGACCTTTCAGCAAAGAGCGTTTTTTTAAAAATGAAGTATCTTAAAGGTGGTGAGTGGGTGTAGAAGAGGAGAAATTATAACGTGGGGCAGCAGTAAATCCCTAGCTGGAGACTAAGAATAACATAGGTCTATTTCATAGATTTAAAACTATGTATTTAAACTATGTTTAATTATTGTTCAGGATACAGCTAGGAAAAAAAGCAAACACCACTTTTGGAAGTGCTCGAGGTTTAGCTCAGAGCAGGGCACCACGGAAGGCAGCACACTATTCTATTAAAACATGTCCAGTGTTTACTGTGTATTGTTTTCAAAACAGGCTAATTCTGTTTCCCTAAAACAGGTACACTCAGGAGGGATTTACAAGTTCATTCAGAATGGGTTATTGCAAAGCGTTCCAATGCGACACTTTTAGAAGTCTCCCTTACCAAAAGCAGATGGTGAATAAACTGGCAGAATTTTTCTTTTTGCAGAATTTGGCAAAGCAGTAGCTAGCAGTTCTGGATGGGAAGGGGAAAGGAAGGGGTTTTTATTTGCTGCCATGTAAGATAAGCTCTGATCCGCTCCCCTGTGCCCGTGGCGTGTGCAGGCTGTTGGGGGCTGCAGCTGAGCCAGAGGATGGCTGTGGGGTCAGCCCTGACGCATCCCTTTTGCCTTCCAGCACTTTTCTGCAGGCTCACTGCACCAGCCTGTGCCTGGGGCTGCAGCGATGCCAGGGGCATTCCCAGGACTCACCATCCCAGTGGACATCCCCCCCTTCCACTTCCAGACCCGCCGGGTCAGCGTGGACTGGCGTCGCTTCAGTGCCATCGATGTGGAGCGGGTGGCCCGGGAGGTGGACGTGGCCGCGCTCCAGGAGCACATCACCGGTGTCACCTTCTGTGACCTCGATGGGGAGCGGTGCCCCCACTGCGGGCAGCCAGCAGACCCGGTCCTGCTGAAGGTGCTGAGGATGGCCCAGCTGAGCATCGAGTACCTGCTGCACTGCCAGGAGCGGCTGGGGACCAGCCTGGCCACGCACGCCCGGCGCCTGCAAGCTGCCCACGCCGAGCTGGCGTACACCCAGCAGCAGGCGGCAGAGCAGGAGGTGCAGCTCCGGGGGGTGCAGGAGGAGAACAGGAGGTGGAAGAAGCTGATTGCCATGCAGCAGCTCCTCCTGCAAGCTGGCCCCCACACCTACTGCAAGGTGCGTGGTGGAAAGGTGTAAGAGGTGCAAAGCACATCCCCGTGCAGGATGCTCTTTGCTGCAGCACCCTGCCATTGTAGCCTTGCTGTGGTTACACCTTGGCCCCGGAAAAGGTGCTGGCAAGCCCTGCCGCTTTCCCTGGCACTGGTTCATCACCTCCATGGAGATGCAAAACCCTTCCTAGGGAAGCTCCCTTTTTTGTGCTAACTACAGGTAGTCAGAGCTGCACAGAGTGTGAGAGAGACAGAGGGTCTGTAGAGGGCTGGCTGGGGAGGTCTCACAGGATGCCTGTGTTCTGCGGGGACACTTCATGCCAGGGAGACTTTAAACATCCTCCAGACCAGTGAAAGATTTCTGGATGCTCCTGAATTTGGTGCTTATTTTGCTTTTCAAGGCCTCCAAGATTTTCCCACCCATTCAGAGGAAGCCTACTGGCTGTGCCTTTTTGTCTGCTGTTTCTCCATCACTGAATCAACCTGCTGACTTACTCCTGGAGAGTAAAAGCCACCCAAACCAGGTGATTCAGGTGCATGTAGCCTAGTCATCCCCACAAGTGCAGTTATCCCTTCCTCCAGACCCAGAACAGGACCCTGTTATAAGCTCATTGCTGCTTTGGGCACCTTATTGCTGGGGAAAGCCGTAATTTTTTTTTCACCAAGAGTATCCCTACGTCATCTTGGCTTCTGCCTTCTCCCGACCCCTGAAAGGTTTTTTCTTTGGCTTCAGACAGAAGAAACTCCTAATACCCTTTGCCTATGTATCTTCAACATGACAGCCACATCTCTTGATGTCTCCCTTTTTGCTTTAAAGCAGCAAAGCTTTGTCTGCCAGGCAGGGGACGTGGGGAGTGCCCCTTTCTACACATGCTGGTTCCTCTGCTGACTTTTGCACCCTCTCCAGTGCCACCTCTGTGATAAAGCCTTCATGAACGACTCCTTCCTGCAAGCCCACATGCAGCGCCGGCACGCAGAGGTCACCGAGGCAGGTGAGCACTGGGACAATTTCTCCCTTCACTTTCCCAGGCAGGTTTTCCCCCACTGGATGTAGATGCTTCAAACCAGAGTGACCATAAGAGGTTAAAGACAACTGCTTATAAATTCCTTGTTCTTCTCCATTTCTGTGAATATTGACTGAATTCTTTCTGCTTGCTGCCTTTCCCTCAAGCATAGGTAGGACATACAGTCGCGACTGCATGTGCATTTACAGCTCATCTCTGTGCCTCAGTTTCCCTAAGGATCTTCTTCACCTAAATATTCCATGTGACTATGGGGATGGATCTACACTGAGGAGTTTTGGAGCGTCTTTTGCTAGTGTGGAAGAGGGATTCACCTTCCCCATGCCCCTTCTTTGGGAAAGAAATGATGCTCCTTTGCAAAACACTTTGAAAGCTGCAGGTGTAGCGTGCTGCGTGAGAGCTGCGGAGCCTCGTTACAGCTTCCCTTGCACCCAACTCTTGAACTTGGCAGATCAAAGCTTTTGCTGTTTGCTGGAAGGTTGAAACCCCAGCCCAGGGCTGATGCAATGCAACAGGTTGAGCTTTGCTCCAGAGGCACCTTTCCCTGTGCAGCCTGAAATGTCCAAGCAGGGCACTTTGGCTGCTGGAGAGAGCAAGCCCTGTGCAGAGTCACACTGCTCCAGGAGCTGCTAATCCCTCCAAGTTCACAAAAATTAAAAATAATTTTTAAAAATATCAGAGGCCACATTTATCATGGTTTTTCCTGCAGCTCAGCTACTTACTTCTCCACCCTGAAACCTAGAGTGGTTTTGCTTGATGCTTTAGTAGGATTCTGCACCCCACCCAAAGCAAAATACTAGTAGGAGCTGTCAGATCACTACTCTTGCTTACAGCACCTCTGTTCCCCTGAGATTTGCAGAGAGGCAGAAGACAAAGCAGGTGCAGCAAATGGAGCACGAGGTGGAGGAGCTGAAGGTGAAACTGCAGGAGACGCAGCAGCAGCTGGAAGTGGAGAGGGAAGCAGAGAAGATGCGCAGGGAGCAGGTATGGTGCGAGGGCACCACTGCCTGTTTGGAAAAAATGGGGAGAAGAAGCCATGAAACATGGGGTGTTTTTAAAGCACAGGTGAAAAAGGTGCTGAAAAATATTTTATGGTGGGACTTGTGTTTATTTCTTCAGAAAATTTGCCTCCAAAAATTCCCATGGGAAATGTCACATGGAAATAAGGACTGTGTAAGTGTGCTTGCCCAGGAGGCTGTGCTGCCTCAGCCACCCCATGGTGTGCCCACAGGCTCTGAGCAGTGATGGTGGGAAGAGAGCGTTAGCACTCATCCCCATGGCACCAGGACAGAAGCTCCAGCCCTTGGTGCTTCTGCTCTGCAGCCAAGATGTCTCCAGTCCCAATTTTTCCACTCTCTTTAGGAAATGGAGAGAGCTCGCCAGCGAGAAGAGGAGGGTAGGAGAGATTTGGAAAGGTGGAAAGAGGAGAGGACAAAGCTGCATGAAGAGATAGATGGCCTGAGGCAGCTCTTCCTCACAGCGTTCAAGGACCTGGCCAGCAGGAGCAGTGCCGTGGAGAGGGTGAGCAAGTATCCCATATGCTCCTCAAGGCAGGCAAGGAGATGTCCAAGGAGATGGACCAAGTGGCATCACAGGTTCACAGCCCAAAGAGGCCACTTTTGGGGGTCAGAAGCAGTGACTGGACAAGGTTAGGCTCCCCGGGAGGAAAGTGGAACCTCCTGAGGAACACACAGCTCCTTCTCTCCCCACTCCAGAAACTGCAGGAGCTTCAGGCCAGCGAGGTGGCGGAGTCCAACCTGGGGACCCTGCAGGACGATGACACCGAGGAGGCACAGAGGTGGGCACCAGTCCGGGCAGAGCTGCGGGGCAAGCAGGAGACGGTGTCAGTGCAGGTGAGCATTGCGGTACCCATGTCCTTACCCCTACTGTGCATCCCAGGACGTGCGTTTGGGTGGAGATTGACCCACACACCTCTGGATGCACCTGATTTATGTTTGTCTGGTCTCAGCTCAGGTTCAGGTATCAATGGGCTGCTGCTGGTGTAGAGCACTGACAGTACCAGTCCAGAAATGGGACCTGGGGGGCTGCAGAGGGCATGTCACAGTCCCAGGTCAGCCCTGCTTACTGCAGGGAAACCTGTCTTCACCAGAGCACTGCAGATGGTCACCATATAGAAAAGCATTTAAATAAGCAAAGGGAATTTATTTACCCATGCATCAACCTCCTCCACAACTAAAAGCATCTGAAGAATGCTTTACTGTGCATGGTACCTCTGAGCATGGAAGTGAGTTGGGAACGACACTGCCATTACGGTGCCGACTTTCTTTTGGGACCCAAAGGGAAGTTGAATTTCACTGAGCATGGATGCAATTGGGTGCCCATACCCACGAAAAAACCCCAATTTACAACCCAGGGAGGGAAATGTCTGTGTTTCATTTGACAGAGGGCAGAATGGAGGCAGGCACTGAAGGACCTGTGGAGGAAGAACCACACACAGGAGCTTCAGGTAGGTGCTAGATGTCCTTGGCAGCTCCCAGGCACTTCATTCAGAAAAAGGCCTTGTTTCCTTTATGATTCAAAACCCAGAGATGTTAGGTCTCTTCAGAAGAACCGAGGATGCCCTCTCTGCAGATCAGTCTGGCAAGTGGTAGGCAGAAAGAGCAGGACTACACACTTTAAATGAGCCTTGACTGGACTTCAAAGCCCAGGGCAAGAGAGTGTAGTTATTATGTTATTACAGAAAGAATAAAGGAAATGCAGCAACCAAAGCTGTGTCTTATCATGGCTGATGAGAAGACACAAGCTTGCCACCAGCAAACTTTGAAGCTGGCTGTACATCTCCTGCAAGGCCAGATCTGCCCTTTGGAGGACATCTCAATAATGAATGGAAGTCCAGAGAGCTGCCCTTGATGGTGAAGGGAAGAGGTGACTCCAAATCCATTTTTACAGTGTTCAAGTCTTCTTGTTCCTTTTTTGCCCCTTTCTGTCGAAGAAAGAGAACAAGACACTCCATGTCACCCTATCCCAGGACCAGTGGGCATTTTTGGACCATGTCCATCAGCAGATGGATGCCCTCAGCACCCATCTCGGGGAGCAGCCCAGGGTCTTAAAGTCGCAGGAGAAAGCGGCAAGTGAAATAAAAAAAGGGGCCTTGGTTCATTAAGAGGGTTTAAGCATCATTAAAATATTTGCTGAGTTAAGACTAAGCCTAATTTCAAGCCCATTCTGTAGTGCTTTTGGCTCTTTTTTACACTCATTAAACACAAAGCATTACATAAATACCATCAGCACAAACCATGCCCACTAAGATGTAAATCATCAGAGCAACACTTTGCATTGCAGTTTGGATCATCTTTTACTTGTTATGAGATCCATGAATAGCACATGAGGTATAACAGGATGGCATCTGATGTGCTAGTGATCTTATTATGGAAAGGAAAGCCCCTAAGATGGCCCCTTGCAAGTATGGTCTGCTTACACACTTGGGGAGTGTATGTGTCCACTTAAGGCTCTTGCTATTTTCTGCTCCTTTTTTGAATGCATTTAATAATAATACTCTGCAGAGAGAGGAAAAATTACCAAAAATTAGAGACAAAGAAATGATCTTTGAATGATGCCTTGTCTGTTTCATTACAGATCAATCTGGTCTCTGCAAGCAAACCTGAAGGTAATGACTGCATTTTTAAAGTGAATCAATTCGAGTCTAGATAAATTTTTCATAGCTAACAGCCCTTCAGAGCAAAACGTCTTCTCTGCATCCCCCTACAAAAGAGTGCCATGAAAAAGCCTCTTCAGGAAAAGCCTCTCCAGGGAGCTGGCTGTACGTCCTCTCACATGAAGCCATGGAGTGGACACCTTCCAGTACCTTGACTATCTGATGCAACAACAGCGACCAGTTCTGGTCGCTGGCACAAGACTAATGTGTCCCTTGGGTGGGTTTTGAGTTGTAGCCATTCCCCAAAGTAATGGGATTTCAGTCAAGCACTCACAGCAAATGGATGACCTTGCCTTCTCCAAAGTGATGCCAGTGGTTATTTGCATAAAAATAAGGAGCTGAGGCATGCTTTGGTTTCTTCTTTATAGTCTGGGTTTTCTATAATCAAGTGCCAAGGAAAGGAAGGAGACTTTTCTGTGGCGCAGTCACAGACCCAGCCAGGTGCTGCTGCTCAGAAAACAAAAAAAAAGGCCATAAAGCAGGGATGGCTATTAGCAAATGCCCAAGGGGTACATCGTTGACCTCAGTCCTGAGGAGTAGATGTTTACCCCCTGACATCCTCCAGTTGGTGGCCTTGGCAGGCGAGCACCTCAGGGTTTCCCTCAGGGATGTTCTCTAAGGGCTGGTGCCAGACCTGGGACAGCCTCGGATCCCCAAAGGGACAGGTGTGTCCATACTTTCCATATAGGAAAACCAGGTGATGATCAGTGCTTGTTTCTGTACTGGGGCCTTGGCTTCTCTTTGACCCTCACAGGCTCCTTTCTGCCCTGCAGTGACCCAGGAGGTGACTAAAGCGGTGGCTGATGAAGAGTCATCAGGTGGGTGCCAGAGTTGTGACCGTCCTGATCCCCAAAACAGCAGGATGAAGCTGGTGTTTGGCTTGGGGTGTTGTTCAGTGAGGACGAGGGGGTGCTGGGCAAAGCTGGTGGTGATGAGGTGGTGGGCTCATTGGTCCCCTCTCAGCTGTGAAGAGTACAACAGCACCATGACCAGCCCTGCTGCCAACACGTTACCAGAGAAAGCTGCTCCAGGCAGCTCCTGGGCTGTGGGTGGGATTTTGCAAAGTAATTTTTGTGGGAAGGAATTGATCAAATTAGAGGTGGAAGTTGCCCCTTCACAGAGAGATGTAGTTGCTGAGAGCAACCAGTTGCTTGCTCTGGGACTGATCAGACCCATGTCCTCAGAGAGGAGAATGGTCCCACCAGCCCCTCCCAGGGCACAGCCCGTATGTCGCTGCACTGGTACCAGCACCCACCTCTACTCCAGACAGGAAGGAGGCCACGCTGAGTGGGAAGCAGAGGCTGCTGGAAGCTCTGCGGAGAAACCCAGACCTCCTGAAGCAGTTTCGCCCCATCCTGGAGGAAGTGCTGGAAGAAAAGCTGGAGAGTATGGGGGTCAGGAGGGTAAGTCTGTCCTTTCAGTGCCAGCATCTGCAATGCCAGCCCCAAGCCAGTGCAGGGACACAAAGACTGCTCTGAACTGTCTGTTTTTTTGGGGGGTGGCAACCGAAACACTAACAGGCAGTAAAAAAATCCCCACCTGGAGCAATCACATCCTGAGAGGCAAATGGGAAGGTGGAGGCAGAATTGCACAGCAGCACAGGGAATAAACTGCTATACTCCCATCTCTGAGGATGGTCATTAGAATCTCTCCAGCAAATCTTTCTCACAAGCAGCCTTTCATATGCTAAATTACTCAGGGCTCCCTCTCTTCTAGGGAAGGAGGGTGTTTGAGGGCACAGAAGCCCCTGTCATGGGAATTTCAAGGGGACTTTCACTGTCCAAGTCCTTTACATGCCAAGCATATTAAATAGTACTTCCTGCAAGTCTTCCTGAGCTCTGGGCAATGTAACACCACCACCTAGCACCTTGCAGAGCTGGTGCAAGGGCAGTGAGCAGGCAGGCAGCTGACACAGGTGCTGGGGACCCACATTGCTCCAGGGAACCACATTTCTGAGCATGGCAGCATTTCTGTTTCGGGTCCGAAGGCACAGAGGGAAAGCAGTGACTGAATGACTTCTCACGTGATTGTTTCCTGAGGAGCCCTTGTGTCTTCATTTCACATAGACTGGAGCCCTGGCATGTCCCCCCTTTCCCCAGCATGTTATTCACGAACACTAAGGTGGTGTCAAAAGCAGCAGAGGTACCCAAGTCCAGACCCACAGGCATACACTCACCTTCACTTCTTTTATATCTTTACAAGCACAGGACATTCGTGGTTGCAAAACTTCCTCGAGATGTAAATACCTCCCAAGAGAAAATCCTGCACTTAACCTGTAGCCTAGATATTGCCAAAAATACCTGATATTTACCCTTCAGCAGTCATTTACCAAATCAGATGACGGCTTTGCAGGTGTGGGCTGTTTGCATGGGAAACATCATACTGGGGAAATGATGGGTGTCAGGGCTGGTGAGAGCTTCCTTGGGCTTTGAGCAGGGCTTTGAGCTTGCAGGATGCTCTCGAGATACGGGTAGTGCTGCCAAGCACTTGTTTTCCCAGCCAGTGCTGTCAGGACAATGTCAGGCTCCTCAGCTGCCCTCTGCTTTAGGTTGTGAAGGGGATCTCCACTCGGACCTACAAAAGCCTCCAGGCTCTGGTCAGGCTTCAGCAGCAACAAAAGGCTGAGAAATTTCCTGGTCTCCTCCATCTGAGGGATGAGTTGGTCCAAGCAGTCATGGGGAAAGTAAGGCGATGCAAGAAGCCCAGCAGTGCTTTGCCTCGACAGCTCTCCATTATTCCAGGTGAAGTGACCTCCTGTCCTCTCTAGCTACTGACCATGGGGACCTGTGGCCACCCACTGATGGCCACAGGATGCTGTCCCCTTACCACTGGGGCAACAAGACAGAGAAGAGCAGGAAAGGGCATTTAGGGTGATGCAAGTCTCTGAGATTTCTCTCTGCATATTGACCTTACGTGGGTTGGCCTGACATATTCAGGAAAAACATCAGCTGTCCCCAAAAGCCCCAGCAGAGTTAAATACAGGGTTGGCAGTGCTTTCAAATCCCTTTCCCCCTTTATCTACACAATCCCATGTCAGCTGGGCTGCGTGGCTTCCCCAGCTACCAGGAGGTGGGTGGGTGGTAATTGTCTTTGCTCTCAATACTGCCTTCCAGCTCAAAGCCCAAAGAACCCCAGGTCCCTTCATGGGTCACAACCCATGGCAATGCCAGCTGCAGTAGAGCCTGAAGCCTCGGTGATCCCGCAGCCTGCTCCTCGGAGCAGATCCCGCTCCACCCACAGCACCACGAGGACTCCCTGGGGCACCCTGCGGACCTCCAAAGCCATCAGTCCCCACCAAGGACTTGTCCCATGGCAGAAGTGAGTCCCATCATCTCCTTTCAGTCTCCAGGCAGGCGGACAGTGCCCAGGACCCTCAGCAACAACCTGGCCCTGAGTATGCTGAGTGCTGCCACCAGCACCTGTGGAAACAGCAATTGGTTGTGGGTGATGTGGCACCCCAGAGGGGTTTGTTTTGGAAAAGGAATTTCCTGGGTTGTCTTGTCCCTGCCTGTATGGGCTGACTCAAATAACTCAGCAAAGACCGACCTGAGGGCTTGTACCCACCATGTGGTGCTGGAGACAAATATGGGGCATTTCCCACTGGTGTCTGGCTCCTTCTTCCCCTTGCAGAGGTTCTGCAAGGAGATGGAGTTCTCTTGGGGTTTTGGAGCAAAAGTATTAAAGATGTAAAATAAAAGCTTGGAGAAACTGTGCAGACTGCGAAGAGAAGAAACAATGTAGAGAGGGTGTGAGGTGGCAGAAGAGAGGAAGAGGAGCTTACCTGTGACCAAGAGCAGGTGAGGAAAAGGAGTGCCTTTTTTGCTCCAGGAGCAAGAGAAAGCCAGATCTAGGTTTTAAACTTAAGCAAAGCAATATCAGGCAAGGTATGAATGTGAGTATTTGTTGGCGATGTTAGCAGCGAGGTGTTTGCAGTCAGTGGATGTGATAGATCTGTCCATGGGGAACGCAGGCTTCTCCATGGGCTGCTCTGCTCTGGGATAGGGCACAGCCCAGAGCACCACAGGGCTTCCCTGCATCTGCCTCAGGAGTGGGGAAGGGGGACACAAGAGCAACCCCACGCCTGACCCACCTCTCTGTGCACCAGCTCAGAAGTGATGCTGGGAGGGAAGCAGCCCACCCTGGCCCTGGTGAGGCTCAGTCCTAAGCAAGAGCCAGCACTCCCCGCAGTGGTGCTGGGGGAAGAGACCGACTCCAACAGGCCAGACCTGGACTCACTGGAGGAAACGGCTGGTTCAGGTACCACCTGTTCATGTAGCAACTGCTGTGGGTCAGCGCAGTGGTGGGGACAGTCAGCTAGCACTGTCACTGCCTCTGTGTCACCTTCTTCCTGGGGCTGAGGTGGGCTGAGTCTTACCCCGCCATCTCCCATCCCCAGATGGGGCAATGGGGCACTGGTGGCTTTATTCATTGGCAACTTGTGTGCCTGATGCTACCCGGGAAATTTCCTAGAGTACAATAAATCCTGCAGCCCTGCCTTTGTGCAGGGGGAAACCAGACTGCCTACAGGACCCAGAGGGCTGTCAGACACAAGGAGGAAAGCTTGTTTTAACTGTAAAACCCAGTGTGAACCGTGTGTCAGAGGATGGTATGGGGACTGACCCATAGCCCGTCAGAAAGTTGGGGGACAGTGGGAGCCACCTCTCACCTATGCATTAACTGCAGACAGCAAAAAGTACTCCTTGCACATGACTGTGATGTCTGCCATGCCAAAAAATAGCTTCTGGTGCTGGTCACCCACTGCTGACTTGGGCTGTGTGTGCAGATGGAGGTTTCCTCCAGCATCCTTGCATGCACCAGAACATTGCCCACCCAATGTTTGCTCGGGGAGGGAAATCCCCGTGGTTTATTCTACACACAAAACATTTGCTTTCTGAAACAGCTCTGTTGGCATTGGGTCCAGCCAGCACTAGTGAGTTTAAGCTATTTAGAAGCCAACTCTCCGTGGGGTGGCTGGTGGTCCCCTCCCTTCTCACCCAGCTGTGACATCACCGTGCCTTGGGGCTCCCTGTTCAACCTGATCTGCCCTGCACAGGGACAGCCACATCCACGATGGTGAGGCTCTTGGAGAGACGCCTGGATGCAATGACACAGAGACAGCCTGGCAGGCCGAAACTCTTCCCAGCTGTGAGCTCAGCATCACCCCAAACCAGCCAACCTACCAAGAAAATCCAGGTATCTTGTGCAAATGGCCACAGGGATGTTTTCTGACATAATTTCCATTTAAAAAAAAGCGCCATGTCATACCCTCTCCTCATTCCTACCCATCAGCACTGCCACAGGGCATAGTCTGTGTGCAGGGAGTTACAGCAGCAGAGGCTTGGCCCTTGGCAGCTTCATCCAGCTGCAGACATCTGTCATTCCCCTAATGTTTGTCCATGCACCCTCCTTGGGGGCAAAAAAAATCAGTATTCATGCAGTTGAGAACAAAACAATAAGCACCAGAGAATCAAAATCAGAAAAGGTCTCTGGAACAAATCCAGAGATAATTGGAGTGATGCAATGGCAAAATTATTAAATTACTGAAATGGGACTTAAACATAACTTCAATTTATGGGAGAGAGCTGCTGTAATTAAAATGGTGGCAGTGTCAGAATCAAATTGCTTTTTTAGAAAAAAAAAAAAAATTACCCAAGGAAGGCCCAGTATAAATACGGGGAAGATTTTTTTTTTTCTTGATTCAATGACAATGAAATTCTAGGCCTTCATCCGGCAGAGTAAAAAAAAAATTAAAATGTGAAGCATAAGGTTTATGGGACAACTTGCAAGCCAGGGAAATAGAAAAGGGGTCTCTTGGGTGGTGTCCTGATGCAACTGCATTTGGTCCTCTTTGCTCTAATTTTTGCATCTCCCTGATGGAGGAGTCCCTGTTGATTTGTAGTGGGGGGAACAGGGTGCAAATGTGGGTTGTGGGTCTGTCCCTGTCCCTCCCCTTCCCCTTCTCTGTGCTCCTCCCCAGTTTGCAGGTGACAACAGTGACCTGGAGACCTCCTCCCTGCAGGACCTGGCCGAGCCACCACTGATGCTGAGGGGACCACCTCGGTCCCCAGAGCCCTGGGGAGCTGAGCTGCGAGGACACACGTGTTGGTGATTGGGAAGTGACAGTCCTCTGCCAGCAGCCACTGGATGGTGCCACAAGACCAGAAACGGGCAGCAACCGCTCTGCAGCCTTCCCAGGGCTGCTCCCGGGCTCTGGCTGCCCCTCTTTTGGGGAAGATCCCAATATTGGGGCTCTCCCAGACAGCACAAGGGTGTTGGGTCCTCCCTGGCCAGCCGCTGTGAACTGCACCACCGAGGATAAATGCTCATGGTCTGAAAAGAAGTGATTTCTGCTCTCCCTTCATCATGCACGTGAGCAATAACACAATGTCCGATGGTACCATGAGCTTTTGGAGCCCCAGCAGCGCTCCCTGGACTTTGCATCCCACAGGCTGGGTCCAGCTCTGTACCAGACACAGTCTGGCACTTGTGTGTGGCTTTTTTATTCTTTAAGAAGTCCAGAAAACAAAGTCACGGAGGAGAGAAAGCAGCTTTCCTTCTTGTTGCATCTCTTTGCCGGTGCTCCCGAGGGTAATGGAAAAGGTCTCATTTTCTGCTCCAGGAGGAACCTGGTCTGAATGCACTTGGACAAAGTAGCAGACCACAGCTTCTGTCTCCCTCCTTTCCTCCTTGAATCAGTGGAAACTCCAGCCCAAAGAATGATTTTTTGCACTGTAAACATGACCACATAAGCCTGACTCTGCAGATACTGCTTATCTGTGTAAATTAAGTTCACTTTCCTAATTCTCTCTGTATTTTGTACATTTGCAGCAGTGCATTTATGATCTTGATCCCTTAAAAGCATGAAATTTTAGAAAATGCAACAGGAAAACCTGTCAGTTCTTAATTTCAGGGGTTTTTTCCAACCACTCCATCACTGGTTCAGACTTCTACAATTCCTTATTTCTAAAATTTACATGTGGGTTTTAATGCTAGGGAGCAGAAAGCCCAAGCAGGGCTGAGCAGAACAAGATGAATTAATTTAATTTCACTGAAGAGCAAAAGTGCCTTTCAGATAACTGTTCACAAACCTGCAGAAAACCCCTCATATCTTGCAAATCCCCATGTCCTCTGATATATGCACATTCACCTGCATGCTTATACCCACCCCATGGTGTGGCTCTATAGCTGCATACCTTGAAAAGGATTTTTTACATTTTAATCATTCAAGTTTAAGGATATCTGGCTTGAGTTATTCATAGCTTACAGTGCTATTGCCGGATGTGTTACTTCATGCTGTTTAACAACTGTTGTTCTTTTTGGTGAGTGTTGATCATAACAAATGCTCTTTTAATAAATTAAATAAAGAAGGGATCTTTTCACCCCTTTCAGAGCACTGGTATTGGTAACCAGGAAAAAGAAATGAGCTTTTTACCTGTAAAAACTACAGGTGGAGGTAGCAGTGAGCATTTGCTTTTGGGAGAGGGGTGATAGGAAACCTGTCCTGGCTCACACACCTCTGCCCTCGCTGTCTACCTTACAGCAGCCCTGGGCTGGGCTCTGGTGCTGGCATGGTCCAAAACCAATGGGGAAATAATTTTCTGCTCAAAAGAGCAAACAGGGCAGAAAGCAGAAACTGTTTCATGTTGACTACGTGGCAAGCTCTGTGCCAAGGCAGGTGCCTTGCCTGGCACTAAAATCTGAATCACACCCATTCTGCCAGCTGCTGACCAAACCCTGCCAGGTCCAGGTCTGGCTGCTCTGGCTGCTCCTGCGCATATTCACCTGATGACAAGTGCAAGAATCACTTACATTCGTTTTCCCAGCAGCTGTTCTGCCTGAGGGGCTTTCAAGCACTGAGCTTTGCAGTGAGCTCCAAGTCCAGATGGTGTCAGAAAGGTGAGGGAAAAACTTCCCCTAAGTTTAGGAAACTCCAAAAATAGCTGACAGCCTAAGAGAAAGGTAACGCTTATACTCTGACAAATAAATAAATACAGATACAGAAAGAGCATTTTTATTTCAGACTGTACATTTTGAGCCAGCATGTTCCATGGGAAGTTGTTCCCTGCGTGCTGAGACACACAGCAGAGGATGCGTGGTCGGCATGGAAGAGCCATGAAGATTCACCTTGGGTTATCACAGGTGATGGGCTCTGTCTCCAGAGAAGAGAAGAGGAGGGGGAGAAGTGACTCCAACGATAACAGCTCCATCAGTGTATCTTGTCCAAAAAAGAAATTTTACTCGTTTTTTTTTCATGTTGTTGTATGAACTCTTTCCTCAGATAAAGCAACTGCTTGTTTACCTCTTTTTAGAGTACTGTCCTTTTTTTGATGACACCAAATTGGGCCACATTGCTGGGTATGTGGCACGAGTCCTGCGTGCATTGGCACTGAGAGGAGCAAGAATGGTCCCAGTGCAAGCAGATTATTGCAGCCAGGGGAATGCAAAACAAAACAAAGCCAGAAGAAAGCACACAGTGGAAAAGAAAATCAGAACTGCAAGCAGGATCTCTTGCTCACAGCTGAGGTTAAGTAGGCAGACAGGTGTCCTGATATTTCCTTTGCACAAAGATTTGTGTCTGCATTAAGGAAACAAATTCAGCTTCTCCTACAGAAGAACAACAATAGAACAAGAGCCACCTCCAAAATTCACAGAATCACAGAATCATCGTGGTTGTAGACCTTGAAGCTCCTCCAGTCCAACCATGACCCTCACCCTGACCGTTCCCAACCCCACTAGATCCCTCAGTGCTGGGTCAGCCCGACTCTCCAACCCCTCCAGGGATGGGGACTCCCCCCCTGCCCTGGGCAGCCCATTCCAACGCCCAACAACCCCTTCTGCAAAGAAATACTGCCTCAGAGCCAGCCTGACCCTGTCCTGGCGCAGCTTGAGGCCATTCCCTCTTGTCAGATTCGTTTTCCTCGCCCTGTAAAGATGCGATGCTGCAGCGCCATGAGACAATGTGACTTTGTTAGGAGCAAAAGCAGTGGGGAGGCTACTTCAGGCAGAGATGACCCATGCAAACCCCAGGCATCTTGCCTCATGCTGCCAGCACTTCTCAGAGCCTGACACCACATCTCTTCCCTCTCAAGCCTCCGGACCAGCTCCTCAGGTCAAATCCTGCCCACCAGCATGCTGTGGCTGTGCACTGCCAAGCAGTGAACAGAGTGGTGGAGCAGATTCAGGCCATGATGTGAAGCATATGTGCCTGTCCATGCTGCCTAACACCCCGAGGCTTTTCCTAAAAAGCTAAGAAAACCCCTTAAGTTTTGTGAAATGATGGAAGATGCAACCCTAGCATCATGACGTGATGTGGAGGAGCAGGGCCTGTCCAGCATCCATGCCTTTTCCTGGGCATGGTTTTACCTTTCCTTCAGTGCAAGCAGCCCAGTCCTCACCCCTATGCTCTGACCTACGTCCCCCACCCAGGCCTGTAACCCCATCCCCCCATACCCAAACTGCTACCCTGAAATTTCCCAAGGGCTTTTATTTTCCACCTAATTTTTCAACCTTGTCTTGGAGGGTTTTCCATGGTCTGCACTAATTGTTGACACCTTGTTTCTCCTGTCAGCCAGAAGTGACTCCTTTGGCTTTCTCCCATCTGGAGTCTCTGGGAAGACTAAAACGAGTTCAGAGGCAACAATATAAAGAACTAGCCAATTTAATGAAGGAGAAACCATGCAAATCTGGGATTCTCTGTGAAAAGGGGACCTTTGTACTACTATGACAAATTAAAGGGTTGGTTTTCACAAACACCACCCCAGCGGATGCCTGCACAACCAGCTTCCAGCTTGCAGGTACTGTAACAGCCATACCATTTAGGACACCAAATGGCCATAGGCAGGACCCCCTTCCCACAGGGGCAAAGCAGCCCAGCTACACTGAAATCAGTGGTCAGGCCCTTGCCAAGATTTTAATCCCATTGGAGTCTCATGCTCTTCAAAATAATATATTTTGAGTTTTTCTCAATGACTTTTGTCTTTGTGGGGCTCCAGTTATTGGTAATACTTTCATAAAGCATGAATATGCATGGGACAATTAGTAGATATTTAAACCACAACACTAACAATCTCTGAATGCAGCACAACAGTCGCAAATAGTACCAAGCTGAAAAAAATAAAGGAAAAGAAAAATCCTATCAAATGTATTCAACTGGAATATCTCACCCAGAGAGCTATTCTCCCATAATATTTGGGGCAAGCACAGTGTCATAAATCTTAGTGCTATTAATCCGTAGACTCATTCATCTCTGTTCAGCTATATAAAAGCAATAACCTTGTCACTATAGGAAGGAAGATTGGGCTTTTAATTGCATATAGATTTCAGGAGAGTTCTTATCTCATAGTCCAATTTGTAGCTTCAGATATGCGTCTTTGCTTCGCTTGGTCAGAGTCCATGCAAATCCGCCGTGCTCTCACATACTTATAAATGTTGCAGAAGCTCAGAAAGAAACTATATAGAGCTCTTCTGGCAGATAATACACACAGCCTTTTCAGCGTTTGCTTTATTAGACAAGCCTATATTTAATTAGCTCCTCTGAAACGGGATATGCATTTTTAGAGGGCGGTCAAATTTATGGAAACAAAACCATGTTTGAGTGCAGGCACATGTGCACCCACACACATCACCAGTCACAATTTCCTTGACTCATCTCCCTCAGCTCTGCAGGTCCTACCAAATGCATCCTTTTCCCTGCAGTTTATTGTCAATAAAGGCAAAATAATCAGGGGAGGGTGGGGGGTGTCTTCCCTCTCTCACAGTAAAAATGGCAGGAGGAAACACTGGATTTATTTATGGGGCCAAGAGATCTGCAGTATCTGCGTTCTAGTTATTTCCAGGCTTTACTCAGCCAAAGACGCTGAGTAGAGGCACAAACCTCCTTGTTGCTGTGCAATAGGTCAAACCAGCAAGCTCAGTTCAGCCCAGCAAATATTTAACTGCTCCTCCCAAACAGCAGTCGGGCAAGATGGTGAGGCTTTGCTCTGCATGCCTTGGTACGACACCCTACCCTCCGCAAGTTTCTGCCTGCAGGGTGACCGGGTGAGAGCTGAGTGTGCTCCTTCGAACAGTTACACTGAGTTTCAGAGCCTAAATTCACACCTTTTAGAGGGTAAAGTGCCTCCCTGCAGTGCTGGGGAACCCGGCACAGCGTGGCGTGCAGAGGCTCTGTTTTGGGTGGGTGGCTCCCAGGGTGCTCCCCAGGCATCACCCCTTCCCCTGCGGCTGGCACTCAGCACCACGGACTGTGGATGTGGCACAGTGTTCATGTCCTTGGGATATAAGAGCACTGGGACACGATGATCTGCCACCAAGGCAATGATGGGACATCCTGGGAGGGGCTTGGATCTCATTTTTTTCTCAAAATCCCAGAAATAATTAGGGTATCCTCATTTTTTTAACCTGTGGGGCTGCAGAGGAAAGCCTGGAAATGGGAAATTTGCTCTCAGTAAATACCTAGAGCTTTCCCTAAGCAAGTGGTTTCAGCCGCAGGACTTTCAGGAGACAGATCGGTTCAGCTGAAAAGGGGATATTTGGGTCCACGTCTCAAGACAGGGAAACACCGTGTGCTTTCTACAGCAGGAACCACAGCTCTGTGGCCGCAGGTGCTGGTTCTCTCCATGCTGCCATGCCCCTGATGCACAATGTTCATCACTCACCATGGTGCCCACCACGAGATAAAGGTCCATTATGGCCAGAAACAGAGGGGAGCAGCTGTAATATCAGGTGTTATTACACCACAAACAGGCACATAAATGAATGACTCTCTGCTTCAGAATGAGATTTTTTTTTTTCCAGTAAATTTCGCTGCATTAAAATTTTCCATACTGCAAGTTTTCAGCTGAGGTAAGGAAATGAAAACTGATTTTGGAAGATTAGGAATCCACACACTGGCACACATCAGAGTCAAACCAAGAGATATCTGGCTCAGTGAGTTTGTCAGAGTATTTGTGTTTCATAAAAATAAAATGTAACTTTGAAAGGCGCTTCCTTATGATTTTATGCGTGCACCTTATTTTGTTCTAATGCACTTGGAAACTTGTATTTCAAATTTTTCTGGGCATTTTTCTGTATTTTTCATTACCCTGTGTACTTTTACCTAACCCCCACTTAATGTGTTTCCTATCTAAATTAAACATTCCTGTTCTTTTCAGCCCCTTTCCAGTGGGGGCTGGCAGGACTGAGAGCATACCAGTCATTTTTCTGCCCTCCTAAGAGCAGTGAAGTATTTAGAAGTGTTTAACTGCTACCTTGAAAGTTGGGCAGATGCTGGCCTGACCAAAGTGGCCTCAAACCCAAAAAGAGCCATGTGCTTGCAAGGACTGTGCTCCTCAGCATGCCCAGAGTCCTAGCAAGGACCTCTGATTTCATTGCGTCAGTGCAGTGGGGACCCCTGATGCTTATTCATCTGCTTTTCTCATATTTCCTCTCAGCATATAACTAAGTATATCTTACAAAGGAAATAAAAAAGCCTCACCTTTCATTTTTTCCCCTCAACTACACATAGTTGTCTATATTGCTCCCAAGAACCTGCAAAACCCAAAGCTGGGGTGAGTTTAGCTGAGCAGGAAGTTGGTAGCTGCTTTTCATGACAAGGAAACAACAAGTGAAAACAGTGATTTTGGTATTAAAGACTTTTTATTTTTTAATATTCATGTAAAAACAAAAAACCTGCCCATCAAACAACAAAACAAACAAAAAAATATAAACCCAGTATGCAAAAAAAAAAAGACAGAAAAGCTAAGTCTATACTGAGAGATGGGGATAAAACCATAGTAGAGAATATTGATATTTTTAAAATAGGACAGAATTTACCTCTGCAAAACTAAATTGTTCTCCTTTAAAAACAGATCCTTAGAACAAGTCCTTCACTAGTACCAAAGGAAGAGTCAGCACTGCCATCCAGCAGAGGTAGAGATCTCACCCAGGTGGCAGAAGAGGACAACGTCCAGCCTGAGGTAGGACCAAGAACTTCTGCTGGATGGAAGCTCTCCCCACCTCTCTGCAAGGTGGCCATCTCCTCCAGCCATCAGCCCCTGGTGCCACACCCTGCCAGGCATTCCCTCCTCCTCTCACTGACC
Source organism: Athene noctua (assembly GCF_965140245.1). Classification (NCBI taxonomy): domain Eukaryota; kingdom Metazoa; phylum Chordata; class Aves; order Strigiformes; family Strigidae; genus Athene; species Athene noctua. The sequence goes on along the minus strand of NC_134044.1, from coordinate 2,090,469 downwards.
TGCTTGAGGTGCAACGTCTCCACATCTCCTGGAAATGTGCAGGAGAGGTACCTCCATGTGGTGGTGGAGAGCTGATGGTTATAGAGAGCTGATGGTTATGGAGATCTGGTGTTTGTGCTCACTGGGATCACTATGTTCAATGAGACAGCCTGCTCCGTATTCATACAAGCCTCTGGGGATGCCAGCTAGACTAGTAGCTTGACCTGCCAAAGGTACAACTGAAGAAATATTCAGCTCTACCTTTGATCCCTCCAGAACATGAAACCACTCAATGTAACATCAGTATTTCACCAAAAGAATTCTGCCAGTGAACTGCAGAGAATTTATAATCATTACAAGCAGAGCTAAAACCTGTTGCAGGTACCTGTCAAAATGGCTGCTTTGGAGGTTTTGGACTCTTTTTTTCTCTCTAACTTGTCCCTCAGTACCCTTTGCTCTGTTCATAGGCACTTTCCAGAGCTTTGCTAGGATGTGCTCTGGAGCCAGATGGGAGGACCTGCTAACGGCACACAGTTCTCCCCTCCCACGTAAGCTCTTGTGTCTCTTCCTCTGACTCCTTCAAACAAATTTTCTCTCTGATAGACTGGCTAGAAGAAGCAATGGCCCACTAAGGAGTTAATCTTCACATCATTATGGGAAGAATTAACACAAGAAATTCCTGATGTCAGTATGAAGTTACACATCTAATGCTCCCTGGGATTTCTGCTCCAAATGTAACTAATTAATTCTAAATGAGAAATTCTTCTGGCTTCATTAAAAAAAGACATCTGCAGGAACACCGGTCACACACAGAGGTTTTCAGCTATTACAGCAAATATCTCGCATAGCAATAACAATGGATTATACATGTTCCCTGTAGACATCAGAAGAAATAAATACACTTTGGTATCATGGGTTATAGCAAATGCCTAAGTAACATAAATCAGATTAAATGTCACAGCAGATCAACATTGTAGTACCACCAGCAAAGCAGAGGTATATCTGAGTAGAAACAGTCACCAGAGAGGGAAATGCCATGACTATGGGGTCTGTATGCATTGGCCACAGCCAACGGGACACAACTGAATTTACTTAAAATACACAGTAAAATAATACAGGAGACTACTAGATTACAGTTTTTGCTTTTCATCCTGCTCCAAAACAATATTGGGTGGCAAAACCAGAGCAAAGATAAAATATCATTTCAGCAAAACACTTTTTCTGATGAACAGAGGATGTCAAGGTCACAGGATACTGTTCTCTCCAGACTCTGAGAAAGAAGGGGATGACATTGGCTAATTTCATGAAAGCCTGTTCAAAGGGAAGAAGGCAATGGGGTAGCATCTCTTTTACAAATGGACCATTATTAAACAGGAATTTCAACCTATTAGAAGAATTAGAAAAGGGCACAAGGCACAATCCTGGTCCTGGATATCAGAGTTTATATATAAAATATGAGCAAACTGTTCTACTCTGAGAGCATAAAAAGGCATCACTTTTGTTATAGACCTCCTTATGGTAGGCATACTAACAGGCAGTCCAATAAAACTGATGTTCATAACAAACTAGGATACAACTTCAGAGTAGGGGAAACATGATAGAAAACACAGCCCTATTTATAGACTGCTTTGTTTGCATATACTTTTTGCTTCTGAAGTTAAGAATATTTTATAAAAGATAGCACAACTCAAGCCCAGAAAGTCTACTAGACATAATCGTATTTCGAAGGGTATGAGCGTCTTCCATCCTCACTTCGAGGAGCTTCTTCATATCCCGCACCCTTCCTAGTCTTCGTTTCAGGTTCATAGCCTGAACCAACCTTATACGGCCCCGTTCTGTAGGAGATATTCCGTCCTGATGCATTGTAGGACACCGCTTTGTAACTGAAAGAGACATGAAAGATGGCATCAGCCTGTGGAGGGTCTGTGACTACCCAATGTTGCACACTGTGTTCCTGTTTGCTGTTGGATTTTAGGCAGCTTCTTACTGTTTTATCACTTGGAGACACAATATGAGCTCAGAGCCAACTGTCCATGGAAAGGCTGCAAGTCTCTTTTATGTTTTTTCATAAACTTGTACTTTCTTTCCCCAGAGTAAATCCTTGGCTGAGTGAAGGACCCACCTACAATAACCAGCTGCATAGGCATACAAAGCCCTACCTGGTATAAATCATAGCTCAGCTGATGCAATCTACACCTGCTGATGATCTGCTCTGCAATTTGAAATCAAAGTTGCAATTAATGGGCCTGACTTAGCCAGCACACTGCAAATTTTAGATTTTAAGGTTGATCTCTCCTGCCCTCTGTTTGCAAGTCATGTAGACAGGGAAGGTAAATGGTCACTGTTGGCCCATGATACAGGTCAAAACAGGTGTATCATCATGATAACTCTTGCAAGAGGGGTATTAAACTAGACATACCTTGTGGTGCGGTGGCTCTATGCTAACCCAACACCCAAGGTTTCATGCAATACCTTCCCATTTCTGACATGTATAGGCTTACCGGGATTCTTCTGGAATCAGCCCTCTGCAAGCAAGGCACATCATGATGCCTCCTACGAGGGCCAGGCCACCTGCCACCCAACCAACAAAGAGGGCTGAGCCAAAGGTGTACCTACAAAACACAGAGAAGTGGCTGGTTAGTACTGTGACAGTGGTCTGGTCTGCTTCTTCTGAAACACACTGAACATTGTCATTCTCCCTCTGGCCCTGCAGAAGTTCCCATGAACGCCATCCCACATACAAGCTTATCCTCTCAATATCATTCCTGAGCCACGTGAACACAGACATCCCAGATGATTTGCTTGGACAAATTATCTCCAGCGCAGATAAGAAAAAGACAATAAATTTTCCAAGTCCTGGAACCAGACTAATATGCACCCAGAGTTTGCCTTTCCATCAGCCACAGCACACCCTGGCCCTTGACCACCTACCTGTTCTGGACATTCTGTATTCCCTGGTACATGTTGGCTGTGGACATCCAGAAGTTTGTGACCAGCATGTTGGCAAACACAGACACTCCAGTGATGGCACACAGGCCTGAGATGAGACAGAAGGACAGACTGAGACCCACAAGAGTACAAGCAGTCACCTTTGGCCTTGGGAAAGCACCTTACAGCTCTGGAAAGGTGGGTGAGACACTGTTTTGTGTCCTGGCATGTACCTTCAGCAGAAGTGGGGACCTCAAATGGGTTACACATTTTTGCCAGGTTTTCTACATATTTACAATCCAGCAGCAAGAACACAATGTCACACTACAAAATCCCAAGTCATACCATCTTTCTACTGATGTGTTTTCTCACAGAAAATGAGTTTAAGAAACAGATCATTTTAGATGCTGAAAATATCCAGTAGTTCAGTTTTAAAGATTTTTTTTTACAGTGAGAAACATGGACAAAAGATTCCCTATCAGAAATTTGTGGGGGTTTTCTTGTTTGTTTGTTTGTTTGTTTTAGTGGGAAAACACTCTCTGCCATGTGAAAGAGGAAATACATTTGGTTCACAACCTGTTCATCACCAGGTAGTGATGCCTGCCTGACTCTGCAGGTAGCCTGGAAGACCAGACTCAAGAGGTAGGAGCTTCCATTCATCTGCACAGGCTATCACTGTGATGCCTGTCTGTGACGAGCCTGACAGCAATGGCATTATCACAGAATCACAGAATTGTCTAGGTTGGAAAAGATCTTGAAGATCAACCAGTGCTCTCCTTAGCAGAGTGATTCATGATAACGAAGGTCATTATTGTACCGTACACCACTGTGGAAGGGGTAAAAAACACGGATTAAGGTCATATCAGTGTTTGTTGCCAAAAGATATGGACTCCAGCTTTTCTGGGCATCCCAAGTCCTATTGGTTCTTGCTACACCCACCAAGACCTCTGTATTTTTCCTGAAACCCAAATACTCACAACACTGGGGAGGGTCTGAGCAATCAGTGGTGCTTCTGCTTCAGGTCCCCATCAGGCTGCTTCACTAGCATGGTACTCGTGTCAGTCTTTAGCACTTCTGTCCTGAGAGCAGCCCTTATTTTAGGAAGAAACACTACCTCCGTATCACAGAGGTGTGACCAAGGGCCAGGTCCACCATGGCACATGGGTACCCAACTCTTCAGCTAGCTCAGACTAGGGACCTTATTTTGAAATGGGTGAACACAACCAAGGGATGACCCATCCCAAGAGTCAGTCACATCGTTGTCTTAGACAATGCATGAGTGGTCTTTTAGAATATCCTCATTGGCCAAATTCTCAAACCACTGACTCAAATGGGTCAAGCGTTAGATTTTAAGTGCAAAATTAAAGCTGTGTTGCAGAAGGTGATTTCCCCTTTCCAACTTAGATGTATTTGTACATCTAAGTTGGAGAGAGGAAAGTTGTGATATGAGACATACGACACAACTATTGTACATCTTTAAGTTGTGTCATATGTCTCATATCCCAACAAAAGTGAAATGCTGTTCGACTATAAGGATTTTAAATAGGGGCATTCTCCTTCCCTTCATTAGGACATGGATTTGATTAGTCATCTGCAAAAAAATGTGGAAAAACCTTTGAGTGATGTATTAAGCATTTGCAGTTTTGAGGTAGATGGGCAACACTAGGCATTCCTACAGCCTTCCTGATAACCCACAAGCTAGGCTATCGCAGTCCTGAGAGTCTTCATAAAATAATTATGTATAAAGCCTGAGACTCTTCAAAAAACCTATTATGTATAAATAAAGGATATAATAATACATAACAACAGTATACATATAACATTAAAACATACGCTTTCTTTTTTATATCTGGGCTGTTTTTTCAGCCTTCAATGTTGTATCCCATACAAACTTTTAGTTTTCTTTTACCAAGCAGTTAGAAACCACTTGACCCCAGGAGACCAGACTGGAAGTCAAATGCCGGTAACTTCATGGAAGCATCAACATTTTGGATTGCTCCAGAGTATCTGCTACCTATGACCAGAACTGCACGAAGACATGCCCAGTCCTCAATTCCAGGCAATTGCAGTGCTTCACACATGAAAGACACGATACCACCCACTTACCAGCAACAATAAACATGATGCCAGAGGTCAGGGTCATGTTGGCTTTTGCAGAATCCTCCATGCTGCCAATACGGATGCATTTCAGAGCGAAAATGCACACAAGGAGGCCAAGGATGCCCAGGACAATACCCACAATCATGAGGGCCCTCACAGCCTGGAACATTGCTGCAAAACAAATTGACAAGAGGCATGATGAGTGACCGAAATGAGATTCATCAGAGCATGGGAGGTTTTTAAAGATTGTTTCTGCCTAAAAATAAAACTATTAAAGAAGAAAACTTTGGAAAATGGGCACCTGATCTACTCTCAACATTACCTGGGACACTTCTGGAAATGTGGCTCGTTGCCTCATCTTCCCACAGAGTTTGATGGCTTAGACATAATTTTTTGTAAATTTGCACTAGTCACAATTTATTCAGCTGGAATTCATGGAGAGGAGTTGGTGTACAGCTTGGATAAGCATGAAATGTTTCATAACTTAATTGATTGAGAAAGTTTTTTTTTTCCTCCCCAAGAGGCAATGAAAGCAGACAGCTCCACCCAATTATTCGTGGTATTTCCAACTACTGTGTGACTCAAAAATGGAGTTCTGTATGTTCCTGCTCTACACTAAGACTCATATCACAGGAGAAGACTAAAAGCACCTTGACAAATATTATGCATACACTGAGAGCAACAAAGCTTTGGCAATGACCTCCCCCAGCATATCCTTTCCATGGTTAATTGTGATATCAGTCCTGTATAAATCTGTCCACATTCATTAATACAACACACAAATACCCTAGCACTGAATTTGTTTAGCAGACTGCTTTCAAGGTGGGAATGCTTGGCTCGAGGCAGGCTGTGATGCTGGTGGGACATGCCTGTGGAAGCTGAGCACTGCTCTCAATCAGCTGAAGGCAACAAAAAGCCCTCCAGACTCCTTTTGCCTGGAGTAGAAAGGGAGATAGAAAAGCAAAGGGAAACTTGCACCATTTAAAATGGAGAAGTAAATGGAAAAGGCCATGCATTTGAATATCAGGGTGATTTTCCAATAAGGTAGCACATATCCCTTCTTGCACATGTCCCTGGCAGAGACAGGAAGGTGGCAGCGCTGGCAGAACACTGGGAGGGGGTGGTCAAAAGTATTTCAAGGGCTGGTCTTCTTGGCCTGCCATGAGCTCTTGCAGCCCTGGGTTTGGCTTTGATGCTTCAGGGAAAATGATGTGGGCTCATGACCAACTGAGAAGGGCAGGCAACATATCCTACAGCCCCAGGGACTTCACTCAGCCTGCCTGTCACCCCTTTTCCTGGGCTGGCCAGGATGACCATAGTGCCCAAGGATCCCATAGGGCCTGACTGGAGCAAGAGAGCAGAGACCAGACCTTGCTGGCCTTGCACAGGTTGGGAGAAGGGTTTATAAACCCTCTACAGGAGGACAAGGATGAATGTTGGGGTGCCCATGTGGGTCTCCTTGTTTGTGGAGTATCACAACCCCAAGCAGAACTGCCTGGCACCACCACACACAAGGAAGCCAGCGATCTGCCATCCTAGAGGCTGGAAATACATCACCTTCTCCCATGTGGCAATCCCACTGGGGCTGCTACTCTTATGACTCAATTTGCCCTTATCAGTTGATAACAAGTGCTAACGAGTCTGGGATTTTCAATCTCCCATTCATCAGACCCCAGGTGCAAGCTCATTAGTTATTATTCATCAGAGAACAAGAAGCTGGCGGATACGCCTTATCAGCCCTCAAAGGTTGTTCGTGCAGCACCTGATGCAAAGCAGAAAGCTGCAAAGAGAAGAATATCACAATACTCATTTGTCTTTACAGTCACTTAAGTTTCTTTGCAACTGCTCTTGTTTCATGGCAGGCAGGAGAGGCTGATACTCCAGGGTAGCATAAGACACTACAGATCTTGATAGAAGGTCCTTGTCCCCAAGACAGTCATCCCTGGGATGCTTCCTACAAATCTTATGGTTCCTAGATGCCATCACTGCGGTGGTCTCAACCCTTCAAGCAGAGACCCTAAGCTAAGATCTCACAGAGTTTTTGTGGGTTCCCAGGAGAGATGTTCACAGTGGCTTGGGTGCCCATGGAAGGACACTACAGGCAGGCCAAGCCAAACAGCTCCTGGGATGTTGCACCTCTGCTGGAGCACTGTGTGCCAGTGTGGTGAATCTCCATTGAAAAGGAGTAATCTGCAGCTGTTGGAAAGAGGAGAGAGAGGAGCACAGCAGGGCACAACAGAAAAAATACAAAATAGCCACCAGCAATTTCTCTCTCCATGAGGCTGACTTATGCACCATCTCCACAAAGGGACAGAAAGGAGAAGAAAGTGCTCCCAGGTCTGCTGTGGCATGAAAGCCTCTTCACTTGGCTCATGGGACTGAAAGTGAGAGCTGATTGGAACAAGAGCACTGCAGTTTCAAGTGAATTTGGGCATCCATCAAAAGTCCTCTCAATAAAGCTGCTTTCCAAAGGTGAATGACCTCACCTAGAAAGAAGGAGTGGAAGGGCTTAGACAAACAAGGAGACTAAGGAAAAAAATTGCATCAGGAGCACTAGGTAGCAAACAACCCTATAGTTAAAGTAAAGCACAGAAACTATCTGCTGTTTTACATAGACATTTTGCATGAGGTCAGATAACTCTGCTTCATACCTGCACACATACGGTTGCTCATTTTGCACATCTGATTTTCATACAAAGGGATGGTGCACACAGAAAATAATAAAAATGCAAACTTATTCACCAAAATAAATGTCGGTGATCTGAAAGCACAGTTTTCATCACTGTTTTTCAGATGTAAGTGAAACTGGAGAGTTCTTTCCGCAGCGTTGCTATAAGTAGTGAGAGGTGAGTGAAGTCAAACAACTTAAAGTCATCTAAACTAACATCACCTGCATTTCTGTTACTAATACAAAATACAAAGGTGGAAATCTAACTTTATGACTAGTTAAGATTAATGGAATATAGAAAGTTTAGGGGAAAAATCTGGGGTTTGAGTTAACCAAATTGAAGTAGGGACATTCCTTCTTCATGCTTTAAGGTACTCATCAACTAAACGGACACATAAAGAGAACAAAACTAATAGAATATCTCTAAGACACAACAGAAAATGTCTGTGATAGCTTTGCATGCTCCCTTATTGCTATATTACCTAGAAATAACATAAAAAGTAAAATCTTCATTATGATAAATTTGCATCAAAATGATGGTTGCCATTGCTTCATTGCTCTTTTAAAAACACAATCACCTACTCATGGCATTATAAGGATATGTATAGCTATTAAGCCACATTTGTATATGTAGTTTAATATATGCATCTTTTTATTCTTTAAAACAAATGGTCCCATAGAAGAAGTGACTTCAAACATCAGTTTTGCTCTTCCAAATGAAAAAGAAGTCGCATAGTAATCCTGAAGTACACAGAAACACATTTATTCCATCACACCCCTCGTAACGGTCACAGGTTTTTCTCAAGCAAACACCACAGCCAACGCACCGGTCTTCAGCAAAGCACTCCCTCCTGCCTCACAGTAGGGAAGTAAGGTTGGCATCCCTGAGGATGCAGGGCTGAGAGCCTACATCATACTCTTTTCTACACCAATCAACAGAGGCAAAAGGCCTATGTACATTAGTGCCTGCTTGTACCTATTTGCAATTGTGCGCCAAGAGTGAAAAACACTCCCAGGGTCATATTTATTGTTAGCTGGCAAGGCATGGGCACGACAGGTCAAAGGGAGGCATGGCAAGCCAGGCTGGCTGCTACCCTCCCATGGGTCCAGCTAGCTCGAGACCACTGGAATACTCTTGCATGCAGTGGGGTGGGAAAAACAGCTCTATTTGTAAAGTAAGTAAGCAAATGAGAAAGTAATACCCCTCTGGAATCTACTTCTGCAACCGCTAAAACTCCCCAGGTAATGTAAAGCAACTGAGCACACCTTTCCCCTTCTCACCCTTCCTACACACGCTGCTCACAGGCAGATTTCTTTAATTCCAGTTTTCTCTTTGGAAAAAAAAAATAAAAAATCAGTGGTTTTCCATAGAAACCATTATTCTAATAACAATGCAAAATTACACACAACTGTTTTCCTTGTATTTTGATTCAAAGGGAGATAATATCTGTGGGTTTAAACATTGTCACCCTCCTCACATCAGTGGAGCTGTGCTGATTTATGCCAGCAACAGAGCTGAACCCATGATGCTCATCCAGAGATCACCTACACATGCTCCAAGTTGTAGCCTCCATTGAGTAAAGGTATTATTTTGGTAATAAATATGCACATATTTTTATGCTCATACACTGACTAGCCTGAAATTTTATTCCTCGCAAAGTGCTTTAAGATATCTGCTCCTGCTTTTGGATGAAAATGATGCAGAGCTACAGGAGAGCTCCTGGGTTAAACCTGGTACATCTTTTGCCCCTACCTGGCAGCCCAAGAATGGTGAAATATGGTCGACATTCTGTAAAGCCAGAGCTCTGCCGCACGCAGCTCCTCCACAGTCCCTGATATTGGAAGACGGCCGTGACCGGGTTGTCATACAAGTCCTGCGTGCTCCACATATCCATGGCAGTGGACACAATGCACCCCGCAACACCCAGTGATGAAACGATGAACCCCATCACCTGACAGATGGTTGTGGACATGTTGTCTCCCCCGGAGAGAGGATGTGAGACAGCCCTGATGGAGCCGCAGACCTAATGGGAGCGCCGAAGTCCTCTTGACTGAGCCACCAGAAATACAGCAGCCCTTATCAGATGCTTTCCATTGAGCAGTGTGTTTGCTCAAAGTGTTTTTGCAAGATAGTCCAGTTTCACTCTCGCTGGGTAGGTTTGTGCTGGCAGGGCCAGAGATATGAGCTTTTGTCCTTTAGAAGTGCTTGTCCTTCCCCAGCTAAGCAGCCATGCTCCGTCAAGTGTTAGGCAACCCACTTGGAACATGTGTCGTCCCCCCACTGAAACCCTTTGCTCTCCATTGGGCTTTTTCTGTGTGCTTGGCACAGTGCACATGTGCTCAGAAGGGCAGAGGAAAGTTCCCAGGGGAACTCAGCACCTAGCCCAGCTTACCGCCTCCCCGGCCCTCTGCTTATGCAGAGTGGGAGGAGATCTGCCATCCGACCAAGATAGGGACTTCTCTACACCCGGCCACCCATGCAGGCCTCTGCACAAGAGAGGGATGCCAACGGGGAGCAGTCCAGGAGGATGCGGGGCCACCAGCTCAATCCAGGGAACAAACAGGCATATGGCTGGTCCTTGTGGCCACTGAGGTTGCCTTGGATGCTGACCAGGGCACAACCCAGGGCACCAAGCCAAGAGTCCCAAGCTGATCCATCAAAGCTCCTGCAACCCTGTTCTCCTCCCACCCACATCCCCATTGGCCACCACTTGGTCCCACTGACACCCGTGTGGGGAGGAGAGGGAGAGTGCAGGGACTGTTTGGAAAGTGCTTTTTTACAAGTGCTTATCTGCCTGTGGCTGGGGGGATGGTCCTGATAAAAGGGGTGGAGGATATAAAAATTCAAAATTAATTATCTCTTTGCACAGTGGAGAAGTGCTGGGCTCAGGGGAGCCATATAAATTCACCATGCCACTCTGCCGACAGAGCGCAGTGAGTTACAAGGACCTTCCGGACTTCACGCTCATCCATTCTCATCTAATACCCTGCTCCGACTGATTTACTTCAGCCCTGACCTAGAAACAAATTCCCGCTTTAACCAGTCCCGATACCACTCTGTGCCACAGGCACCGTCATTACCATCGCCTGTTTGTGAAGTCATGTGAAAGGCACCAGGAAGAGTGGAGAGACTGATTTCTGTGGATGGATGAGTTACAATGGAGTTATTACATGTTGCCTATTGCTTCTGCCTTCTGGAGAATGACCACCCAGGACACCCCTTTTGCTTCCGTGGCTGTGCAGCAAGTTGGTGGGCAGCAGACAGAGTTGTTTTTGCACTGGACTCTGCTGTAGCAGCCAGAGCACAGTTTACACCTCTAAGGGCGACAAATCACAGCCACCAAAGACCTTCTGGGTCAGGCACAAGATGTCTTTGCTTCCAGCAATTTGAATAAAATTTAGTCATTTTCACTGACTTTGGCAAGTTTATATCAGAGGAAGGGCTAGCTCCAACATGTGTAAAGGTCAGAAGTTGCCAGCAAAAATAATAGCATGAACAAAAAACATTGAAAATGAGCCCTCGAGAACCAGAGGTGGTAAGAGCTGCTCATCCTCAGTGAGGAAGAGAGCATGCTGACTAACATTCCTCATCTTGGATAATGCTTTGTGATAAATCAGGGCTAGATAGGACCTAGAATCTAGGAGGACAACAAGGGTTGGGGAGGAACAAGAAGCTGGGAGGACAATTAAGTGCTAAAACAAGTAACTTGGCCAGCTCTCCAGCCCATCCTTCATTGTCTCACAGCGAATTGTGTCCCAGTCCAAAAGATCTGGCTGCACCCCACCCAAGCAAGTCCTTATGGTCCTCATCAGCTTTCCAGGACTCTTCTCCTTCATGCCCCAGGACTTGGTCTCCTTGCCATCTAATGGTAGGAGACCACATCACTTTTTCCAGCCTAGACCACTTCAAACTATGTCCCAGGGACACATACTCCTCCTATTCCCAGGAGTGGTGTCACCCTGTATCATTAGTGTGCAGCAGCTTGCAGGGCTGCACAGAAAAATGGACCCATGGATCAGTCACAGAAAAAATACCCACTGGGAGGAAAAACAAAAGTGGGGGAGAATACAAAAGGCAAACATTTTTTTCCATACTTTTTTTTTCCAAAACCCTCTACCACTTTTTCAGCTACTGTTTTTTTTTTTTTTCTGATAAATTGAACATCTGTGTGGTTGCATGAATACCAGTGGAGGTGGACCTCCCAGGCACCATGCCCGTGTGTTTGCTTTGCTGGGAGGGGAGCCACCACTCCTTCCTCTAACTCTTTCTTCTGGTTTTGGTTGCGTGCAGCTGGAGCAGCTCTTCAAGTCAACAGTGATCTCTTCTCCTCTCCCCTCCACCATTTCACACCCCCAAGCCCCATTGCTCCCCCCAACACACCTACTGGAAAAATGATCATCCTCTGGATTGCCTCTAATTGTGCCCTGAGCTGGAGCCTGCACCCAGGCAGTGCTGCCTCACCAACCTTTCCTTGGGGATACAGTTTCCTCCTGCCAATGGGGGATCCTGCTTCTCATCATCCCTCTTACTCAGAGGCATCATAACCCCAGAGCAATGGTGGAGGAATCAAAAAACCATCAACAGACCCCAGATATGCAAGAAAGTTCGAGTGAACCAGTCTGTCTTTGATTTTGAGGGCCAGATTAAGTCATGTCTCTGAAGAGGATAAACCAGCACAGGGTTGCATATTCTCCCCTGAAACCTCATGTGTGGTCTCCAAAAAATGGAGCTGAGAGAGCAGCTTCAGCAGCAAGGGTCATGCTGCAGTCCTTAGCTAAGAGGTAAGCAAACACCCAACCATGCTCAGCACTCCAGATGTTGTCATCTTTGAAGGATTATTGTGTTTTGTGGGGTTTCTGTTTGCTCATCTCTAAAAATATTGCCTAAGGTGCTATCCAGCTATTCTAGCATTAGCTGCTTGCTATTTCTCATGCCCTGACTAGCATCACACTTGTAAACACTGAGAACTCAAAGCTTCCACAAATATCTTCCTCAGTGGTCGGTTGAAGCAAAGTTCTTGGAGAAAAAACTCAAACTTGTGTCCATCCCAACCTTTCCCCTAGCGCATTTTCTCTGCCTTTCTGAAATGTTCTTATTCTAAGCTTATTTTCAATGGCTGTTTCTGAGCCACTTATGATAGGGGAAAATACATTTCTCCTTGAAAAAAAACCTCATCACCCCATTTTCCCAGCACCCAGTCCAATAACAGCAGATCACCGGGAGTTTTACCTGAACTCTTAGCTCAGAGCACAACCTGAAAAGTAGTTGGGTGATAGGATAGCTGTTGAGCATGTCTAAGCATCTTTACCACACCTGATGTTCATCTCCAGCCACTCCTGGGAGATGTCTACAGCCAGGAGTGGTTGAAGGATGGGGATCTCTCTCCAAGCACGTGCCGCTTGCTCAGTCTCCAGCAAGGTGGTTGAAGACTTGGGCCAAGGGGCTTGCCACACCACATGGTAATGCTGAGTAGTACCTAAGGAGGGGACATGGTGGGGATACAGCTCTTGCAAAGGCCAAGCTTCCTCACCAAGGAGCAGAGAACAGGCTTCCACTTTGAGTATTAGGAGATCTCCAGGGGCTTACCCAAACTAGGAAAAGGAAGGGTACTTTGTGACTGCTCCCCTCTGCAACCTTTATTTCAGCTCATACTTGCTTTATCTATCCAGGCATTGACTCTATATTATCTCAAAACTGTTCACTGGGCCCATTGCAACACCTGAATGTTATCACTGCCTCTCCCATAAAAATCACCTACAGCTCATGTTTACTTTAAAATTTGCAAATATAGCTCACACCCTGCCAGTCAATTCCAGCTTGTTCAGACTGAAACAAAGCAAAGCCACCCTTTTCTTTCTGTCCCTCCCATGCTGTAATGGCCACAGCCTCCAGGAGTGTATGGTCCACCAGTCCATAGCATGAGAAGGGCTGACCGACCTTTCTGAAACTCAACAGGGAAAGGGTGTCATGGAAGGCCCCCGTCCCATCTCAGACCCACTCTACCCCATTGGTCTTCAGGTAGTCCAGAGGGGCCTTCGAGGTCCCTCAGCAGAGCTGGGGTGCATAAAGCTGCGTCCTTCCCTACATGCCTGTGAGCCATCCCCACATCTCCACAGCCTCTTGCCTTGTTCCTCTTCTGTCCCTCAGCCAAGATCCTTTAGGATTATTTTTCATGTGTCTCATCCTTTTGTGGTGTAAAGGCATGAGACAGTAGCAAGGATGCGATGCATGCATCTAGCTTTCTAATATCCCCTGCAGGGCCCTTTGCCACCTCTCCTCACCCTGAGACTCACTGGGGATCAGGGTGCTCGAGAACTCTCTGAGTCTCACATTAGCGCTTTCCCCATCCCCACACCTCCTTCAGCTCCTGCTGTGAGCACAAATCCACGGCAGCCTCACACACGCCCTTGGTAGGTTATATCAAGTCTCCATCCCACTTGAGCCACCTGTGCACAGCCCTTTGGTGCATGAAACTTGGTCCCAAAAGACTTTAAGCAGGTTACAGCAGTTTCCTGCAGACATTTCAAAATTTTGATCTGAACGGACTAGGTTAAAGGATTTTAAATAGCAAGCAGAGCTTGGAAGAGATTTTGTGGTGGCCATGACCAGCAGAGGATCATGACACAGCAATCAGCAGTCCCAATCCTTACAAACTTTGGGCGTGAAATGGTTCCAGGGAGCAGAGATGCTGTTTCCTTGGCCAGCGAGCTTCCCTGTCTCCAAAATTTCTAGACCAAGGGTTTTACTAAGGTTATGTTACAAAATGTGTGTTGGTTCTATGAAATAAAAGAAAACCTTGTCAGGACATCAATATAGAAGAAAAAAAACAGAGACACCAACATTAAGACTTACCAGACATGAATTCTCTTCAGGGAACAGCTACACATCTCTGTTACTCTGCACCAGTAAAACTGAAAGTAGTTGTTTTATGCCAAAGTCTGGACAGTCATGGTTACGTTCCCATGGGCTGTTTTTACTCTGACCTCTCTAGCAACACATACCCTTTTATTAGTTGGAGAAGTTTTACAGGATGTTCTCAGACTTTCAAAGTTTGCTGCTGGAAAAGCAAAAATATTCTTATTTTTCAAGTCACCAGCCTTTTGGTCCAGAGCAGAGAGCTGCCTCAGCCTTCTGAAAGGGTCAAAAGGGGTTTTAACTTGAGAACAAAATGTCCTTTAAAAAATGGCTGAACCGGTCTACCTGAAGTGGTCTGGGGAAAAGGGACCGAGCCATACAACAGGAAAATTACTGCCCATGTTACTGTGTTTTAACAAACTTGTAAGCAACTGAGAAATGTTCCTTTTAGCAGAAAGTGCCTTGTGACTTCTGCACTAGGTGAATCTACCAGCCTTGCCAGAGCTCAGCTCCTGCTATTTGTCTATTATCGGTGTGTTCAAATTCAGATCGTGTCCTCCAGACAATCACAGTAAGGTCTGCCGACACACCAAAGCAAGTGGCAAAAAATAATAAGAGAAAGCAAAATAAGAACAAACAGGCTTAGTTCTCAAGTGACATATTTCACCAGAGAATGTTTATAGCTGAGCAGCGAGCGTGAGAGCCATAAACTACCTGTGTTATTTCTCATTTTCATCTATTATCTTGATATTTCCTCAATCTATTTGAAATTAAAATTCTCAACTAAATTGAAGATAGATGATGGGCAAGACAAGTTTAATCTTTGCTATGGGAGCAAGGGATTGAGAAAAAAGAGTCCTCAGAACCGAAAACTTCATTGATGTACTCAGGTCACCTCACTGCTTTGCTAGAGTCCTATTATTTTTATTCACTCCGGCACTATTGTTCCCAATATAAATTGCCATTGTCAGAATAATAAATAGGGGTTTATAATGGAAATGCTGACAAACCATTAACTATGGTGTGGTTAGCAAGGGGGGTTTAATGGAGATCAAGGTGCAGCAGTTAAAATAAACACTGGGATGATCCATTTAAATATCTTAGCAAATTACTAATTTGACTTTTAGCATTGTTTTCTCCCCACTCTGGTTGGGATAGAGATGACCTTTGCTGGTGGTGGGTGAGGAGAAATGCCCATAGGAGCAGATAAATTCAGGAGACGGAGCCAATCTATAAAGCACAGCAGTGGTGCACTTGTTTTTGCACCAGCTTCTCCAGAGACTGGAAGTGTCAGACAATATATAACAGGAGGGAAAAACAGGGAGACAGGGGGATAGAGCAAGGGAGTGACTTCAGAAGAGCAAGCCCTGTTCATTAAACAGAAAGGAAAGGAGAGGAAAAAAAACCCACCGCACTTTGTAGGACAGTGCTGATGGCTCCGGTCACTAAAAGGATCTTGTTGGAACAAAAGCACATAAATATTCATATACCTACACACCGGCAGGGAAGATACAGACTCTCCAACACCACTGAGGATGAGGACAGCAACTTTGGGGGGTTCAGAGTTCCACCCACCTTTATTTTTAAAGATTGTGTTTTTATTATTTGGATTTTTTTTTTTTTTTTAAATCCCTTTTTGTGGGCGACTGCAGTAAGCCCAGCAAACACACATGGTAATTCCACTCTAAGATGACCGGTTCATTAGAAACCCTGACATTTAGGATAACATGTTTGTTTCTGTCCGCAACTGGGAGGGAGGCACAGAGGCTGCTGGATGTAGCTGGGACCTGTAGAAATGGACCAGTCTCCCACAGCCCATCTGCTAAATGAAGGAAATCCATCCCCCCAACATTGCTGTGCATTTCTATTTTAGAAAACTAATACCCATGCTATAGACACCAGTCTGGAAGCTTGGGAATTGAAAAAAAAACCCACTGTTTTTATGATGGAGGCATTCTGAAAGAACAAAACCCCCCAGATCTCAAGTACTCTGGTTTCTTCAAAGATTAAAGTAGTTCCCAGAGCTGAACACTTGAAAAGTTTAATTGCTTCTGCTATAGACTTACATTTTCTGTAATTTTAAGCTTTTAGAGCTGAAGAACTGAGTGTTATGGGTGTACTGCGTGCGTGGGGAGGATTTGCTTTTTACACCTCTATTTGTTCCCTATATGGCAACTTTAATCTCTTTACCTACAAGCAATTAGCCTGCGGGAGTCAAGTTTTACCAACCTGTCCTGCCCCTTGCTGCACGCATTTTCCCTTGGTGAAACTGCTCAGCTTTGCTGACTGCGATAGCCCTGCACAAACATCCTTCTTTGGATGTCACCTTCATTCGCTCATACCTGCCACCGCACGCAGCTTTTGCTAGGGGCAGCACAACTGGATGCCCAGGCAGGATCAGGCCCATGTCCTTCTACAAAAAATGTATGTCTGCACCCCAGAGCCTGTGTGGACAACAGAGGCATTCAAAGCCATGACTCCAGCAGGAAGAAGATGCTCACAGGCATGGGGACGCAGCAGCACAGCTAACGCCAGGCACCAGCTGGGAACCAGGATCCAGAGACGGATGACATGGAAATACAGCTCAAGGAATGAAGCATCTCTCCTACTGGTGTCTGAGGCCACAACTGCATTGGGTCATACTGGTTTGATTTGCACAAAGATAGACTACTTGTGAAAGAGACCATTTTTGTGCACAGTGCTTATTTCTGTGTGTTTTCAAAATGCCATTTCGCAGAAGTTCTGCAATGATTCGCTGATATAATTGGCTTCTTCCACCCATTCTTGCTGTGTCAAAGCACAGACGCTAGATGAATATAATAGTCTAAGTGCCTTTTATTCTCACTGTATTAAGGCAAGAAGAAAACACAGATAATCCTGTTGTAACCTAATTGTTTGCACCCCTAGATACTCTGGGCACAACCAGGACAGGAATGATACCCGAGGAAGAAAAAACTGGAACCAAAGAAGAATTAGGGAGAAATCCAGCTTGGTGATGTTAGCCTGTACAGAAATAGAGTGAGCTGAACTGTGACATATCCTCTTAGAAAAGAATCTTCTCTGATGCCAAGAATATTAGTGGTTTCTGGTGGGAAGCCACGCACAGCCATGCAGCTGGGGTAGAAGCATATACGCAAGCCACCCATGGTATGGGGGATGAATCACCCCATGGAGCAGACACTGCTCCAGGTGTATTGCCTGGAGAACACCTCAGGAACCTGATGCATAATCAGCTGTCATGAGTTTTGGTGAACCTCAGCTCGGCCATGGGAGGGGGATCAGCTTCAGATAGGTCCCCCTCCAAGGGACCTATCATCCAAACAGGGTGAGCACCTCAGACCCCTTTTGGCTAAAATTTGGGTTCCCCACTCTGCACTAAAACTTACCCATCACCACCTTTCAAGCACAGCTCCTGGCACATGCCCATGGCTCTGCCCTCGCACCCAGCAAGCCCTACCTGGCAGCCCCAGGATGGTGAAGTAGCTGCGGCATTCGGTGAAGCCGGAGCTCTCCCGGACACATGTGCGCCAGAGGCCCTGGTAGTTGAACACTGCCGTCACCGGGTTATTGTACAGGTCTTGGGTGCTCCACTGGTCCATGCATGTTGACGCGATGATGCCTCCTATTCCTAGAGCAGACACCACAAAGCCCATGGACTGGCATATCGTCACAGACATGGCGCCAAGCGCTCGGTAGGCAGGTCCTCGGCACACACAAGCCTCCACAAGCCACGTCTGCGGCAGGCAGCCAGGACAGAAGGGACTTTTAGCTGGAGGCACAGCCTACGTCACGGACGGGAGTCAGGAGAGGTCTGGTCTTCACCATACAAACCTACCCTTTCCCTTTATTTGTCTCGGTGAGATAATTTTCCTTGCTCAGTACCAAGAGCCGTTTGTTACGCACGGCGTGAACGCCTTGCTCTTTGTTTACCTTATTCCCTCCAGGCAGAGGTGCAGCCAGCACAGGGCAGAGAGTGACCAGCAGGTACCTCTGAAACAGACAGTGGAGATCTTCTGCAGAAAAAAACTCTGCGCTCCAGGAGACTAAGCACAGAGATGTTTAAATTGGATGAAACATAAAAATTATGGAGAGCCAAATAATTTCCTGGCAGGGACGATGCTTTTGAGCATTAATTAGCATGCCTATATCTGGGGATGTTTGCTCAACCAACACATTTAAGCAAAGGATAGTGGATAAAAGAGGATAGCATATAGCAAAGGACCATGCACTGATGTTCAGATGGACCTTTTTGCTGGGTGAGGTCAAGCTGGGAGCCCACAGAAAAGGCAGCAGTTCTGAGAAGTGAATGGTGTGAGCCTGCAGTTTGCTGTGTGAGGACCAAGTCTGGCAGGCAGAGCAAGGAAAAAAATAAATAGAAACAGAAGTAGATCCTCATTCGCTATTGCTTTATTTCCCTCATCCATATATTAATGTGACTTGTTTGGAAGGACAACAAATGAGGGCAAGGCAGACATGCTGCTATGTATTACTAAGACAAAAGCACAAAGAGACCTTATCGCAGAAAATCACTTTGCTGGGTAGTGTCTTTTTTTGCCCTCTCTGCTACATCCCTCACCACTTCCTTCCTAGTCCAGTTTTCTACTGGTGGCAACCTGTTTGCAGTTGGAGAGGGGGATGTCGCTGGAGAGATGCTCTCCATGGGAGGGAGGAGATGAGGAGACCTGTTTTGGCAGTGCCAAACTCACACATAGCATGTGGAGGGTCCCGGAAGGACCGTCAGAAGAAATGGAGCCTGGTGGGGTGACATTTAGGTGGTAGAAGTGGAAGGTCATCAGGGAGCATGAAGAAGTGCGTCACTATCATCTGGCTACATTCACCTTTGTTCAAGGACCATTCGGTCTCTCCCAGATGCTGGGTCTCGTGTGTAGATGGGCTTCCCTGTGAAGCTGCTTCTGAAGAAGATCTAACCTCTTTTGTGAACAGAGTGGTTGGCTCCTAGGGATTATTTCATTTCTGCCTTTTTGAGAGAACCAAGCAAGCTGGAAGGGAGCTTGGAAAGTCATCCAGTCCATTCCCACATCCAAAGCAGAGCCACTTTACTTCTCATAAAGCTCTGACCTGCCATCTGAGAGCATCTGTGAGGGAGATATCACTCTAACTCGAGATAATTTATTTCAGAGTCTCAAAAATCAATTCTTAAAATTTTATGCCTAATACCAACGTGTGTTACACATCGTTCATGAAAAATAGTGTTGAAAAGAAAACACCTAACAGGGAAAAGATAATGCCCTGTGTCTCACCAACAGTCCTCTGGTTTAAACATTAAATGGTTACCCCATTTTCCTTGTTTCCCCCAAAAGAACAGCACTGGTGATTCATGTACACTTTCATAATTCATTCTTGTATCCCAGACCCTTTTTTGGACATAGCGATATCCGGTTCTGGTAACACACCTCACCTGCTGCATGTCGTGGCTGTAATTACTTTCAGTATCGGTCAACATAACTTAATCACAGAAAGCTTTCCCAGTATCACACAGCTAAATATAGAGCCTGAGACTAGAGCACAAATACACTCCCTGGATTTGTCACAACAGGATCACCTGGTGATGGGAAAGACTCATGACAGCCAGCGATTGTTATTAATAAATTAACTAAAAGGCTAAATTTGCCTTACATTAGATCAACAAGAGAGGCCTGAAAAAAGCATTTCTCTTTGGTACACCTCGATCCCTGAGTGGGAAGCACTATATACATGCAAGGGGACAGATATTGGCCAAATCATCACTCTGTTTATTTCAATGACTGTGCCAATATACTGCAGCCAGAAGAGTAGGGTCCAGGTGTGTGAGTAGTATCATTCACAAACAGAAATTTCATAACTGTAACCAAAAGGACAGTTTTATCTGCTGACAACATTTCACACTGAAAATAATCAAGGACTAAACCCCTTCAGCCACCTAAATTTACCAACTTGACATGAGTACCACTTATTTTCCTCGTTCAAAACTCACCAGCATCTTTAACAACTTTCTCATGTTGAAGTGCAATCTGTGACTCTCACCTAGGTCATCTGGGAGGATCAACCACTATCCTGGGCTCTTGTCTTTGCTGTTTTCTCTCCTCTGCCCACCTTTCACAGCACCTCTCATCCAAGGAATTTCTCCTTGATTTCCCAACACTGAAATAAAATGCATCCTGCCCTACTTCGGTTTTCTGTAGAAGTTTATTCCTTGCTGTGTTTTTCCCCTTCCCCACAGCAAGGACTAGTCCACTCTCCAGTGAACAGAGTAAGGTTTGGTATGAAAAACAGGTGTTTTTAATCAGCAGGATTTGTTCATTGCAAGGGAGCAGATTTAAACAACCTAAAAAAAAAAAAAAAAAAAAAAAAAGAAAAAGAAGAAAAAGGAGGAGGGTGAAAGGTGGATTTTCTTCATTTTTTTGTTACTTAAATTACTATCTTAAACAGAATAATTAAGCTCATCCCAACCTCTTCCCTAGGTCTGCTAAATTCCTTCTGTAAAGCTAAAAATTTTGTTATTTCTAACAAATAATGGAAGAATGCCAGTGTAAACCCCTTCTGAATAGTCTCCAGTATGCAGAAAACATCAGATTAAAATATCTCCATAGGGTCAAAGATCTCACAGCATCTCATCTCATGATAAAAAGAACTGCACCAGAGCTGACCTCTACAGAAGCATAGTTGTAAACATTTATTTGATGCTACAAATAAGATTAAAGCCTAGAGATGTGCCTGCGAATATTCACGTGCTTGGTGCTCACCACCAAACCTCAAAAAGCAGTTTGATGCTTTTCCCCACCCTCTACCTCAAATGGACTGGGTGGTCCTGCAGACAGGAAAAGTGCTATCACTGGAAGGTGGCACTCAGCCAGGGACACCCCGTTTTCATAGTATTTCCCTGGGTGTCGAACCCATGTGAATTTTCCAAGCTAACAGCTTAGGAGGAAGGATAAGAGATGCTGAAGTTGAAGGAGATGTTACAATGGGCAGATGAGCTGGAACTTGTCTGTCTTACAGGGGTTAATGGCCTTTATGCTGTGTGAAGTGTTGATGAAGAGATGTGTGGAGAGAGCCAGCTTCCCTCTTTTACAGGACAATACCTCAAGAGAGACCTTGGGAGAGACAACATAATGCTTGCTGAGTGATGCTTGCCCATGCTGCCCAGGGCACTGCCTGGCTCTGCTTCTTCCTTCTGTTTTTTTCCAGATTGAAGTGGAACCAGGAAAAACTTCCTTGTGCTGATAAAACAACCCTGGAGGAAAAGAACCTGCCAACACTCAACAGTGAGATTTTCAGTACGTGGTGGTGGTGGTGGTGGGTTTGGCTTTTTCTGTGAAATGGCCTCAGATTAGCTATGGAAAAATGATAAATAAACTGTAAAAATGAATAAGTAATGGAGTACATAAATACTGTAGTTTTTCATTAGTATATCAATATCTATAAATTAATATAAGGAAAGAAACAATAAGTTATACAAAACTTAGAAATAAAAAGTTCTGGGAGAAGACCAATTTAAAAATAAACAGAACAGGAGGATGGAGCAATGAATTTAGACCTGCAGTTTCACTTGTGCTGGGCCTAAAATGATAGTTATTTCTGGTAAGGACTAAATGTCATAGCTTCATCTCAGTCAGTTTTCTCCCACAAAATGGATATGGTAAGGGCAAAGCCTTCCCTAGGTCGTTTTTCTAGGGGCCTTGTCAGGGAGGATGCCACCAGCTGCTCCTGTTAGCCCCAGTCCTGCCAGCTGTGCCCACCAGCAGTTCCCAGTGCCCATCACCAATGCCGTGACTGCTTAAGTGATATATAATACCTGTTTGAGAGTAGAGCTTGTGTGGGTTTTCTGTGACTTTGGTGATTTAGACTGGCTTTAGTCATCGTTACTACACCTCCAAAGGGGGGTCCTTGTGGGACCCTGCCCATTCCCACCAGCAATGTCCATTCTCTGTCTAACATGTCTTCTCACCAACGTCAAAACCCCATTGAACCTCTTTCTTCCGGCACAGTGGAGAAGATTGCTCCTGAATACAGGATTTGTCTCTGCCAAAGAGGACGCCTTGACTGCCTAATTATTTTATTCATAAGCCGGACGTAATTTCAAAGGCATCTAGGTGACCTATCTAAAGCTAAGTGAATCCCTCACCCCGGAGGAGACCCACTCTTCTTGATCCCTCCGGGGAGCCGGGGTTGGGTGGCAGAGGAGCTGCCGGGGGAGTTATGTGCAGCTGGACAATGAGAAACACATTGACAAAGTGTTCACATTATTGGCTGATAGGTCCGCATCAGTCACTCATTCACAAGCACAAGGTCTAAATTGCAGAACCAATTAACGGCACTAATAGCCCTTGCCTGAATTAATCTTTGAGACAAAAGAGCAAAGAAGTGGAAGAGCTATTAGCAAATCAAGCTGTACCATCCCTGCTTTATTGCGGGAATCTAAGTGTCTGTATTTGGCTATTATGAACTGACTGCAATTACAGCCCTCATTTAAAATGATTAAGTGGTTATAATTATTTTTCAATTAAAACTTAGATCTTCCATTTATACAACATTGCAGGCTTCAATTAAAGTCCTTTTTCCTCTCTTTTTTTTGGAGGAAAAAAAGTACCACTGTGCCAAAAGAATCTTGAATCTTTTCTACCCGTTAAGAGCCAAATAACATGCTAATAACGCTTTTGTTTGCATCCCTCCTTCCTGGCCTCACTGAACTCCTACATGGTGAAGGAGATAAACCGCCATGCACAGCACTTGCAGTACCTGCCAGAGGTCAATAAAAATGAGCTTGAGAAGTGGTACAGGCCTTGGCTGCTTCCCTGAAACAGGTACGTCCGAGTGAAAAGGTGGGTTAACCATTTTCAGGGATAGGCACTGCAGTACTGCAAGTGTTGCCTGGAAAGGGGGTTGGGTTTGGGGAGCCGTGTGGGCACGGTTTGTCTGGGATATTTGCAAAGAGTGAACACACTGGAAAACATGGAACTGGAGTGAGTGTGGCAGCAGATAAACTCAGGACAGGTTTCTTCCAGGTCTGTTTTTTAAAGCTAGTCTGGAGCCAAGATCTTCACATGCATATTCAGCAGAGTGAAAATTTTTTCTACTTTTCATTTCAAAATTACATTTCTGTTTCTAACTTCACTTATAAAAGTATAAAGAGATTTAAAAGAGGAAAGGAAAGGATGCAAAAAAAAGAGGTTAAGAAGAAACGTTTTGGGCCAGCCAAAATACATTTTTCTGTGATTTTTTTTTAGCAATATGTCCCCAAAAATTATTTATGCTTTTCATTACCTGTAGGAGGTTAGAGACCTCTCATGGTGTTGCTTGCCCATGACTTCTATTGCCAGGAGTGTTCGTCATCAGGCAAGAAAGGCAGCTACCATCAAAAAAGGCAGGCCATGCCAAGAAGTTACTCTTTCTGTCAGTGGGTGGACTCTAACAGGGGATGGCATAGTAAGCTTTGTCCCAGAAATGCTGGGCACAGAAGGAAGCTTTATATAGAATACATTTTGCAGTTAGGGCTGGTGAAGGGGATGACTCAGAGGAGCAGGATAACAAAGAGTTTGTAGCCCAGGAGGGTACAGGCAGCAGAGCTGCTCTGCACCTTTCTGTTTTTCCCAATGGATTAGAGCAGCAGCCATGGCTTCATACTATCAGGGTCTTCAAAGAGCAACAACAAGCATTTTCCCTCCACAAGCTCATTAGTTCAACCATGAGACCTCCTTGTACATGCCCAAGCAAGGTGAGCTTCTCAGGAAGGGTGAATTTCACATAATGTCCCAACTACTGCACTCCTGCCTGAGGAGAAACATGGGCAGAGAAGCTTTTGCCTATTGAAGAGTTCAGAAGAACTCATTAATTGCTGGTTGTTCCCCTGTTTTGTGATAAGGAAACATCCTGAAGGCGGTAGTGTTTGAAAAATAGGGAAACCCCTATTCCCACCTGAATTCAACTTACCTCTACAGACTTCCTTTTTTCAATTATTGACTTTTTGGTCTAAAACTGACCTCCACTGAAGTGTCCCCAGACAAGGTTATTGTCAAAGAAAGCAGAAAGACCAGATCGGCAGACAAAAGCTGGGACTTTCAAGTGTGTCTAGAGGACAAGTGAATGACGGTTGCCCCCTGTTACAGGAGCTGCAGTACCCTGTATTCACAGCTAGACACCTTTATGAACCTAGATGGCAGGGCTTGTGCTAATACTTCTACTCTAGATTTATTGGTGTTTGGGAACAGGTTGTTTAAACCAAGTCGCTGGAGGATGATGACCCGGTAAGCTCAATCTGGGACCCCAGGCAGAGACTTCTGCGAGCAAGGAAGAACAAACAATAGACAGCAGGTGCAGGATCTTGTCTCACTGACACTAATACAAACTGTGCGACTAAATACGTTCCTGAACAGTGGATATTGTCCTGGATTAGAGCTTTGCAAGGAAGAATGTGAGAACTGCCCAAAGTAATGTATATAGTTAGCTGCGACATGGTGGCTTTGAGTGACAACAGAAACTTGTACTGTGAACAAAATGGCAGAGGTATTCTCAGTGAAGCAGGTGGGAGTGGTCCCCTGGGACGAGCTCCTGTGAGCACACAGTGCCTTTTCACAATGTACTTGTCCATAAATCAATACTCTTGCTGACAGCCAGTCTAGGTTTCCTTTCTTTTCCAGGTTTGGATCAATAGGCCTTCTTCTCCCACCTTAAATAATTTCTTGATCACTCTGTGCTGTTTCCACTCAGGCATTTGTATACAAATACCATGTGGGCCACTTTGGTTATCTTCCTTCTAGGTGGCACAGGAGCTATCCCTTCATCTCACTACATGAATCATATTCTCTGATCTTGTATTTGTTGCACAACTTCAGCCTCCTCCAGTGCTTCAATGTTTTTTTATTATTTTTACAACTCACTACAAGCCCTTCCTCTTGTGCTGATACAACCTTGAGGTTCTGTATTTAAGTACATAAAAGCCAAGAAAAGCAGAAACTGAGGTTAAAAGAATAAAACTGTGATACCTTGTGTGCATGTTGTGACAGACTCAGGTCCTACAGTCTTCAATTAAAGAGTGCTTGCCGAAAAGGTCAATGTGTTTGACATGCATAAGTACTTCAGAGGTGATGACATGCTGCTGCCCACACATTTCAAGGCAATATGGTGTACTGAATCCTCCTACATTCATTTCTTTCTATACTGGAAGCAATCCATGAAAAAGTTTTCTGCTTGTGAGAAGTAGATAGAAATAATTTACATACTATATGAATTAAAGTTTATAAATTTGATATGCACTGGTAAACTCCATTTGCCTGACCAATCAGAAAAACTTTAAATACTGCTTTGGGGCCACAGAGCAATGAATTTTTTGGCTTCTACATATTTAAGAAGTCATTAATGATTTCTCAACAATTAGCTCTGGAAGTCGATGTTACACTTTAACTGAATGAGCACCAGATTAGACTGAGGCTGCAGGAACACCAGAGCGGGCATGTTCTGGCTGCCGTATCCAAGGCATGAATAGAGCTAACACTGAAGGTTATTGCAGGGATGACGCTCTGCTGCAGTGTTTTCATGATGCAAAGTGGCTCTATCCACCACTCTCAGAAGGCACAACTTAGTGTTTTGTGGTATCAGTTCTCATCAGTATGTTCTGGTGCCACACTTCTCTGTGGTTAGCCAAAAGCACAGTGGTTTTCAACCTCCCAATCACCACGACTAGAAAAGGTCCACTTCACTCCCACCAGCTATATCTGTATCTCAGGCTCAAATCCCAATCTTAAGCCTTCTTGGCAAACCCTCTTTCCCCCTGAATCTCCCTTTGCAGCATGGATGCCCACCAAAGCAAGAAGCCTGGAGAGGTGGAGAGGTTACCTGGGAGGTGACCCAAGGTAACTGGAGGGAAACCAGTGTAAGCACAACCACACCCCAGCTCCTCTCGCCTATCTGCAAGAGCCCCAACATGGATCAGTGTTACCTTTTAGTCAAGAGCATCACCTTTGTGCGCTCCCATGTCGTAGCGCAGGGGGGCAGATATGACTCCCTGCAGCTCCATCCCACCCAGCGGGATGCTGCAGCCGCAGCCATTAGGTCCCTTGGGCTGACTGAAATACTGTCAGTGTATGTGCCAACCATGTCATTCGTATAAGAAAACCATATTAAACCTACTCCACCAGCAGCAATTAATTTTGGAGGGAGGGAGGAGGGTGTTTTTTAACATCTAAAGCCCAAACAGATGGCAAATTCCTTTTCAGGTTTTGTGGCCAGAATCTAAAAGCTCAGAGGCATCTGTCACAAACACCATTTCAAATCTTTCTTCTCCAAGCCTTTGTTTTCTTCTCATTGCTTTGACACCGACAGATTCCCTCTGGAAATTCAGGAATTGTGCTTGCAAATAATACAGCCCCAGCTTTCTCAAGACCTAAAGCCTGGCACTGAAGAGAACAATTGTATCTGACTCCAGTTTCTTTGGAAAGACAGGATTTACTTTGGCAGTGTTCTTCTGCATTGGTGGGCAGCAAGTGCCTAGGACACTCATCTAAATCGTCCTCTTTTTTTTTTTTTTCCTGTGTTTTCTTCTTACTTCCAAGAAAGCCTGTGTGGACCAGACTAGAAGACCTCTCAAGGTGCCTTTCAGCCTGTTTTATAGTGCTCTGAGTAGAGCAAAAGAAACAAGGGAAGGTTTTCATGAGTCTCTGATTTTAGGGTGAGTGAAAGAGTGAAGATGCAGCCTACAAGGAATGAGGACAGATATCCCTGCAAGGCTCCAGCAAAGTCCACTGGGGACTAGGGGCTAGGAATAAACTCTTCCACCATCCTCTGCATAGCTATTAAGAGTCAGGATTTATTTTCTCCCTCTAGGGCAGTTTTCTACACAGTCCAGGAATTCAGAAGGCATGGTTGTGCTATTGGTGAGCACCAGTGCTGCAAGGGAGCGTCCTTGCAAGGAAGGGAAAGAAGTCTCCAGCCCATTAGGGGATGTGCTTGCAGATACTTCACATTGTATATTTGTATTTTAAACTGTATTTTAAATTTGTATTTAATGGGGTTTTTTACTAAAATGCATTCAGATATATCCATTAACATTACGTGTAGCTGGACGAGAAAGTCACAAAGTGCTGTTTCACTCTAGAAAAATGCACTTTTTCTCTACTTGATTTTGTCATGTCTGTACACTTTGCTCCTTTGCTCCATGTCTGTATCCTCTCTTGCTCTTTCAAGGAAAGTAGGTATTCTCTTTTTTGTAATAAAAGGCTCAGTTTTCTATTTAAGGACTTCTTCAACTCAGTTTTTGAGGTGAACTTTGTTGTAAAAACAAGCGAAATGGAGCTGGCAATTCTAGTATGCAGACTGTAGATGCTTCTGTGCAATGTCATTAACATAAGGCTGCATGAACCCCCATTTCAGAGTCACAGGGTGCCTAATGCATATCCTGGGCTGATTTTTTCAGAAAACAAACAAACAAAACAACGATAGAAGTGGCAAATTATTGCATTTGTATGGGTCAAACCTCCCCTCTTGGGTGGGAATTTCTAGTTTCATGCAGAGCACCAGCCTGCTCTCTTCAAGTTACACCACCTATCTCCTCCTCTTCATTGGGCAAACCAGGGTAAAACTCCAGAGTCCCCCCTGGGTTTTCCTGTTCTTAAGTGTAGCAGGTTTTTTTTTTTCCCCTCTTGTCCTACTTTACATCTACATTACTTTCTCAAGCTGCCTCCTGATGTGGCAAGTAGTGAAACTGTTAAAAATGACCACATCTGAAGCAAAGACAAAGTTTAACATGCATGGATTACTTTGAAGAAAAGAGCTTATAAATATTGTCACTGACCATGTCAAGAACATTTCCAGGGCTCTGTGCTCGCAAATATTTGACTAATTAATTTTTATGAGGCACAGGTTGCAGGAGGAGATCTTGCAGACCCCGAGCATGTGGCATGTACCAGAGCCTCTCACTTTGTCCACGTGTCACTCTGAGAGCAGACTGGCCCTACACAGGGTGCCTGCCTGGTATTGCCTTTAAATGTGTTGATAGGCCTATTGATGGGAGTAAATAAAAGCTCTGGGATGTGACCTAAATACACAAAGATTTGTAATTACTGTGTCTTGTGGGGAATTGTGCAACCTCTGGAGATTTCATGATTCTGCTCTTGCACGAATGATGGGAACACACCTATCCAACTTGGAAAAAAATGACTTTTTATAGTGAAGAAAAGTGCACAGATTACCCCCGCAGATCTAAACCTGGGGGGAACTTTCACAACAGAATATTTTTGCAAAAATGTTAGGCTGGCAGGGGAAAAGCACTGAGTGTTTGCATGCACATGACAGGGAGATGCCTGCAGTAGTGTGGAGAGGAGCTGCCGCGGGTGCAGGCAGCTGCCCAGGGGACACGAGGGACATTTGCTTGCACCTTGCTCCGGCCAGAAATCTCTTTAAAAGAGATGTCAGACTCAGGAAAAGCAATGTGGACCGCGACCACAGGATGGCAGCAGAAACTCGTCGATCCAGCGCTGGCCTGAATTCTTCTACCTTGCTATGATGGACTTCCTCTATTATAGGCAGTAAATTGAATCATTTTATTGTCTGGAGGAATTTTCTGCAGTTTTCCATCGACAGAACAGCTTGAGTGTTTCAAGGAGATGGTACAGAGATAAAGGACGATGGCACCCACGCATGTGTCCTGTGCCCCGCAGCACACGGGTTTTCCCCAGCAGAGCACAGGCACCCATCAAGGGCATGATGCAAAGGGCTGGTGGGTTAATTGATGGGAGAACTCTACTGCTTCATCTGAGGCATTGCATAAAATAAAATTAGAATCACAGATTAAATAAAAAATATAGGTAAAGGCTCTTCATCCACCTTGTCCACATCCCTCCTCCCTGCCGCTCCCTTCCTCCAGGACACTGGTTAGCCAACCTTTACATACTTAGGCTTTTCAGTCTTTCCAGACCATTTCAGGTGTGTTGTTGCTCTTCTTCATCTTCCCTCCTTTTTATTGACTTGTCGGGTTGTGCTGTCAATAGTGGCCACTTGGCTGTACAGCCCTGAACACACAGCTGGGCGCCTGCAAAACTGCTCAGGGCACTGGGAAGGAAAAACGCCCTCCCACTCCCCCTGCCTGTCCATCTGTCTGTCACCCACCAACTCTCCCCTCGAACTCAGGGACCAGCTTTCAGCCACAGCACTCTAGCGATGCCTGAGCTTCATTTTCTCCTTTCCATGTGCCTCACTGTGCAGGAACAGCTGGGTCTGAGCAGTGAGTGGAGGGACTTCACAAACTTCAAATCAGTGCTACCGCCTCCGCCCTGATCCTACCTGTTCTCTCTGTAATAACATGGCTATGGTTTTTCCTTTAAAAGGCAAATATTAGATGTTTATGCAGGCAAATAAGGTTGGTAGCCCTAGGAAAGCTTCTTTAAAAAACATTTTCCAGGTTTTGGTGAGCCTGACTAACTGTCAGTATTCAGCCAGTGAACTAAGATATGAATTATGCATGCGGATCTCCCATGATCAGCCCCTAGACTAATATCCAGCCAGAGGGTTGGTGTGATTGTTTTTCTAGTTAGCTGCTTCACAGTACTGGCAAAGGCAAGCCATGTGTTTTTTCTGAAGCTAGATTTGTTCTTTTTGGGTTAAGACCTTTGCCAGCTGTGACACTTTACCTGGATGCACAAGGAGACAAAGTTCTGTATCCAGCCCTGCTCTTCTCTAAGCCATCTGCTTTAAACCCAGCCACCTCCCTCCAGCTGTCAGCATCCAAGTCTCCAGGTCACACTCCTGGGGATTTGCAGAACTGCAGAGAAAACAACATGGGAAATGAGGCCAGTGCAAAGGTGTAATTCACGTTTCCCTTAAGATGCTCTGGATTTGCCTGCAACATTCTGGCCACACAGATTTTTCATCCAGAGCTGACAATACTCCCAGACTAATGTTTCTCATACTATTTAAGTGCCTGAAGGTGCAGAGGCTGGAAAGGAGATGACATTCAGTCTTAAGTTATTTGGGCGTTTTTCCCCCCTCAATGGAGAAGTGCTTCTTCCTCCCCTCCCAGAAGAACTGACTCCCTTTGAACTGTTTTTCCCCATTCCTTTTCCTGTTCAAGTCCTTGACTTACGTAGAGCCTTTAATTTTAATATTTTGCTGCAGGTTTTGTAAGGAGACCAAGGAAACTCTTGAACCAAGAAGACCAAGGACGTCTGAAGCAGAGCAGGGATTTCTCCAGAGCATGTGAACAGCATTGTGCCTTGGAGACACTGTGCCTGTGTGACACCATTACCCCAGACCTCAGGGTTGGGGGCCACAAATGAGGCTGGAAAGGGAGAATATAGGAACAAGAGCTGGTGGTTGGTCAAGTAGGGTGGCCAGAGAAAGGTCCATTCCTCCATGCTGACTACCCTAAACTATCTTATTTAATGGTGTTGAGTAGCTGTCGAGCTGAAGGAGTGGTGGGTAAAGTAACTGGGATGCAGTAGCACTCCCTGACTCCCTTAGAGAGAAGAAATGCCTCATTATCTGACAGCTCAGGGGGAGAAAAGGAGCTCAGGGCAGCCATCCCCCCCTGCTGCTAAAGCTCCCATCGGTGCGTCCATAACAGCCCCTTGCCAATGGCATGAAGGCAGCTGGTGGATCCAAACCTGCCCAAACTCACTATTGATGCAAATCAATTTCTATCATCTGTCAGAGAGGTTTCTACACCACTGTGAGCTGGTGGCACTTTCAATTCCCGATTAAGAAAGTCCATCTCCAGCCAAACATAACTTAAATCTCTTTCTACTGAACAGGAGTCCATATCTCTCTCTAACAACATTATCATCAGCAGAAAGACCTAAGACTGAAAGGATGTAGAGATTCAGCTAACCATGTCACTGAAAAAAAGTGGTCCTGTTGTGATACCTTTGATTTGGCCCTAAGAAATCCCATCAAAAGATGCGCTAAATTGCTGGCTCATAGAAAAATAAAAGCCATTCTGTCCAGGCTTTGGGGGAGATATATTTGGCCTTTCAATATGGTATCTAGCAAGTCCACAACTTAATTGTTATGTTTTGTAGATGAATATGATATCCTACCAATATTTTTGCCAGTGGTGGGTACTTTGAGCTTCTTTCACTTGCAGGATACAAAACCAAGCAACATCATATCACTACACAGTTACCAAGGTAACTGGAGAGAAAGATACAACCGGCTGGGGTTGCACACTTTGTGATCTCACTTCATTAGCTCATTTCTTTACATCAGCTTGCTTTTCTAGCTCCATTTCTCCTTTTGCCTTGAAACCACACAAGAACTAAGATTCTGCTAAGTCTCTTATGGGAAAGGTGATACTGGCCAGAGGCTATTTTGTGAGAGGCAAAAAAACTGTTTGTGAGACTTTTGCCACTATGGTTTCATTCTGGAAGACATTCATTCACCTTGAAGGGGGAATGATGGGGGGAAGTGTGTCATGAAGAAGGAACTGACAATGCACCGTTGTCCCTCTACCTTGGTGGCTCAGAATATTGGCTGTCACTCTCGGAAGACATCCATATCCAGGGCCAAGCCATGACGTCCATCCTCCTCCCATGCCTGGCATTAATTCATTGTGCTGGGGCCAAGCGTGAGCTTTGTGGAAATGGTCCAGCTGTGATTTGCAAGGTGTCAGCTGAGATTAACTCATCAGGGATCACAGCGTGAGCAGCTCCCACAGAGACCTGTCACAGCGTTACAAAGGGTGGGTGCTAATACCAGTGCCAGAGGAAAATCAAACTGGGAATATATCTGATATTCAGGAGAACACTGCATAAAGGTGCAGTGAACACAACTGCTTCCTAAATGCAGTATTTAATAAGCACCCAGGTGATTGCAATGCAACATAAATAAATAAAATGCATTCAGGAGCATACAACCAGAGGCTCAAGTCCTTCTAACAATTTGGAAACAAGGTCCTTCACTAGATTTTTTTTCATGCATTTGCATGGCAAAATGTCGAGACAAGTTGATTTGTAATAAAATCAGTTCTGATGTATGTCCAGTATAAACCCAAAACTCAAGCCAGGCACTACTTTGAGAAGTCACAACACTAGGATGGATAGCTGTGCAAATGCAGACCAAAGAGTAATATGCTGCTGAGGAGACACAGACGTAAGACATCCAGAGATACAGACCCTGCTTTCATCCCTCCCCACTGTGAGAGGGAGAAGAGGGTGAGAGAGGCAGGAGATGGTGCAGGGCGCTGTAACCTGTGTAGCATTCAAGGCCTCTCCCACATGCAGTTTTGATGTTTGTCTTTCACTTGCAGTGTTGTAACTGCTCGCCTACACACCTAGAGGCTGCTGTGGCAATGTCTTCACGCTGGCATCCCAAGTGCTCTTATGCTCACGGCCTTGCACTAGTGGATATAGAAACACCGTGTGTGTGACTTTGGGGATCTTGTAGAAAGTGGTTGTCATTGACTTGTGAATCACCCTCACTTCCCCTATTTCACTGCCCTTTCCCTTGTCATCTTTATTTTATAACTTCAGAGCCTAGTCTATAGTGAGTAGATAACAGCAACTCTCATTCAGGTAGATGCTATGCAATAGTGTACATGCACAAGCTCAATAACCAGTGTGTAACACCTGCACCTGATCGTGTAGAAAGCAGAAGTGAGAACAGCCCGTAGAGTCTGAGCAGGTCCTGATGAAAACCACACAGTTACTGCAGGGGAGATCATCAGGGAGGGGGGGTGCACTGGAAAGAAGCCCAGAGGAGGATGCTTGCCTGAGGATTCCCAGCTGGCATCTGAGCTACCACCCAACTGCCCAAGGATGGAAGGAGAAAAACTTCAGCCTTTGTCATGTGCTGCAGTCCAAGGGCTGGGGTCCTGGGGTTTAATTCCTCCTCCTTATCAACCTCAGTACCACCTCAGCCATCTCTGCATCATGGATGTAAAGACTTGCTAGATGCTGGTGTCAGTAATAAGCTAGGCAGTGATTTCAAAGAGGCACTGCTTACACAGAGTTGTGCTTGCAACGGGTTGCATCAAGTACTGAATCAAAGCTTCCCCTGCCTGGCTCCACACCCCCACCAGGTATGCACTAAATGCAAAACTCAATACAGAAAATAGCCAACCACAGAAAAATCAAGCCCAAGATATTTCCCCTCCACCCACCCCATTTTATTATCTCTTTTCAATCCCAAAGACAAGATACTCTGAGAAACCTTGGAAATTTGAGCCATGGAGGATACAGATCTTAGGTATTACAGAATAACCCTTGCACACACCCTTCCTTTACACCAAGCAGTTTCCATCTCTAGCACCTCATCGTACCCTATGTGTGGTGCAGATGGGTGGATCATCATCCTGGGGACACCAACCCCCCTGCCAGCTTGTTAACTTCCCAATGTTTGTCTCATTTCAAACACACATAGCAGACTCAAGCCTTGTACTGCCTCCTTAGCTACACGCTGATGGTGCCAGTGCCCAGGAAGGGTGTGCAAGCCAACAAGAACCATGCCACAAGCATGGGAGCACATCCCACAGAAAGAAGGGACCGATAAACCAAGAGGGACGCTATTTCTGAAATAAGGGGTTGGGTCTGTCCCAGTGGCCTCTCCTGGTGGTGATAGCAGAGTGATCACTGATCTCTTGTCTGGCTTCAGTATGTGTTTGGTTGCCCATACTCCGATGGCTCATTTTCAGCAAGGTTGGTCTGGACTGAGGGCAGGCAATAGAACAGCCACCATCTCCATGCCTTCCCCACACCCCGTGACACTGTTACATCTAAAAAACATGCCCAGGGGACAAATTATTTCACATAGGGACCATCTATCATACTCCCTCTAGGAGCAACCTAAGGCACACTGGATGTGCTATGGGGAAGGGTATGGAAAAGCTGGGAATGGGATAGTTCTCCTGTTACACCCTGTGCCCTTTTATGACTGAAAAAAAAAAAAAAAAAAAGAAACAAAGAAAGAAAATGTAACTACTGAGCCTCATATCTTGTATTTCAGAGCACATCAGCCTATCCCGCTGCCTATTGGGAAGAAGATACATACTGGCCTGGTTTCTAACTTGGTGGTTTTTTTAATAATACTGCTTGTCTCCCAAGCTGTGCATTCCTGCTTCTCTTTCCATCTTCTCCCTTTGAGAATGAAAGCAAGGACAGGTCACTTGCCTTTTTATATGAGCATCTCTCTGAGCATCTCCAAGAGAGGGAGAGAGAGAAAAGGAAACCAAAAACACAAAACAAAATAAGAGAACATTTTTAATTGGAAGTGTTTTGTTTTCGCCAGGATTTTAACTTTAGAGAGCGCCTCACAAATACTCTCTCAGGGTCCACTGCTGAACGGCTTTATTCTGCCACAGGCAGGCTTTCATGGTGCAGCACAATAGCTTTTGTTTCAGAAGTGTAGGGCAATGAGGACCTTGAATGCCAGAGGTCTGTATTATATCCATAACTGTAGATTTGGATGGTGGAACGGAGGTTGGGGGAAGGTGAGAATGAAAAATTTCTCCATTGTGTAGATGGAGTCCTTCCAGCAAACACTGGCACAATAGGAAGCACATTCTTAAGAGCTGAAGCAGACTCTGGATAAAGACTCACTCATTTTGTACATAATGGTCTCTGTGCTTTAACCTTGTACAGCTGCTATGACACCTGCTTTTCAAAGCCATTGTCAAAGAACAAGCAGAGCTTTGTCTGCTGTATACATTCTGCGCCACACATGTTAACATTTCTCTTTTTGTATTTACTTTTGTTTCCCCCACCTTCTCTCTTCCTCTTTTTTTTTTTTCTTTTTTAAACATAACAGTTATGAATGAATGGCTGAAAACTAATTTCAGCCTTGATTTCGGCAACCAGTCTGAAAGTCTCAACTTACTGTAATGCAGAATAAAGGGCAGATATTAGACCGGGGAGTACTATTTTCCTTTTCTATCAAACCATCGGTCTTTGTGTCTCTGCTTCCTCCTCTTTTTTTCCTCACTTCCCTCTCTTTCCATCTCTCTGGCTCTGGTTTGAAAGGATGGGCAGAACCCATCAGCTCATCTCCTCTCCAGCTGAAATAGCTGGAGGATTCTGTGGCATTGGCTCACTCCACTGTGGCTCACCAGGACACATCTGGGATGGATGGTGGGAAGTGCAGGTCATCAGTGCTCATGATGGGATGGGAAAGCTTTGGGGCACCACAGTCTTCAAGTGGCCTTTTCTTGGGCAGGGATCTTACCGAAGACAAGAGCAAGGAAAGCCTGCAGCACACAGGGTCTCTGTTATCTTCCTCTTGCTTTGAGATCTGCAGTGGAAGTAGGGCAAAGACATTGTGTCTTTCTGAATTACCTTAAAACTCCTCCATTTCCACGTTTCCTTAGCTGAGTAGGTGCTGGCTGCAGGGGAATATGGGACTAAGAAAAAATGTTACTGATCTATCAAGGACTAAATGAATGGTGACTCTGGCCAATGGAGCAGCTAAAATCCAGGCCCCAAGATCTGATCACAAATGATATGCTGACAAGGTTATTGATGATGCCCATTCCATGGAAATATCTCTGAAGTAGTGAGTCTGCTCTGATGCCTCATCACATGGGTGATGACCTCTGTGTCATACAGCAGATCATCTCTACAGGCAGGAGGTTCTGCTTAATTCTTCTATGAGCAGAATCAGGACTGATGGTACCCACTAGTCTGTGTCTGCTTCTTCTCTGACCAGCACAGGTCCCAGCTTTGGCAGAGGCTTAAAGCTGTGTCAATTCTGTTGACTATATCCTTTTATGAACACACATACCAAACATCAGTGTAGGAGCAGATGGCCAGTGGTGAAAACAAGTGATGTGCTCACGTAACGTTGGTTATTCCAAGCGTGTTGCATTTCCCCTGAACAGTACAAGTTAACAGGTCCAAGGTATGCCAAAACCCTTAATAACTGCCAACATTAAAATTGTCTGGGCTTTAAGCTTGAATTTGTTTTTGTGGCTTGGGAGGTTTCCTTTGGTTTGTGGCTACAAAACCAGCTTCAGTCAAAGGCAGATTTTGAGGGCTACAGAGAAACATCTCATCCTCAGCTAATGTCCCTTCCCAAAACATGAGTACAGCTCCTGCAGAAGGGATGGGGAGGATTCCCAGTGACCAAACTCTCCATCAGATTCAGCCCTTTTCTGACACCGGTATTACCATGGCATGAGAAGAGACATTAACAACTGTGAGAAGTGAGGGGTAGGAGTAGTTTCCAGTCCTAGACACTAGACATATATTTTCCTTTTTTCAAATTAAAAAAAAAAAAGAAAAAAAGAAAAAAGAGGCCCAAATATTAAATTAAAGACAGGAGGCTTGTTTCTGAAATCCCTATTTCAGTTTCAGCTTTTTCATGAGAATAACTCAGACTTATTGTTCCATGCTTGCTTTCATTTGTAATTATTGACAGGAAGTGCCTACCAGATTCACTTGATCTTTAGCGTGTTCATACTTGCTGGGGAAGGGATATATCCGTTAATATATCCAGAAGACATCCACTGTCTTCAGAATGTGAGCAACTGGCAGGACAGCAAGCAAAAAGGAGGGGCCAACCAGAGCTTCTGCTGGGCACAAATCTTGGAAGCTGCGAGAGATTCATTGGCACAAAACTTGCCTTAGGACTGTGTTTATCAGAGCTGCTGTCCAAGTTGGGAAGCTTAAACAGGACTCTCACGAGATCAATGTTATTTCTGAAACATCACATCCTTTACTGACCTGAATCAAGGTGCTATTTCTTTTTTAAGTATGCTTCTCATTCAACTGGTTTAGCATGAAGCTTGGACATGTGCACCTTTCAAGTCCAGACACTGAAAGCCGAATGAGAAATAGTTGAATGAGAATGATGGGAAATTATAACACAACTGTTAAAAACAAGTCTCAAGGTTTTCACGCCAACCTCCTGAATTAAACAGCCTAACTTTTAGCAAAGGATGTGCCAGACATCTGTGCAAGTCCTTCCCAGGTATGTTGGAAGGGAGGTATGAATCCCAGCAGGCTGAGTTTCATAATATCTGTAGAAGCAGGAATGTTTTCTCAATAAAAAAAAAAAAAAAAAAAAAAAAAAAAAAGCAAACAAAGAAAAAGCCAGAATGGGTGCAACTTGCACATTCAATACTCAGTTCTCTTTCATGTCAGACCCCCAAGATGCGTTCACGCCTCCATATCTAGGCTGTTAATAGAGCATGAGACAATTCAGGCACTGAGCCATCCGGAGCATAATCCTGCCATTTGAAAGCACATAAAGGCACTTCATAGCAGCAAGTGTCAATAGCCACTCCCCTATTGATATAACATCCCTTCCCTCCTCCATAAACTCCATCTGGCAAAGAAAATAAACAAGGGTTATATGAAATCTAACCCCAGCATATCTATAAAAGATGTTTCATAACAAAAAGACCACCAAAAAAGTGATATTGAATCTGCTAATTCATGCTCACATCCCTGCTCCTTGTTTAGGAACTGTGCATAGAACAGTTCTGACTATGGCAGAGAGGAGAAAATACAGCCTGCATCCTCCACCACATAAACCGCTGGGAGACCTGTCAGATAACAGTTAAAAGATCTAGTGGAAAGAGGAAGAGGTAGATGTTGAAGGAGCTCTTAATCCATAGTCTCATTGCAGACCATCGGACATCCCTGCATCCCATGCATTTTTGCATCCCCAAGTCATTGGGGGACTCAGCTGTAGAGCTGAAAAGGAGCATGGATCACTGATGTGCTGCCAGAGGACTCTGAAAGGGAACCAAAACCCAACTTGCTGCAGACATGTAGCCTGCACTGGGGCTCACTGCAGCCATGGCTGGGATCCAGACGATTCTCAGCCCACTAAATCTGCCTCTCAAGCCCTAGCACCCTGCCCCATGGGCAAAGGCAGTGCCGGCTTAGCAGCAGGGCTTCCTGCAACACTAGGCTCTGTCTGTCAGACAAAAGCACTGAAACATGTCACTGTCTGTTCCAAAATGCCCTGCAGTCACCCTGAAAGATTC
This sequence comes from Athene noctua, assembly GCF_965140245.1. Taxonomy (NCBI): domain Eukaryota; kingdom Metazoa; phylum Chordata; class Aves; order Strigiformes; family Strigidae; genus Athene; species Athene noctua. The sequence continues at coordinate 2,052,030 of NC_134044.1, read as the reverse complement.
CAGGTCCATGCTTTTCTTGAGGAGTAAGGAGTGACAGGCAGAGGGTAGATTTGAAAACCCCTAAGGAGTGATCAGGGAAGAATTTAGGCACATACATCAAGAAACACAGACCACAAAAGCTCTCTTTTGGCATCTGAGTGTCTGCTAGCATCTAAGTCCTTGCTAGAGCACACATGCAGAGGTGTTGCCCTCATGTAAGGGCTGGCTAGTCAGGATGCCACATGTTCTCCAAGGTACAGGGTCCATGAGCAATATCTGGGCCAATTTCTAGGAGTGCTTCAGGGGAAGGCTAGCCTGCTTGGCAGAGGAGGGCTAGACATTCCTTCCCCAGGCCCATCAAAGTGGTATAAAAAAGGAGTGCATCACCACAGTGTCCCAGGAGCCCAGTTAACCATGCCCAGCAACATGTCTGAGATGTGAATACCAGTCTCAGAGCAGATCCTTATTCTGCACTACAAGAAAACACCTCCATCAGAGAGTTCTCTACCCCCATCTTAGGTGTTTCATAGGCTTTTCCTGCTGCCACACAACCCCACGCACTGGCTGAAGGGACTCTCTTGACCATCAGCTGTCCCACTCCACCCAAGAGCAGTCTAATCCGCCCATATTGAGTTCATGAAATCCATTCTCAGATCCACATCAAACATGGGGACATGGAGCATCACCAAACCTGTGCCCTTCTCGGGATCTGGGATTGTGATTTGAGAGAAGGGTCAAACTTTTCCCAGAGTCCTTGCAGGATTTAAATCTCCCTCCTACCCACATTTTTTTTCAGAAGGGTCTTTCCCTTTGTTTCTATAAGCTGGTGTTTTGGGAAGTTTCTGGTACCAGCCACTCCCAGAAGGCTATGTACACAATAGAACATTCTGAAATAAAAAGCACAAAATAAGTGAATGACTGTAAAACTGGCAAAATGCACCTTTTCTGCCCTGATGGGACGCAAGGATGTACTTCACTAGCATGGAATCAACCAGAAGATGTAAAAAGAGACCTTCAGAAGCCAGAGATGAGGTGAAGCAGAGGTGACTTGGCTGTGTCCAGTTTTTGCATCGGTCAAATGAAAGATGATTTGCAAAAGAGCGATCCTGATTGGTTAATGAACATCTCTCAATTTACAGCAGCAAAATGCTGGGTACCATCAAATGCAACCCAAAGTTAAAGCTATGACTGCTTTAATAATCAATGACTGCAGAGTATTTAAAAAAACTGCTAAGCTTTCAGGGGCTTAAGACTTATTGCTCGCATTTTCTCAGCTTTCTTAAAGAAAAAAGGGGTGTTGTAGAAAATGGTCAAATTTATCATTTATAGCAAAATATTAATGTAGCAGCAGGAGACTTGATGTGGCCATCTATCTACAAGCATTCAGACTTCAAAGGAAGCATAAACACGAAATTAATGGTTTGTCTAGTGTAAAGGAAAAATAAATGCAAATGTAGCCTCATTAATACCAAGTGGGTGACTTCTTGGTTTATGGGGTTTGGATTGATTTTGTCAAAGGCCAATAGATTTATTAAAAATGTCTTTTAAATTTAGCATCCGTATACCCATTAGTTGAAAGAAATAAAATTCTCTGCAATTGCCACCACCTCTCCTCCTCCTCTCCCCCCTCCCTGGATGTTGTTTTACCTAAATAAAGTTCTTGCATTAGGACTCACTTTCATACTGAAATATGTCTCTTGTAGGAGCCGCTATAAACGTCAGCATTTTCCACAGCGTTAGTTTATGGGCAGAGTGAATTTTAATGGCATCGTAATCTCGCTGCAATCAATTGTGGTACATGGGGGGGGAAACCTTAGGGAGTGTCCATTAACCAGAGCTCTGCATCACTCCCAGTGCTCAGGAGCTTTCAAAGGGTGCTTGGAGGATCTTTTTTTTTTTTTTTTCTTTTTAACATCTATTCACAAAGGTTTGTTCTTGGCTGTTTCACCTCATCTCTTGTGGCTCAAAGCGGGCTGAGAGGAGGATCCTAACTCCTCTTCTCTCCTTTCTGGCTGGGACATCTCTTGTCCATCCTCTGTCACCCCTCTAACCCACCAGATCAGGATGGGATGCTTTCCAGATGTCACATAGACAATGACGGCAGCTGGTGGCTGCATAATCATGGTCTGCAGGCTGGTTTGTTGTTTTACCCAATTTAACATGCAGGGATCTGATGACAAATGTACCAGTTGTCATGACATAGTGCCTGAGCTGATCTACCCCCTTCAAAGTACTGTCCCAACACACGCCTTCTCCTGCAACAACAAGGCACATGCACAGAAACAGAGGTCAGAAAAATCTGCTTGTGCATCTCAGGCCCTCAAGCACAGCCAAGAAATGGGAGAGCTCATCCTGAGCATCTGTGACCCACAGGACAAAGGAAGAACCTGAGCTTGCACCATCTAAGAATCTTTTTCCTATGTCTTTCAACCCCTTGAAGCTGACAACACTGTGCACCAGGTTTCCACCATTCATGGCAAAGAAACCACTCTAGTCACGGAGCAAATCTGTAGGATCACGTCACCAGAGACAACCCCCTAACCTAGCATGTAGCTAGGTTAGCTGATGCATAGCATGGGATTTTCATTAGGAAAATAGAATACAAGCTTAAGGTTGCATATCACACATTTTTGGGTTGCCACAGGGAAACCTTTGAGAAGTTGTCCTGAAACACAATTCTTTGGTTAAAGTTGATTTGTTCAGGCTGTTTTAAAGAAAGAACTTGCAGAGATATTGCTGGGCTTCCATGTCTGTACAGGAAAACTGTACAATGTTATGGGAGCGAAGGAAAGAGAGAGACGAAAAAACTGAGGCCCAAGGATGTGCTTGGTCAAGTAAAAGATGAGATGAGGGACACACAGGCAACTAGGAAAGAATAGACCTAAACTCAGAAAAATAACTGCAAATGGTGAGTTTCAAATCCTTATTAACAGATGGGGATGTAATGCAAGGGCGACACAAACATCTCTGTATATATACAAAAGATATTTACACATTGTCTTCATTAACAATAAGTGGGGATGTTTCTTAAGATAAACTTACTTCAAAGTTCACAAACAAAAATGATGACAGCTGCATGAGGAGCACCCTTTCCCATATCTAGGCTATTTTATTTCTGTAACTAATCTAATTCTTCGTTTAAGTATATGACAAAAATTAATATATTACAATCCTTTGAATCACCACACTCACCACACAGAAAAACATAATTTGATTTATATGGTCCTGGAAAAGTCAAAAGAAATTAAGGCATTGGGTTTCCTGGGAACTGTAGTTTTACCTAGACTTGAATATTAGTGTAAAAATTGCAAGGGGATCCACCACCTCCCACTCTAGTACAAGATGCTTCTTGGGTGCAGTGACTTTTCCTGGCATTCTTGACAACTCTAGACTTGCTTTCTCATGGCATATTTTCCTTCCACCAGAAAAAGAAACCAGAATGCAAGAAGATATTTTGGTATTTGGTTCTAGAGGTCTGTATTGCAGGAAGCAATCATATATTTAGAGTATAGCTGGAGACCAGATTCACCATGTGCAGGACCACATATACCAAGTGTGTCTGAAGCATGTAGGCAGACACAGGCAATCACAGATGTTGGGCAACAAATGCTACAATTTCCCATAAACGCTACTGAAATAAAAATGTATATGTAAATGCATTTATTCCAAGAAAAATAACAAGGCTTCAGCTTTGGACTTCCGATAAAAACAGAAATGTTTTCAGTACAGTGGAGTCCCTGACTATCTGCAGCCTACCTGGTAAAAGCTCCTGTGCCATACACCCCAACATGCCTTTCACTGTTTGGTGTGTGAATTCCCATTAAAAGTGACCCCATCTGCTGTCACTATCAATGCATAAATCTCCATGCTGACAGCGATTAGCAGAAGACAAACGGTCAAAAAAACGTAACACTCTCCTTGACCTAGAAATCATCAATTCAGAAAAGCATCTGAAAACACCATGGAACCTGTCAGCAGAGCTGGGAGGGGAACAAGTCTCCTGACTCATTTAAATCTTTTAAATGCAAAATGTTTGTCCTATGCGGACAGGTCAAAATCAAAACCAAAATAAGAACAGAAAACTCAACATCAACCATGGCTTTGCACACACAGGTTCTTTGTTTTCTTAAACTATAAACAAAATATTTACAGTAAAAAAACCTGATTAGATTTCTCATTTGCATCCACATCCAAATGCAAATTTTTCTTCAAGGGGAAAAGTGGATGTTTTAAACAGAAAATGCCATTTCAGCCACTGCAGAAAGATTTCCAAGTCACTAACACAAGCCAGAGCTCCCCCCTTCAGTGGAAACCCTCATAACTGGGCTTTTCTGAACATACAGAAGAGTTTGAGAAGGACCCAGCCCCACTGAAAAAATGCTTGTTGCAACCCTTACAGTGCCTGTTCACCCTGTAGCAGAGAGGAGGAAGTCTGGCTGAGCCCACACAGTCTGGAGCAGTTGTCTCGAGTCCTCTCTCGGACTCAGCAAGCCAACTTCAGGCATGGCCAGAGCACAGTTTCCAAAAGGTGCAGAGACACTGGTGCCACTTGCATTTGTGGCTCCGTATGTCAAGCAGGAGGCAGAGCATGCCATGCTTGCGAGGCTGTGAAGAGACGCGCAAGGTGGAGAGGGCAAGGATTGACAAAGAAACAAAAAGATAAAGAAAGAAGCTAAAAAAAACCTGGGGCCAATCCTGTCTTCCCCTGCCCACTGAATAGGTATTTTTCCTCATACAGAGAGTGGGAGAATTAGGGTGTCTGATGATGGAAGCACTCCATTGCAAGGAAAATCTGAGCACACTTGGACATGCCAAACCCCCTAGGTGTAACCCAGCAAGTTAACAGAGATGTGTGGTAATGAAGAACTAGCTGGAACAATCCCTTATCCTATGTTAGCTGATATCTGGGATGTGTGCCTGGTGGGAGCGTCGCTCATGGCTCAGCCCGCCCCTGGGTGGCCAGGTCTCCTGCAGAGAGACCCAAGCATGCCCTGCCGCCAGCACCCAGCTCACACGCCTCTCACTTCAGACTTGTTAAGAAAAAAATATTACATTTCAGGAGTGCAGGGCATGGATCCTCTGTACATAGACCTAAGCATTAGGAACAGGGAGAGATGGACTGTGTTGTCCTTCAGTACCTTTCAGGGATGGGTTTCGGGAAAGCAGCCACCTATTGCAGCACAGAGACAGCTCATTTCCTCCTGATACAAGACAGGACTGTGAACCAGATCACCTGGATGTAGATGGATTCACCAGCACCCACTGATACAAGAGGACTGCCAAGTCTTGCAGCCAGTACCAAACCACTAGCGAAGATGTCCCTCATTCCAAGCTCAGGATGGACTCAACCGTTTGCACCCCAAAGCAAGTTCAGACTCTGAGATAACCCTCTGCTGCAGCTCAGCTGAGTCTGCTGGGCTGCCTCTCCCTCCATCCCCTGCACAGCCTCCTCTGGAGCCACGGTCAGCCCTTTTATCAGGCATTGAGCAAAAGGAAGCTGCCCAAACAGTTGTCCCTAATGAAAGCTTTTGTCTGGCTTCAAAAAGAGCCAGTAAATACATCTGGCTGCTGCTTCTCCTTCTTCCTATAAGTGCTTCAGGGCCATTCTGTGTTGCCCACGCTGATAGCAGACAAACAGAGGATTCAGCTGGTTTTCCCTTTCTCATTTCTTCTTTCTAATAGGTCTCAGGAAAAAATTATGAACTACTGCAGTAAGTGCATTTATGTTACATCTGCAGCATCTACAATATTTTGGCATGCTTGCAAAGTGAGGGAGACCTCTGTTATTTTGCAGCCATCCAGTTGGACACCCCCTTGAGCCTTGTTTACACTGATGCTACCCTTATCCTCACTAGACACATGGGGACAAATCCAAAACACCAGAGCAGACACAGTCTGTGGTGGGAGAGATCAGCTTATATTCATTGCACAGGTAAGGCCACCATGTAAGAGAAACATGGTTGTGGGTGATGTTTCTTTTCCAGCCTTTAAAATTCAGAAAAAAAGATGAGACATGCTTAGGGAAAATGTTCTCAGTGTATGCCTTCTTGCACCTTTTTTTTTTTTTTTCATTTTTTAAAAATTAAATATGTAACAATCCAGCATGGTTTTTTTAAAGATTATATTAAAATGAACATATTTTTGTAAAATGTTCCCTCTTAGTACATTTAAATAGAGCTTTCATGCCCTGAAAAATCTCAGCAAGGAGAATTTATTTAAAATCCTTTTGAGATGATTCTTTGAGCAGAGCTATTCTCAAGCCTGAGGTTGCAAAGAACTGGGTGTGAACTTGCTTTCTCCCCTGTTGGGAGTTTTTTTTCAAGCTGATAACATGCTCCATGAGGCAAGATGAGGAGAGGAAGATGAAGTTTTTTCCTGGAAAGTGATGCTGTTGATCTTTCTTTCTTCCAATTTCCTTAATGCAAGAAAGCTTGATGCTTTCCAGCAAGCCGAAGTATGCCAGCCCAGTCTGAGACTGGGAACCCTCTCTTATCCCTGCCTCCAACAGGCATACGTTTAGACCCCATGACAAGGCACAGTCTTGCCTGGTGCCAATTGACCTCTGCTATCATTCTCCAGAAGGGTTTAATGGTCTTTCCTTGCTTTGCTGCATTTGTATTTCTCCTGGTGGAGTTTCACAATGTTTGAATCTGCCTCCACTCCCTGTGAGCTGAGCAAAATCATGTTTCTTATCCAACAGCAGGTCCCAGATCCATCCCACAGCCTCACAAGAGTCTGGGCATTCAATTAACCATGTTTTAACCATGGATCAGATAAACTAATCTGCAGCCTGGCCATCCTATGTTACCACAGTTTGAACAATTCCCTCCAACACCCCAATATGTAAAATGAAAATTTTCTCCCTTCCATGTCATCTGACAGGCAAAATTTGAAGATTTCCCTCCCTCATATACACACACATTTCCTATGTTCCTGGTCAGGTAGCTGCAGACCTTCCTACCTGATCAAATTGTCTAAAGAGTCCCTACACATTTCATGCACCAGCTGCTTAGGAAAGCAGGTCTTCATCCTGCATGTATCAACATGAGCCTTAGATAATAAACGAAGGACTAGAAGAAGAGAGAAATCATCAGGGCTGTTAATTTGACACCGACTCTTTTGATCTCCTCTTTAGATCATAAGGAAAGGGTAAGTGTGCTTCCTTTTAATCTTCACTCTCGCACTTTAAAGGCCTCAATAATGTTCCCACCAACCAGATCATTTTCATTTGCAACTCTAATTAATCTGTGAATAAATATGCTTCGGAGAGGTGGATTGATTTAAATGAGGGCTGTCTTTTCACCTTTAATCTATAATGCTGCATTTCTCTCTCTTGAGAAAATAGCTTCTAGTTTGCACTCTCTCCCTTTCTCCCCAAGTTCATGCAAGGCTCTTTCTCCTCTTTTTTATTATTATAAAATAATGGCTTCAGCAGGTGAATAAAAGGTTAGGCAAGTTTGACAAAAATGGGAAGCTATTCACCCTTGCTACCTTTAATCTACTGCATTCTCCTCCTAATGAGTGTAAATTACCCAAGCTATTTCACAGAGTCTTTATATGGCATAATACCAGCCAGCAGGCCATTCTCAGAAGGGCGTTTTTATATTATTCGTATTAGTATTATCTTCAATCTTTTGTGGTGTGAAGAATGAGAACAACACAAGGATCCACAAAAAGTGGTAGGAGCCAGGCAGAGGGGGACCTGGCAGGGCCCACTGGGCTGTGTGAAGGAACGGGTCCTCCATCCGAAGGATCCAGCAGCCAAGTGGCATCCTTGTAGGGTGGAAACCCACCAAAAAGTCCAGCCTCATTGGCTTTGCAAAGCTTGGCTAAAGCCACATCGGTGTTTTATATAATATTCTAATTCCACATCTGCGTTTTCTATAGCAGTCATTAGTGTCTTTAGCCAGGGTTGGGAGAGGAAGAGATATTTGGCCCCACAATCTCCCTTGTATACAGTTTTCTAGTGCCGGTTTGCAGAACCAAGGTCTAGACATAGATACAGCAAAGATCTGCCCCCATGGCCAACCACGTGCACATGAGCAGTACTGTGGGAATTAAGAACTGATAGTTAGCAAAATGTGAACTGACTTTGAGGTTAGAAGAATGATTTTGGATAACTGAGGCAACATTATGGAACACTGTGTTGAGAGCATCAGCAACAGCAGGTCGGAACACCACCTGCAGAATGCATGGTGAGTGAGCATGTGAGCAGTAAACGGAAAACCCGAAGGTCAGTAGGATGTAGAAGTAAAAACAAACCTATGTAAACAAGTGGTAATAAATTGGGAGCTTGCAGACAGTGCAGCAGCATTTGCTCTTGGCAATGCTCCCCCTTCAACAAGCTGGTGTGAGTTTGTCATTATTCAGAGTGTCACCTCGGTCCCGGCTGGTCTGAGACCAACACAGTACCATGTACCTCCACAGCACAGACATCGGGACAAATCCCATCTCTGATGTGAAAAGAAAAAATCTGTTCTTAGATGGTCCCGGTTCAGGAAGTTGTGAGAGTTGGGAGGTGGTGGATCCTGCACATAAGATGGGGATGCCGTGTGTCCACAGCACAGGGAGCAGCATTAGAGGAGCATCCTAGAGGACAAACTCACGAGCTTTGAGGACAGAAGGGATGAAGAGGAAAGCTAAAGTGAAACATCCCTCACAGCCTCTGACAAACACAAAGGGAGGAGAGATCTAGGAGGAAATCTTGCAATGCAGATCTCAAACCGGCCAATACCACCAACATAAAGAAGTAACTGATTATTGAGAAGAAACCAAACTAGTGTTACATGCAAAGGAGCTGTCATGGTTTGAGTCCAGAGGACAACAGAGCACCACACAGCTGTTCCCTCAACCCTTCCCCCATTGACCCAGCCCTTCCCCTGGGAAGGCAAAAAAATAATCAAAAGGCTCAGGAATGGAGATGAGGGTAGGGAGGGGTGGCTCACCCACTAATGGTCACAGGCAGAAAACAGGCTGGTTAGGGGAAGAAAAAAGCTGTCACTTTAATTCAAAACACTAATGATAATGACACTTAACAGACAGAATGGGACAGTGAGAAGCGTTACCATATCTTAAACACCTACCCCCACCCCTCCCTTCTTCCCCGGCTCAGTTTTCTTCCCAATATCTCTACCTCCTCTCTCAGCGGCACAGGGGATAGGGAGTAAAGTCAGTCCGATGCTTTTTCCTTCAACGGGGGGGTAATCACTCTTCTGCATTCTTCCGCCAGCTCCATGTGGTGTCCATCTCATGGGAGACAGTCCTCCACAAACTTTCTCCACCATGAGTCCTCCCCACAGGATTCATTCTTCTCAGGATGCTCCGGCGTGGGTCACCGCCACGTGCTGCATTCCCCCCAGCACAGAACTGCAACAGCAAGGGCGGCTTCTCCCCCCAGAGTCCTGAGAGTCCTCCACAGGCCACAGGCTGCTCTGGTGACCTCCATGGGTGGCAGGGGGAGGCAGTCCTGCTGTCTCAACAGCAAATACAGGAGGGGTCTCTGCTCCGGCGCACCTCTCCTCATTCCTTCTCCTTCCTTCCACTGACCTCGGTGTTTGCAAAGGTGTCCTTCTTGTAACTCGCCCTCGAAGGCCCCATCCCCCCTCCCAGGTTCCCCTTGAATACATTATCGCAGAGGTGCAGCCACCCTTGGAATTGTCTCAGCCTTGGTCAGAGGTGGGTGCAGCCTGGGACTGGGGGAGCTTTGAGAAGCTTCTCACAGGGGCCACTGCTGTAGCCTCCTCCCCCGCTACCAAAAACCCCGCCACACACAAACCCAACGGAGGAGTATTTCAGAAGTGAGTCTCACATACTCACTGATGATCTGGAGAAGGAATTCAAGACACTTATCCTAGAGGTATTTAAGTCAAATCAGAAGCAGCTGTGACTGACAGTTACAAAGGGGTACAACATACAGGATTTGGTCAGGAAAAGTGCAAGGTTGCAGTTAACTATCCTGCAACATTCATACACAATGCAAAAAAGCATAAAAAAGGAAGCTACAGTGCAGGCAGAGACTTTGCCTTCAGGTAAGCAATGCCTTAAACCTGCACTCACAATAGGATAAGAAAGCAAAAAACAGATGATCCACAAGCAAAGAAAGCAAGAAACAGACGATCCCAAGTGGTCAAGTTGGCTTAAGGAATTGCCACAGCTCATGTGAGATGCCGTAATAGACTGGGAAAGCAGTACAAGAGCACTTGCTGTTTCACAGTGATGCACACTGGTTCCCACCACCTATGGAGAGCGCTGGTAATGAACTGGGAGCATTACCGCTCTTCAGTGGGAATATGCCAGTGGGAACCCACGCACCCACTGATCAAGCCAGATCCAGCGAGCCCAGTGATGAACATCAAGCCACACCCCTCTCTAGCGTGAAGAGATGCCACCTCACAGCATCACCGGGTGTCACCGTCCCCTGGGGCTGCACTGCGAGGCGGGCAGAGGGAGGACCGGGTGCAGCTGGGTGGCAGAACTGAGCTGAGAAAGTCCTCCACCTCCCAAATTTGGCTGGAGGTCTGAGGAAGAAGTGGAGTTTACACGTAGACAAAGATAATAAAACATCAATAAAATCCTCCTGGAGCAGAAAGAAAATCTGGGCTTTGCTGCAAGCAGTAACTAGGCCATTCACGAGCCCAGCCTATTGCTAAACCCCTTCAGTCATTTCTCTCATCTCATGTTGGTTCAGGTCCCTATTACTTCTGTTATATTATATGCCTTCCATTTTTTTTAAATTTGCCACTTGTGATTATTATTCTCCAGTCTAAGAATGCCTCATATTCAGAGGTTCCTTTGTTTCACTCTTATTATGCACACCATATATGTTCAAGGTCGCTAGTTAGTCTATTATTCAAGCGGGCACTTTTTTCCTTTTTTATTCCCCCCTCCCCATAAAGGCTTGGTTCAAGGTCTCACATTCTCTGCTTTCTCCCCTAAGTTTTACCATCTCTTTTTCTTATAAAAACATTTTCCCTTGCCTCACATTCTCCAGTAGCTTCCATTCAATTCCATCCCTGTTAATATATATCCACAAGAAGCCCAGGACAGACCCCAAGTCAGCCGCTTCTGCTGTTTTAAAAGAACCAAAGAAAGCTCTTTATTTTCTTAGACTCTCCAGCAATTTCTTGAGTTGCAAACTGATACACAAAGCATTCTTAGAGGTGGCCAGGAGATTTCCATATCATTTGTAACAGTACGGACTAAATATCAGGCTGCTGCCTAGGGACTTGGGTGATAACCACCCCAGGAAATGAACACTTACAGTCCTAGCCACTAGACATGAATTTTAGCTGTACTGCTGTTGTCTTGCTTGCAACAAGAGGTAAAACAGCAAGGGATCGCCTAGCAGGCTGATGTTTAATTTTGGATGAACAATGGAAATATGGCTTTAGCCCACTACAAACCTACTTGTTTGTCAAGTGACAGCATCCTCAACAAATCTACCTGCATTATCAGTCATCTCTCATTATCCAGGTATATTTATGTACATTGTCTGTGCAGGAAAATACACCTAACTGTTTTATGAGCTCTCCAAGGAGGAGACTCACAACACCCACTCCTGTGAGCGTGAGGTGCAGTTGTGATTTCACAGCATGCTTTAAGACAATATCAAAACAAGGAAATTCAGGCTTCTCCACTTGAAATAGTCGCTGAAGTAGTCTGTGCAGTATGGGAGGAGTAAGCTGCACTTTTATATGCAGTATAAAGCTGTTGCCCTTAGGGAAAGGGAGCTGTGTTGAGGAGGAGATGCCTTCGCCAGGGTAGACAATGGAGCCTGCTGGGGCTCCTTGCTGCTGGACACGACAACAGCAGAGCCTGACTGGGAATCACAGCAATGTCCTGATCAGCTCCAAAGAAAAGCTGTCAGGAAATAACAATCTGAGCAAAGCATTAAACTGAGCTTGTTGCACCTCTGTTGGCAATCCCAGGCTGTAGGTAGGGGGCATGGGGAAGATGTGCAGAGAATGCCCTGTATTTGTAAAGACTTTTACATATCATATCCTTTCCTTAAGCACAGCCCTGCATACCAGGTGTTAAATCTTTGTAATGCACATGCACACTAGCCAGCTGAATTTGTTTTTCCACCATGTCACCAGGAGGATTTTACTAACATATGTTACTTCACTGAAGTCGTGGAAGCAGGAGATGAGGTCTGTCCATCCCCATGCCTGCATGTGACTCCACCTGACACAAGTGCCAGGCCAATACAAGAGATATTCTGCCAGTTATCATACATCCAGATGTGTTTTCACTTCACTTTTCACTTCACTTTCAGGAGCAGAGACAGTCCATCAGGACTTTACTCCATGACATTTCTCAAGGCCCTCATGCCCCAAGTTACCATCACCACAAGGAACAGCACTTGTCTCATTTTTAATCTGCTCTCTCTCCTCTTCTTTTTCTGCTTTTTTAAAAAAAAAAAAAAAATATTTTTTTGTTTGTCAGGCTCAGTTGCAGTACAAGGACATGGGGAAAGACATTCTTTCAATTCTTCAGGCATTGTGGCTGACTGAAATGGGAAACAAGACAAAGCCAGAGAAGAAAAGCTTATTATGGGCAGCCTAGTTGGAAGAAAATGAATCACCCAAACAGATAGGTTTCAATGATCTCAGACGAACTACACTCTTTATTCCACACACCCGCATCTAATTGTTCAAGAAAATGTTCATCTGCTTCATAATGACAGTCATAATGGAAGTTATGTGAAATAACTAAAAAAGTTTATTCAAGGGTCTGCTTCTGAAAGTACGGCTATAATGCACTTTCTTCTGGGCATTTAATAGAATTTCCTCTCATAGCAATTGGATGGGTAACAAGTAATTCTTTTTTAAATTTGAAAACTATGTTAGCTAGAAGGCTTTCCTGACATTAGGTAGGACTTGTGGGGGTAAAGGGACAGGGCAGTCAGCTGTTATTAAAGAGGGAACAGGAAGGGAAAACAGCAGCAGTTGTCCTGTTACCCATGTCTCAGGGCCCCTCATCCTCTGTCGACATCTTATATGGTGGGATGAAGAAAAGAACTGTTTCTATTTGTCTTTAGGACCTAAAGGCAGGACCAGAGCACATACCGCTCAAAATCCCTCCCTAAGATACAACTAAACTTCAGTGCTCTCCTTCGGTGAAAGGTGGTATAAGCAGGACACATTTGCATGATTTCCCTGGGCAGAAATGCAGAAGAAAGTCAGGCTGTGCACTGCATTTCATGTGCAGGCTTGAGCAGACACCTTAGTCAACCCCAGAGGAACAAGAGGAGAAACCTAGTGTCTGCAAGGAACAGGACAAAGGAGCTCACTGGGCTTCCTAGAAGATCCTCAAGACCTAAAGTGAAATGATGAGAACAGGTAAAATTTCCCCTGGAAACTTTAAAACACCAGAGGGAGGCAACACTGAGTGTGTCGGTTTGAGTTTACAGTCTAGTGAAAACCTCCTCTTGGTCCTGAAAGTCCATTTGATATTCCTCTGGTGTTTATGGTGCAGAAGGCAAAGCAATCTCCTCCTGCAACCCACTCAGGGTCATCGTGCGGCTCTACTGCTGGTGAAGTCCATCAGCTTTAACACGTGATGGAAAGTGTCTAACAACTTAAAATCAAGCCTCTCTTAGTGCTGCCTCTAGTACCTTTCTGAGACTGAAATAAAGGTTTAGGCAAACTTAGGTATGCAAGAATATTTCTAACAGTTGGGCAGCAAGATGTTAACAAGACCTTTAGAAAACATTTTTTTTCAAACTAAAAAATCTTGAATTGTTTCCCATGTGATACATTATGAAGTACCTAGCACGTCTTTGTACTTCTACTTGTCAAGCAAAATCGTAATGCAATTTTCAAAGCAGAACATTTTGACATGAGCTTGGGCAGGAGGCAGATTTTGAAGGCAGGATGGCGAGATACTTGAAGAACCAGCCGTCTGTTTGACACTAGCTCTGATTCTTCATCCTCAAGCTGGAGGGAAGGAAAGGTTCCATTCAATTCAGCAGGACCCTGAAGGATGTGACCAACTTAGAAACCCATGAGTCATCCAGCTGAAGCCAGGCAGGAGAAGAACTCATGCAATTCATGTTAGAATTGTGCTGAAGTACTCCACAGACCTGAGGTCTGAGAAAACAGACTGGCAGGTGCAATTTCCACTCTGGAGAAATTATAAACCTCTTTTTTTTTTTTTTTTTTTTAAGGGAAAGATATAATTTTTATTCCACATCTTTTTTCTCTAAATTACTCACTGGGCTGTTGCTTGTCTTACCCTGATGTCAGGGGCAGTCAAGGGGTAGGACAAAGGGTCTGAAGTGATAGGAATTTGTAGAAATTAGGGGATTCTAAAAGAGCACAAGAACCACCAGGAGCGAAAAAACATCTAGGGGGTATCTTACAGCAGGTCTTCTCAACTAAGCAACATAAGGCAGCTTGGGGAGATGACCCACACACATCCCTTGGACCTCCCTGCAGCCCCAGGCAAGGAGACAGGTTACTCAGCAAACCTCCCCCAAATCCTATTTCAGCTTAGTCCGTCACAGGCACCTGGGTGGTTTGGCAAAGATACCTACAATCTGAGCCCAGATCTTGATGGCAGGAGGCTGGTTCTTGCTGGAAGAGCACTCGGTAGGAACAGAAGGAAGTGTTACACTTTTCATTTTATATACAGAAACCACTGTATGTCAGGCTTTTTGTCTGAGAGCATTCCTCTGTAAGCTGTTTTCACATGCAGGCCTTTTGAAGGAGACACAATGAAGTTTCTTAGAAAAGCTTCAGCTGGGAAACTAGTTGAAATGTATCTGATATTTGTGTTTAAAGTTATAATACTTCAAGTTTTATGAAAGTAACAACCCAGGGTTTCCCAGGGAGTTAATTGCTCAACTTCCAGTGGCATTTCAAAGAAAATTTCAGGAAATAGGCTCCTGATTACCAGCACCTTTTATAAACAAGCAAAGCAAAAATACTGTCCCCCCACACCCATAGTGTAACATCATTCAGAAAGGTGTCTGTTGTCTAATTAGAGACCTTTTTTTCTAATTGCACTGGCCAGTCTATGTTGGAGAGGGTGTCCCTGGGAGTATCCACTGGCAGGACTATGCTAGAGGCCAGAAACCTGGAGGACATATTCAGCATTTCAACAAAACAGTCATCAGAGTACAGAGACTTCACAGAGCAGCACCAAGGTCTGATGAGCCTTTTATGTCAGTGGAAACTTAAGTTAAAAAAGGGTTTATTTCCCTTTTTGATTTTACACACAGAAAAAAAAAAAATGAGGAAGTGTTTCCACAGCCACTTTCTGCCTCAGCTCTGCTTTTGAAACAGTCTGCGCGCAAGGATGGGTGCTCTGCTGATATATTTTATATCTGGCTTTTGAGCCTTACATAGGTGAAAGGAAGGAATTTTCATGTCACAGGCTCTTCCCTGTGCAAACCTTCAGACCCCGTCTTCAGTTCTTTGAAAAACTACAAAGGCACACAAGCGACCTACGGACAAAGGTGCTAGAGAGCTCCGTAACAATATTAGCACTTAAGCAAACCCAGCAGAATTAACAGGGCCCACAGATGTGTTGCAAGGAAGAGGATCGTGGTACTACATTACCATCAATAAGGGCTTGAAATTGCCATCAGAACCTCCGGGTGCTGAGGCATCACACAAGGTGGAGAAACAAACCTAGAATTTGGGGCAAGAAAGAGGTTTTTGTAATCTAAAGGCACTTGATAAGGAAATCATTGAGTGAATCTCACCATGAAATCATCATACGAGTACCAGGAAGGAGCTGCACTTTGAGTTGCTCGTGACAGTCACTAGAGTGGAGAAAAGAGCAAGGAAAGAGCAAGGAATGCTTGCCTTTATCATCAGTGCACCAGAATCTCAGAGCCTGTAGCTAGCCCTGCTCAGGGCAAACCAGCTCTTCCCTCCCTTCCCACTTGAAACAACACTCCAGCTGCTCAGGGATATGAAAAAGAGATGCCAAGCAACCCACAGTGCTGGAATCTGACACCACAGAGTAAACAGGTTGCTCATCTGAACACAGCAGGATTACAGTGGTTTCCATCCCAAAAGACCTCGGTCTACTTTTACCATGAGCAGATTTTCCCATCCTTACAAGAAGCATAGCTCATCTCAAACAATGTTTGCCACAGACTATTCAACCCAGTAAGACACTCTTCTGCTAAGGTAATGACTAACATATCCTACCTGGAGAAGTCTACCAGGTTAGCCTTACCCTGCACAAAGGAAAATAAAGAGAAAATGTGATACTTGATTGCTAGGCAGAAAAAGAAGTATCTACTCCAGGTCTGCATCAAGAAACATCTCCGGGCACACAGCAGAGCCCACCTTATCTCCAGGATATCAGCACCAACAACCTTCTCAAACGTAACAGAGAAAGCTTTGCTGAGACCCTCTTTAAACCCCTCGGGCTCTTAGTGAACTCCCTGCATCTGTGCCAAGCAGGACCACCTGCACTCTGCATCCTTCATCAGACCCTTTCCTCACTTCACAGCACATTCAATGTAATGCAAAATTTTGTTTACTCCCAAGGTATAAAATGCGTGTGTTTTCCAAAGAGTCTTGAAGTTCAAAGGTTAGGTGAGTGAGGTGCTCATGCATAAGTTTCAAGCCTTATTCCTGCTAATGGATGTGGACCGTTGGATAAAATCTCTTGCTGAATCGGGACTTGGATTTGACTTCTTTAGGCCATCCAGCTACTTTGAGTGTTGACTTCTTTAGACTGCTTTGACAGCCTCTGGACCAGTGTCCTGATGGCTGCATGGATCTCCCACCTCCACAGGTCCCAGGGGCTCCCCATGCCCACAGCCACAACAGTGTTAGCCCTCACTCCACGCCTCTCCTCCTGTGGGGGTTATTGAAAGCCTTTCCAGGTGAAGCCCTGCCTCTTGCTTTTGTTTTTTCCCCACCTTGTTTCACTGGAGCCCGGTGTAGGTATTCAGGGATGGTTTTTCTGGAGGTGGCTTTCATTGTTCCTTCCCCCGCCTTCCCCCGGCCAAGCCGAACGCATGGAAGGTCAGTTAGAAATGAGGCTGCTTTTATCTGCAATCTCCCACCAGCCCTAAGCTGGGTCCCCTTTTTTCACACTGAGGCCTAGCCAAGCATGAAGGAAAATAATTTTACCCAATCTCTCTGCTCTAACGCGCACCAACCCCCGCCCTCCTTTTTCCACAACTCCCCACCAATCTAAAGGGGAAAGAATTAAAAAAAAAAAAAAAAAAAAAAAAAAAAAGCCCTATCCACAATGAAAGCACAACTAGATAGAAATCTTGGTGAGGCACCACTCTAAATGTGACTGCAGCTTTCAGCTTGTCCTCACTCAAATATTACCATCCCTACTGTTTAGCCTCCTGGTATAAAAATAATAATAATAAAAAAATAGTAACCTGGTGATTACTCATGTTCCATATAATTGCAACAGGCAGAGGAAAGAGGACTGATTAATTTGCCTTGTGAATTATGCATTATTTTCCCTGCCTCCTTCCTCTCCCCCTCAGCTCCAAAGCACACTTCTCCGAAGCTTTATTATGTATATTTCTTGAATATTGTCACCTGTCCTCTCTTCGCTGCAAAAGCTGTTGTCAATAAGTATCGGTTAAGGCTTGGCGCTTAATCCGCTATGAACACTTAGCCAAGGCACCCGGGTTTGTTTACTGTGGTCGGTATATGAGTGAGAAGAGAAAGCCCACCAAGCCAAAGCTGAGTGCTGGCCCGTGTAATTCCCCAGGACCAGCTGCAGGATTTATGAAGCCAGACAAAACTAACTTGCACAAATGAAACAAAGACACTCAGGCAGAACAAGCAAGCTGCTCTTCCTATTTTAAAATCATAAGTGGAAGAGCCCTTTCAGCTCAACAATATACTTAAGCATGCGCTTATATTTGGTGTCCATGGGAGAATCCATCTTCTGAAGGTAACAGTCCACACCCTGTCACCATCAGGAGTGGTATTTTCCTCAAATCATGTCATAAACAGGTTCATGGGTCAAGTGTTTGGGGTGTCTTTTTGTCATAGTACATAGTGTTCAAATTGTTAAAATTAATGTCCCTACTTGGGTGAACCTTTTTTGGTTTTTGATGCTCCAGACCAAGCTGAAAGAGGGGTCCGGAGAATGAACACCACTGCCTTGGAGATGCAGTGGTGTACCAGGCACCAGCCTCCTGCCTTCCGGTTTACCATGGATGATCTTCCATCTGTGGCACCTTCATCTACTCTCTGTCCATCATTTAAGGCCCCAAGACTGCAAAGTACTTAAACATGTCTTTCCTTTCCAGCTTCTGCACAACTGCTCACGGACTTATATTTATAGCCTGGCAACACAGGTCATGCAAATATTCTTGTGATTGTAGTCAGTCATCTGTGTGATATGAGCAAAAGTTAAAATGCTTAAACCTTGCAATCTGCTAATTCTGGTTATAGGGGTACCTGATCACCAGACAGCTCTGCAGTCTTACATCCCTTCTTTAGGGACTTGAAGAGTGGAAGAAGAAAACAAGTAATATTTTGTCCTTTCTGGTGCAAAGTGTCGGTTTCACAGAATGCAAACCTACTTCAGAAAGGACTCGCTCTCTGCCTGCCCTCCTAAACATGGGCTATGTACTTCCAGGAGGGAGCAGGCTCATTACAACTTTTCTCTAGAGCAAAGATGAGATTTCATGATTTCATGACCCAGATGGTCACACCAAGTCAGTAGACCCACTCCTGGGGTACCTCGACCAGCAGATATGCAACACATATGATGGTACCAGCTCTTAAATCTACTGGGACACCATCTCCTGCAACCTGACAGCTGGGGCTCCCAGGTTGATTGATTGATTTAAACAGGGACTGATTCAGCCTCTGGGGAGGCATTCAACAGAAAAAGATTATGTCCCCCCAGTTTAAATCCCCAGTGCTACCTGTAGATTTATGTGACAGATTTTCTTAGGCAAAATCTCCCCCTCAAAAAATCCCATAGCTCCAGGCCCCAGCAGCCCCCCTTAATGGTGGTCAGAGAACAGTGGTGCTTCTCAGAGATCTCCTTGTTTCTCCTAAGGAGGGGCCGGAGGGACAAGGCAAGGAAATGGAGGAAAGCATAAATGAACCCCTCACTAGATCTTCCTAAGGAGATTTTAGAAGAGATCACCTACTAAAGAGAGGATGGATAAAAATTTTCAGGGTCTAAAAGCTGATTAGAAGCTCAGATAAGGTCAGATTTTTCAAAGGCATTGAAAAGCTGCTTTTGAAAAGCCCTCTGGTTTCCTCTGCTTCTTCTGTACCATTCAAAATCCCTCTCTGGGTTCCTGAAGGTGAAAGGAGCTGAGCCACAGAGGCCACAGAGGGATGCCAGTGAGGGACCTCTCTGCGCTGGGCTGCTGGGTGGATTTGTTCCCACTGTTTTGTGTCTGGATCTCAGCGCTGCAGCCCAGACAACGGGCATTCAATACCCCAAGCCCTGGGGATGCCGCTAACCTTGCGTTGCCATCAGGTGCATACAAAACCAGGAGCTCTTCTGCAGGAGGAGAGCGATGGAAAGCTAAAAGGCGATTATAATATTCCAGGGGGAACTTTTTTGCTTAAAATGAAAATAGACAGAACTGAAGGATTACAAAACCAAACATGGAACATTACATGAAGCAATAATTGCCTCCTATTATTTCTCTGCACTCACCAAAACAGCTATTTAGACAAACAAAAGAGCAAAGAAAGGCAGAGACCAGTACTGAAAGTTGTTTTATCTCTACTAATCCCCACTGCTTTGATAAGTCTGTAATAGGATCATTTGGCATCTCCAAAGTGTGGTGTCTAAGGAAATTCCTCTTTGCATGCAGGTTTTGCTCAGGTGTCTGTTTCCACCGCTCAGCGATGGGGAGATATAGGGACCGTTAGGCTCTGGGCACACAGTAGTGGAAATAAAATCCCCCTTTGTTTTGCATGCATGGAGATGGGGAATCTTGTGCTCCTTCTTTAGCTGAGATTGCTTCGAAATATTATTTTTTTACTGTTTGATTAGTTCCTCTTTTATGCTGCTAGCAGTTTAGTTAACATGAATGGTCTTCAGTCAACTTCGGATGCCTTTGCTCATATTTATAGTAGCTTATTTCACAAATGCTGACATTCAGCTCACTTGGACTGAGTTAGAAGTTAGGATAAAGGAGTGTGCCAGGCACCAGACCTGTGATACCCCATCCCCAGCTGTTGGAAACAGAAAATATTGGGGTTTAGCCTAAGACTATAGGAAGCACTGCTCAGTGAAATAGTTTGATATTTTTGTATTCACAATGTCCTTTTCCCTCTCCAGATTATCTTGTTTCATGCTCAGGATGCTCACATGGTCCAATTTCTATGTACTCTAAAAGTATGAAGACCATGGCTTGTCCCCAGCTCATGCTCTTTACCCATCTCCTCCCAGCAAGGACCATGTTGCTGTCACTGGTGGCAATGTCCCCATCTCCCACCTGCTCCCCTGACACACACAGCACAAGAAAGAAACCTTAATTTTCCTCCAAAGCATGCTTTTCATAAAAAATGCAAGCATGGCAGACACCCAAAGGTGCCTGGTAGCAACTTCCCAGTTAAAGCTGTGATCTAAACTGGTGATAAAATCAAGCATATGGTCCTGTTTCACTTAAATGGCTGGCCCAAGAAGAGAAATTCCTCAAGGCTAGTCTATGTCATTTTTGTTCAACTTCTTCCCCATAATTAGTTTTGCTAATATGCAGTGCTAGAAATTCACCTTCCCCTGGAATTTATCCACACTGTTCTATTTTTTTCTTTGTTGACTAATATTTCTCTTTAAAAGAAAAACATGACCTGCCTACACAAAATCGGCATAGATGGATACCTGGAGTCGATTTGGTGGAACGTGGGGGGTTTGGGTACTTTTTTTAATGTTGGATTTAAGATCAATTTTAGCCATTATTTGCCATATCAAAGTTTATGAGCTGTGCACAGAAACTTAATTGCATCAGATTTTTCTGTCAGGAGCTATGCTTTTCTGTCAGATTTTATCTTACAACAAAGAATGGTTCATGCACTGCTGCTGGCACATAAGAATTCATGAGCAGCTGCTGGGGGATAACATTTTCTCCATAAGCTGCTGAACTTTTTACCTGTACAGAGCAGTGTTACCATTGTGCTAGCAGAGGAGTAGGGCAGAAGACACCTGGAAACAACCACAAAAATACTCTGTTGCACCAAAGTAAGATTGCACTGTAACCACACTCTGTCGTAGCTAACTCCTACAAAAAGCAGGTGAAAATTAGCTTCTCACTGTCGTATATATATCACCGGTGCTCCCCTACTAAGGTGGTTCCATTTCTGAAGATGCTCACCTCTGCAGATCACCCATTTGTGATATCCCTTACACAGAGAAAACAACTTCCTCATTACTATCATTTCCCCTTCCCCTAGACACAAGCAACTGCTGTACTAAACCTTCAATATCAATGCAGCAAAAGGAAAAGAAAGTAAATATTCTGTGTAGAAAGTTGTCAGTGATGGGAGCTGTGTAGGAGATGTGCTGTGTTGAAATGGACTTCTCAGCAAAACAGGTATTGCATGAACATGCACCATACATACAGGCAGAAAAGCAAAATTTATGGGGCAAAGTGTTCTGTTTAATCATTGTGGGGTTTCCTTGGTAGTGGAAATGGAGCAGTGGGGTGATGAGGGGTGAGCCTCATCCAAGAGGAGAAGGGGAGCTGCAGCTGGAAGGAGTATTGTTGGTCTTACTCCATCCCAAGAGCAGGAGGGATGATGCCATCACACCAGGCACTGCACAATACATATTGCAAATGACAGTTCCTGCCCCGAGGATCTTGCAGTCTCATCTTCTGGGGTTGGAGAGGATCACTTCCAAGGCTCTGGTTTGTATTTACAGGGAACGACAGGGCTGTTCCTAAGAGTGTATTCCCTGTGGATGTCTCAGAAGATATATACTGGTGACTGTTCCTATTCATAGCAATAATATGAACTGAAATGAAATATCAGCAACCCATCTTATTCAGCATATCTCTATTTCAAATCTGTATTTTGTAAAGAATATTGAAAGCATAATACAGAGCCTTCAGTAACCTGCTCTGCTTTATTACACAATCCACACAAGTTTTCCATTTTTTATTGAATTGGTCACTCAGTCATACTAAACATGGCAGAAAAAGAACAGGAAATAAAATGAACCAATAAATAAAAGCAGGGTTTCCAAAGCTCTTCTTACTGAAAAGAAAGCTGGAGCGTTCTTCAGAGTTCATCCAGGAGAAAACCACCTTAGTTAGAATAAAATTGTGCAGTGGAACAGAAAATAAGATGTTACTGCAAATGAAATGTATTCTTTAGCAGCAAAAATTAAAGATATCTTAGAAGATAGGGTTGGCCTTTTCCCATCTCACCCAGCTCTTCCCTGGGAATGATGACAAGATAGAAATGCATGACCGGTTAAACCCACCCATGAGGGGCCAGGCAGGGCTGCGTGGTCCCTTTGCTGCTAGCCCATCTCTACTCACCCCAGAGCTTTTTAGTATGTTGTGAAAGTGAAGATGTTTAGTTTGCCGTGACATCTTATTTTCTGTTCTGCTGCACAGTGTTATTTTAACTAGAGCAGCCTGCTCTCAGATAAACCCAGAGGAACTTAATACCTGCAGAAAATCCTGCATTCAAATGTGTGTGGGTGTGGGCATGCTGGGGAGACAGGAGAGAGTTGTGACTTGCTGTGTTTCTCTGTGATGTTGCCCCACTTGTGTCTCCCCTGAGCATGCAGGGAGCATTCATGTGTGTTTAATACGCAGGTTAGAATGGCATGAAAATGAGCATCCTTCCTAACTGCATGTGCTTGGGTAGAAATACACATCTCTCAATTAAACCAAGGAGGTTTGTAAGACTAAACAGTGTGGAAGGAGGGTTGTTTTGTGTAAATCTCCACAAGGTCTTTGTCTCATTGTGACATGCAGCAAATATTCCTTTCCTCCTGCCCAAGTGCATTCACTAGGCCAATCATGGTGGATTGGAAAGGTGCTGTTCAAATATCAATTGCCACGTTGCCTTTGAATGCAGCACCTTGTCCAAAGACCAGCTTCAGCAGGTGAAGCAAGAAACCCAGCAAACAGCCTTGCATTTCCTTCATCTCCAGACCCTGATATCACATCCTTGATGAGATTAAAGGTCTCCAATATTTAGAGATCAGGACATGGTCATGAATTTGTGCTCGGCTTTGCATTTTCAGATCAGTTATACTCACCAGACTGACAGCTCCTAGCGTGCATGCAAATGTTGCATCACCTCCCAGATCTTGCTCAGTTCTTGGCCTCAGTAGTTCCCTGTGCAAAGGACTTCCTTGGTTCAACACCCACTGTATAAAAACTATTTTCTTTGATTGTTTGAATCTCTCATATAATTTATTCTCCAGTAGTTCTTGCATTAGCTCTTCCATGACATTTGTCCTGATTCTCCATTCATTACGCAACAGGTTTGCTGCGACGGTGGGACAAGAGAAGCTGTCCACAGCATTTAGGAAAAAAAGGGTCAACATGCAATTGTCACAAAAATATCAAGCCCTCCTTCATATAAGGAATGAAATGGGTGTTAACTAATACTCACTCCAGTTTCATAATTAGGAAGTGCTCAGCCTCTAAGCTACTTGGTCAGTCTTGGACCAGAAACCAGTGTCCCTCCCTTAGCTTCATCTTCCTGAGTTACTTACACATGAGTGCCAAGGTTTGGCAAAATGGCCACAAGAAGCAGCCTGGAGTCCTCCTCCCTGGCCAGTTCTGGACCTTGGAGATATGAGTGCTAGAGCACTAAATCGGGAGAAGTCCATGGTCCCAGTGTCCAGCCGCAGTTCAGGTCTTCCTGAATATGGTTGTCCAGGTTTCGCACATCTCCAGTTCATAGGGCATATTTCAATTCAATTACAGACTGGATCAGGAACATTGCACTTGGTTTCACTGTCAAAATCAGGTAGATTTAAATTTTAATTCTCTGCCCAGGAAAATGTAATAGTAATGTACTCATAATACTGCAGTTTACAGAAGTCTTCTCCCACCTTCCTTTAAACAAATGATGACAAAGATAGACAGACTTAGAGACACAAGAGATAATTTCAGAGTTACATGATGGGATTTGTCTCCAGCCCCAAGTCAAGTCCTCTAACACCTGTACCTTGTACATCTTCAAATATCTTTTCAGCAGCTGTCTAGGTTGCATCTATTCAATTGCCCGTAGATTAAAAACTTTGCTAAAACAAACAACATTCACCCAAGCACCAGACTCTTGTCTGGGACAATGACAGAACAAATAGTCCCCTCCAGGCACACTTTGAAGCCTGACTTTGGATCTTCCTCAAAGTCCCCAAGCCGGTGTAAAAATCTTTCTTAAACAGTATTTCTTAGCTAACATAACATAAGCTGACTGGCGTATCACCTTCATCCCCTACGACTCCCCAGCTCTACTTCTAGTAGACTGGCAGAAACATTTATTTTTGGTTTAACTGAGGCTTCTTTTGGTCAGCTCCAAATTGAATTGTGCATTCCTGCAGAAAGGATGCCTGCTTACCCCACAGCTTTGGTCAAACTTTCCCATTAGCAGAGAGACAGGTTTCTTTTCTTTTGTTGGTAATTTCATTTAGGTTTCACTTCATCCTCAGCTAGTGTTTGTAATGCAAATAGGAAATTTTTCATTCTGAAAAGACCAAAAGAAAACATCTAGTCTTCCTGGGTGTTTCCTCTCGGACTTTTTTAGAAATACCAGTGAAAGTTTACAAGTATTTCTGGTCAACCAAATGACTAAGAAGTGCTAACTCCTTTCACCACTTGAAGCGATTTAGAAATGAGGCACATCATCCAACCACACCATCTGCACTTCTTCCTTGAGCAGCAGGGCATACTGGTTTCACCAAGGCATGATTTGTCCCCTCCAAAAAACAGCGTCTATGAATGTGGAGTTGAAGATGTTGCTGTTCTTCAGTGGAATACAGAAACAACCCAGCCAACCTTACTTTTCAATTACTGCAGGTAAAGAACAACATCCCTCCATGGTGCAATTAACCTAGAAACACCACACTCCCCTTCTTTCTTCATCAGCCAACCCACAGATGCTAGAAAACCAGCCCCATTTCTGTGAGCAGCACTATCCCATTATTGAAAAGAGGGTGGATGTGGCCTCCAGCCATGAAGTTACTTCTTGCTGGACAGGCAGAAACGCACTGTGGAAATCACAGACCCACACAGAGGTGATTGGGCTCTTTGGGATGGGAGGAGCACTCTGCAAGGTTTCTTTTTTGCATGGCCTGGCCTGCTGTGGCAGGAGAAGACCCAGTGTGATGGCTTCATACAGGGTATCCTGAGGTACCAGAGTATCTTTCACCTGGTCTGCACAGCACTGGGACAGCAGTGACAGGAAATCCAGGTGCTGCCTGTGTGCCCCACACATATGCTTGATAATCCTGATGGTTTTCAGGAAATTTCTGCTTTCTCCTCCCATGCCACCCCAGGAGTTATGGGATGGCTTGTGAACTGAGGGTGGCCTGTCTCACAGGCTCCACTTCATCTGCTGCACTTGGGTCTTCTGGGTACCTCTTCTTTGTTCATCTCTCTGCTTCATTGCAGGAGGAAGTTCAACCTTTAAGAACAACTTCTGGATGGTATTTATGTTTCTCCAACAGCAAACACTGCTGAGACAGTTAACAGGTGGCAAATCTTTGTGACTGTCCCTCAAAAACAACAATTAATATTAATGGCAAATCAAATACCATCAATGAGAATCACTCTGGTGTGACAGGTTCAATCTCCAGCCTATAGCATCTTCCCATTCAGCACATTAATATCAAGCTGACCTTTTGAACCGTCTCCATGAGATCAGTCCAATAGGATGAATAATGGAAGAGTCCAAGAGTCACCCAGTTGTCTGCACTAGCCAACTCAGAGAAGGTCTGGGCATGGGTGGCTGAGGTCACACCGGGCTGGCTGTGTCCTTTCAGCTCCCCATTGACCCAGAGGACAGCACAGGATGAAGCATGACCCAACACAGCCCTTCCTGTCTCTGACACAGGGAGCAGCCTCCACTCCAGGTCTCTGCTCACCTGCACATCCTGGCAGCTCGGAGCAGCGCAAGAAACTTGCCCTTAATCCCAGGCACCACAACATAGTGGAGGACAACCATGAGGAGATCTCCTGGGACTTCTCCAAAGGTCCTGTTGGAGTTCTCCAATAGAAGGGGTGCTCAGCAGGACAGACACCCTGGATGTCAAGTAAAAACACATGTTTTGGAGAAAGGGGAAGGAGGCAGGTCTCTGAAACTCTTCCTCACAAACTGCTCTGATGGAAGAATGTGCTTTCTGTGACACTGTATGCTGAGGACACAGCCCCAAAGACTTTCTCCCTAGGTGAGTGTAGGACTGGCCATGCCATGCTGCTTCCTCTCTTGTTTTGTTGCCTGGTCTCACTGCACAAGTGGCAGTTTCTTATTCCAAATGCTTTATAAGCACCATTTCATCGAATGTCGGGGGATGAGGTGAGAGACTCCCACCCAAAAGCTCTGCAGCGTGAACTGGAAGACACAGTGCAGTTTGCCCAAAGGACTGACTGTCTGGCATCTTTCTTAACAAGGCAACAAAACTACTCAGGCACCTCTGAACATGGTGACATTTGTAGGTTTCTGTAGCAGCCTCCCCAGGAGTGTGAGGAGAGGGAGGTACAGGTTCCAGTGATGGCATTTTTCCCCTAGTACATAAAGCTTGGTGAAGGTGAGGACTAGAGAGGTGGAGGACCCCCATGTTAAAACTCCAAAAATTTAATAACCCATCACCTATCCTGCCTACGCCAGGCACATCCAGTTTCTTCTCAAGCTGTCTGCCTGGGAAGAGGAAGCTCTTCATTATCCTACATGCTCTCTCCCCCCCCCCCCCCCAGCCCCCCGCAAGAGAAGAAACAGAGGAGAGATAATGCTTGAAAAACCACTAGAAAAAAAAACTAATATGGAGCTGTCTCCAAAGAGCTGCTTTCCCTGTGTGGCAGGCGCCTCATGGATTAACCTTTTGTATATGCAGAAATAGGAAATGAATAATTGAGCAGCACACAGACATAGCATCATTCCCTGTCCCGCACACTGCGCTGCTCAGACTCGATGGCTCACTTTACAAAACCCTCTTCAATGACACCTTTTAATTGAGATGTATAGAGGACGGGAAGCAAGGGGCAATGAGCACTGCTCATCTCATCATGCCTGGTGATATGCCTGGGATCACATGCAAGCCAATATAATTCTGTCACAGCAACAAATCCATCGGCCAAGGTGTATCTGCAGGTATTCACAAATGCACACAGATGGTGGTGCAGGAGGGAACAGGAATCCTCCCCAGTCTCAGTCCACCAGCACAATCCAGGAAGAAGCCAGTTGCCTCCAACTCCTGGTAGTCAGATCCTTTTTCACAGATCCAATTACAAGATGTTGACTTAAGTCATTTCTTTTCCCCAGCTAAGACACATCACCATGGAATATTGCCTTAGGCCCTAGCAGAAACTGGGTGTAATCCTGTCCACACAGAAGTGCTTGCAATGGAGGACCTGCAAGAGCAAAAACCCTAGGAGAAACCAAATGAGGACAACCCAAAGATGCAAACTAGGTGAAGGCTGGAGAGACTAGAAAAAGAGAAACCTTTATTAGGAGTTCCTATTCCACTGGATTTGCCACATATATTCTGGGACCTTCCTATCAGGGACTGCCACACCACCAGGGTCATTCTTTGGGCTGACAAACTGGATGTGGGTGTTTTTCACCAAGTCCTCCGAGCACATGTCTAACATGCTTCTCCACTGGGCTGCTAAGTGATGGTGCTTTGCATGAAACCTTCCTTACCCTCCTGAAGAGTGGTAAGAAAACATGGATAGAGCCACCCACTGACGGCAGTGATGGTGGAGGCCCTGCACTGCCCTGGAGAGCTCCGCAGTGAGTGCTGCACTGGGAACAGCAGTATCATCTCTATTCATGCACAAGCCATCACAAGTTATAGACTCCATGTGCTCTGGCACTAGGGGTTTGGCTGCCTTCCTTATCCCAGTAATTGCAAAGGCTATGCCTGAACAAACCCATCACAAGTATTTAGTAGGTGACAGGAATGTCTTTATGAAGCATCACAAATCTCTGTTTCTTCTAGTTCAGCATTACCACTTTCCAGACGGGCTTGGAAGAAGGGCAAAGAGACCCTGTGCTACCTCTCTCTCCATAGTTTTTCCTTCTGGCAGCCTCAAGTATGTGTTTGTGGGATTTGAAGTTGCACATCTGTGCATGGATTCCCATGCCACAGCAGCTTTGCCCTCTCGATGATGCCTGTACCCTTTCAGTCACTGGTGGCCTGTGCTTCCCTGAGGGTGCATAGGTAGGTCCAGCTCTAAGCAGATGCTCTGCTGTGGCAGGGCCAGCCTTTCTCCTATGGGATAAGCAGTGTCTTTCCCACCATTCCATTTCAGGAAGGTCCTTTCCCAGTACCCTCATGTTGATTGAACTGCACAGACTGCACTGCTGCACCTTAGCAACTGATGTGTCCAGCTTCCTTGATGGTTGCCTGTCCCAAGAGACCTCTAATCTCCTAACATATTCCTAATTACTGTGATGACACACCTGTGACAGTATCTTTCGCGCTATGAGAGTCTGTTTCCTTGATACCTTGACAGAGCTCCTGGGACTGGCCTCACTTGACTGTTCTTTGGAGATGGCAGTCTAGAATGACCCCACTGTTTTCTGGTCTCTGCTGTCTGCTCCATTCTTCACCTGTGCCTCAGGAACCATTTGTGAAGTCCATCAGTGTGTGCAGGCCTAGTTCTTGTGTACACCCACCCACCCCAAATCCTCTGGTAGGTGTTTAGAGAGTCATGGAAGCAGAATGTGAGTGTTGATCCAGGATGTGTACGTGATGAATTCCTGAACAACTGTCTTCTCATGCCTAGCTGATGAATGTGTAAATGGCAACTCTGAAAGGACCAATAACGTGGAAGAAGCTGGTTTTGATGAAAGCCAAAGTATCCCTTCTTGTTGTCCAGGGATACTTGGCCCAGAGAGAAACCTTGGGACGTCAAGGGACATAGGTCATAATGACAAGTGGATGCAGCCTGAATGCAGGTAGGAATTGGGATAAATCTTTTCCAGTGCTGGATCCTCACAGACGAGGTCTGATAAAGATGCAGGAAGCTTTAGCAGCTGAGAAAGATCTATAGAGCCTTCAGCATTCCTGGGATATCCACGTTTGCAAGGGGCAATGCTTACATGTTCACACACTTACTACTCTGCATGCTGACTGTGAGGTAGATTTAGCCACTAATGTCTGCTGAGTTCTCAAAGCCTTCTCCCTGGTCTTTACAGCAAAGGAGTTGGGCTGAAGACAAAGATGAGAGAAACATAAACTTCTCCAAAGGCACTCCAGTTGGTTGGACTCATACTAGTAATGAGGAGAAGAGAGCAGCCAGATAAGGTCTTCACCATCCAGCTAAAATTGTTTATCTTTCTTTCCTAATATTTGTCATTTCCATGTTAACCAGTCTACTTCACCAGTGTCAACTGATTAGATCTAGTAATGACAAGTTGTTTTTTTGTTTGTTTTTTTTTTTTCTAATGAATTCTGTTAATCTCCATTGCAATCAGTCTCTGTTTACCCTTGAAAATGGTTCTAATGGTTTACAGCACTCCTGGTGTGCCTCTGGGCTCTCCTTTCTCTAGTTGTCTTTTTTTGGTCAACATGGTAGAGATTTACTTTCATACTTCTGTGTTTCTAGAATTAGTACAGATATAGAAGAAAAACAGAAAAGGAAGAGATAGCGCATAAACAAGGAGTTTCCACCAAAGGTTTTTTGGTTCTCCAGCAAGCTAATGGCCTTGCTTTCCACCTCTGCAAATAAGAGCTAAAATTCTGGTATGTCACAACTGCACAGGTTAGGCAGTCTTCATTTAACTCTTCAGGTATCTGCTGGGTCAATTTAGGATGCTGCAAGCAAGCAGTTTGATTTATCCCTACCCAGGGACTATTTATGCACATGGAGGGTAGATACTGGTTGGCTGATGCCAACCAGTGAGCAAGGCAAAGAAGGCATGTGGCACCTCTGCCTTCCCAGGGAAGGCATCACTGGGGAGAAAGCACAGGTTGGTTTCTAACATGTTCACAATCCATGAAAAAGAGGCTGCAACCTTATGATGTGATGGCTGCAATAAAGGTGGTATTACCTGCACATCTAGAAATTGTGGTTTTGTGTCTCCTCTCCCTTTCTTTTGCACCAGAACGCGGGATCGGACCCTCCTCTGTCACCTCCCCTCTGAGCACAGTTTTAAGTCAGACTGTCAGAGCGCAATGGCCAGTTAGACTTTCCCATCCTAAAGAGGCACTGTGCAATTTCATTACCCCCTGCAATGTCAAACTGCAGCTTGCTATCATCCATCCTTTTCCTCCTAGGACTGCCCAGCCCCTCCCTTCCCGGTACTGCTAGAGCAAGCTTCCTAAGGTGAATTTACCACATTAAATTTGTCTGTGTTATCTGCACTGCCTTGGTGCTGGTTCAGGCAAGAATGATGGATATGGTCCTAACCCGACAGAAATTAGGGACGTTCACATTGTGTTTTAATAGCAAATGCAGTGATTTGACATTGAATAATGGATCTGGTCAGGTTCTATTAGTGGCAGATTAGACCATAATTCAATCTCCTACCTTGCTGTTTTAAGCCTTTCTCACAGACTGTATTAAACCTGACCCAGGTCTGGAGAGGCAGAATGGCAGTGCTCTGTGGTACATGAGGATAAATTACATCTCACAGTGACGAAAGGACAAAACTGCAGTTGGGCCCCATGGGACCACAGTGGCAGCAGCTCCGGCTGCACCTGGGACTTCCAGTTCCAGCGCTCAAACTCACCCATCTGAGATACAACAAGGCTGAAAAAACTTTTGAGTGGGCATCATGATATCGGGCTGTGCCCCCTCTCCAGTGGGCACAGCTCCACATAGCTTGTACCTTGAGCTGGAGGGAGTGGGAATGCAGCACAAAATAAGGGACACACAACTGGAGGGGGCAAGCCAAGGGAGGCTCCAGTGGGTCCATCGCAGGAAGGGTACCAAGGGACGGGTGGAGAACACGGAAGGATAAGTGTGCCTTGATGCAGGGTGCCACGCTGGGTGTCATCACTAAAGGAAAACACCTCTGTGAATGCTGGGGCTCCACATCTCTCCAGGGAGAATGCAAAACAAGAAGAGCCCCAGGGTGCAGAGAGACAGCAAACCATGTTTTTTTCAGTGCTGGGAAGTCAGGTAGATGTTTCTATGACATAGCTGAGCACTGCAACACCTGGTTGCCACCCCTTAACTGATTCTGATGTAATTTCCCTGTGAATGTCTTTCTGTGTCTCTTGCTTACCTCATTCCTACAGTCTCTGGCCACAGAGCATTTCCATCACCTTTTGAAGCTCCAGGCCTGTGTTTCAGACCTGCTTTCAAAGTTTTCTGGTTCATATACCTACCCTGCCTGGGTTTTGTTTACTGAATGACAGTGCAATTGGATAGCTGACATGGTGCTGTTTTCTGATTGAGAGGAGAATGATGAATTGCTTTAGTAATCATTTATTGAGTACCTAGGATACAGAAAACCTAACAGAGATAACAATATCCTGGAGATTAAATTCTCCATTAGAGAGACCTCACTTAGTAGTTAGTCTAGTAAATATTTTCCCATCTTTTTTCCCTCAACATCCATCCCCTCACGCTGCAAGCTGAGAGAGCAGGCAAGAGTTTTGAACATTCTTTCGTCTTTGCAAGACAGCAGGCCCCAAATAAAGCCATGAACATCATTGCCCTGCCTGCCCACTGGGCAGAAAGCTCCCAATCACCAAGCCTCTCCCAACAGCCCCTGTTGAGCTTTTGCTGACTCTTGTGCTGGAAAAACTTTTCGTTGTGGTATGCCCGAGCTGGAGGATTTTAGTGGTGGGCACTGGACATGGACTGTCACTTCAGATGAACAAAGCCACAGAAAGCCCAAGGAGATGTTTTGCTTCTCTTCTGCTTGAGGAAGATCCGGCATGTCTCATATTCTCTCTGAGCTCCTCGCCAGGAGCTCACAGGAGCATCCAGGGGAACAGCTTTTGAAATTCATTTGCGCTGGATTTCAGGGTAAACTGGAACCTCTGCAGCAATACAGCGGATATAGAAAAGCATAGACACTGGAAAGCAGTAGTACAGATAGATACAGAAAAGCAGTCAGCAGGGGTTTTTTTACAGTGAAACACAGTTCCTGCTTTTTTAGCTGTACTGGGTCTGGCTGAGCTGGAATTGGTTTTCCCCTGTAGCAGCCCTCACGGTGCTGTGGCTTATGCTGGGAGCTGCAGGGTGTTGGCAGCACCCTGGTGTTGTGGCTGCTGCTGAGCAGTGCTTACACAGCACCAAGGCTTTTTCTGACATTTCCCCCCGTGGGACGGGGTGGGCAAGATCTTGGGAGGGGACACAGCCAGGACAGCTGACCCAAACCAACCAAAGGGATATTCCAGACCATGTGACATCTGCTCAGTATAAAGCTGGGAGAAAGGAGGAAGGGGGTGGGGTCACCCTTGGTCCTCTGAGGCAACCACTACGTGTATTGGAGACCTGCTCCTGAGAAGGCCCGACATCGCCTGTCCATGGGAAGTAGAGAATAAATCTGTTTTCTTTTTCTTCCACGCGCAGACTTTTGCTTCATTTTGCTTATATTAAAACTGCTTTTGTTTTACCCACGAGAGTTGGTTTATCTTATTTTCTTTCTCCTCTTTGCCCTGTTGAGAAAACAAGGGGAAAAAGGGGGGAAGTGATAGAGAAACTTGGTGGATACCTGGCATTTAGCCAAAGTCAAACCATCACATTAGCTTATTAGCATCTTTGGGGTTTATATCTTGCAGCTCTTGCTGCAGAAATCAGATTCCTGCTTGCCGCCTAGACAAGGTAGCCTCAGACTACCACCATCCAGATGCCTTAGCAAAAAGGGTAAAGTCTATTTACCATGTCTTCGAGTCATCTCTCCTAGCTCTTGAGAGAGCCAGGATCCCAGGGAAATCCCCTGGAAGACACTGGCCCTGGCAGGAGACAGCAGCTGAGCTTTCTGTACCTCTGAATGGAAGGAGGACCAGGACAGGTGATTTGTTGAGCTGGGAGGGTCGCTGAAACCCACTAGGGAAGCAGAGTGCCAGTACCTACTTGGAAGTCCAGTGCTGAAAATGGCTGCAGCCCCTCACTGCAGTGAAAGAAGCAGTAGACAAGTGGAAGATGGAGATTTTCACAGAGCAAACCACCCCTGGGTGAAGGCAAAGGGGTGGCAAACTTCCAAGAGAACTGATGAATGTACTGGCAGTCTTTCCAAAGACAACAGGGGTGTTTGAAATGCCTCCAGGTAGCCCCTGAAGCACGGGGTGTTATCGTATCTTATTCGCCTCTGTCTTTTGGGCTGCAAGGGCCAGGTATGCTTTGCTGTTTTCCAGCCAGCACTCCTAGATCTCTCCATGAATGGACGAGCTGTTCAACACAGAGGCCAAAGATACTTCTCCAGGACACAGAAACAGAGCTCTGCCTCTGTCCCCCCAGGCAACCCTGGGCAAGCCTTTTTGCTCATCTGTGACCCTAATCTGTGCAAGGGAAGTGCCGCAGGCAGCACTTTATGGAGCACTTTGACACGTGCTGATGACAAGCACTGTACAAGGGCTGGCTCTTATGACTAATCTGGGAAAGGTTCCCTGAGGTTCCCCACACTGCAGCACATCAGCTTCTGCCTCCTAATTGAACCTCTCCTGGAGACTTCTCAGCACAACGGGTACATGACTGGCACTTCACTGTAATTACTCACTTTATACAGCTAGCAACACTAATGAAGGTGGGTCAGAGCCTTCATACATCTCATGAAACATGGGCTTTCTCACCTATACTTCATAGCAGAGGCACAATAATTCCATTTATTTTAAAACCACATTATGGCTCTTACAATACTGCATGCAATCTTCCCTCCACAAGCTTCCTGGAGCAGAGTGAATGAATCCCTACCCTCACACAGAGTACCACAGGTTCTGCAGGTTTTTGCTGTTCCACAGATGTTTCCAGTTCCCCTCGAGACAGTGCCCTCTGAGAGAAGGAGATGCAAAGGTTCAAGAGAACACCATCAGATCAGATTATTTCCTCTGAGACATCAGCGCAGAGTACCTTCAGTAAGTGTATTCCTTCAGGCTGAGTTCCCTTCCCCTGCAGAGTTTTGTGCTGGGAAAACCAAAGGCTGTATGAACCAGTCCAGTATGAGGAGGCTCTTTTTGTGGTGTTTTCTGGGCTCTTCGCAACGTCACCAGCCCTGGCCAGTGCCTACAATTGTATCTGAAAACCCACAGCCAGAAGCCTGTGTGGGTGCAGCCAGCAAAGCAGTCTCCACCAGTGGCCAGGGAGCTACCACAAGGCTAATCACCCCACACCACACACTGCCTGTGTCCTGATGGATTTTTGCCTGTGGGAGTGATGGCACCTCATTGTGTCCCCTCAGGTGACACCACTGCCCATCACTCCCTGAATGCCCTCCCAAAGTCCTGCCACCTTCAGGATGCAGTTATGGGATCCCTACGCCTGTTCTTATTCTGTCAGGTTGGTTCTCATATGGCATGTGCCAAATTAACCAGACAACGCTCAGGGGTGGCACTAACCACACCTGATGCGGGCATGTAACCGTGCTTGTAAATAACGGCGTGCTGAGGCAGAAGCTGGAATTACATCCCTCCAGACAGCCATTCTGTAAGGGAGAGAATAGGACACACTTGCTGTAATGCTATACATTAAGAAGCACTTATGCTGCTAAAACCAGCATTAAAATAGCACATAAACATTGCTGTCATGATCTCAATGGGACTCTGGAGTCCAAATGGGAGTTCTGGCAGCCTCTGGGAGCCTGCAAAGGTGGGAGGTGGGGAAAAAAATAAGCTATTTCATGTATTATACGGATACATCTCTGACATATATAAAGTCATGCTGATGCACCCATGCAGCTTGCACAAAAATAACAGGTAAGTATGTAGCAACAAGGGGGACCAACTAAGACCTCAACAGTTCCCAGGAGATCAAACCTGGGGCAATATGGCACTCCTCATGCTTCCTCTTAACCAGAAACTGCCTGAAGGGTACAAATCCAGTTGAGATCTGAGCATTCCCAAAGCCCAGGAAGAGGAGGACGTTTACATAGTGCTTTCATGGCTCTTCTAGGAGCATCTCCAGCCCTGTCCTCTCCGGTAGCACCGGGTGCCTCAGGGACCTGGGAAAACCTGGAAGACATGAAAAATACATTCTTAATTCCCAGCCATAAACATGTCCGAAAGGTTGGTACGGAGGCAATCAGTGATGACACCAGGGTAAAGTTAAGAGTTTGCAGTGGCAGCTTCAGGGAGGGCATGGAAGGAATGGCATGGAAGGAATTTTTTGGCAACCCTGATCAGAAACTATAACATCCTCACCAGGTGTGTTATAATTTCTGCTGCTATTTCCCCAGCACTGCAGAAAACACAGGGGTGTTGTAGTGCAACGCGTGCTAGCAGGGGTCAACTTTATAGCTAGGAAAGAGTGGGAAATGAAATCTACACTTCCTGCTGCCGCCTTCTTCGAGTCTCTGGTGTATGCGTAAGTCTACTGGGAAGACAAAGGAAAACAAAGACTGGTGAGACATCATCCAGTGGATTGAGTTTTGGAGGAATGGGCTGGAAAATATCAGAGCTAGGCTTCAAATAATAATCTTTCATATGTAAACTTTACCTGCTGCAGAACTGTGCCCTCACACCTGTTACTTGTGGATTAGTCTTTAGTTTGATTTTCAGCTTTTGCTTCATTCATCAGATGTTGCTGGTTATGGGCAGATGTGGCCTGTGTGGCTTCTTCCACCTCAAACCAGGAGTCCTTCTGAGTGAGCACAATGGGCAACCCCAACACACTTCTCCATAAAGAACAGGCAGTGCTGGCATCCTCAAGGTTCTTTGGAACTGATGGAAATTCACAGAAGTCAAGATTTTTAATTAAAATTTATTTGTTATACAAAAAGCTGGGGTTTTCCCCATGTGAAAATGTTCACATTTTTCCTACGTGGTTTTGCAATTTTTTGTGATAAGCAACTGTAAGCAAAGAACAAATGAGTTCAAGGACAGTCTGGTGGACTAAGAAAGAACGAAGATCTCATGAGTGCTCCAGGTGGCCACTCAGAGTTTTGTGGTAACATTAAATGATCTTGTACCCTCATGAGGAGTGACCCAGGAATTTAACCCAGTCCTGACATTTCTTGCCTACCTATAATGGGGTTAATTGCCATGATAGTCTTTATCTGCAAGCTTAAGGACAATCCTAAATGTCCCTGGCTTAAGGGCTGGCGTGGCCCTGGTAAACACGACACTGAGCTGGAACTGGAGCAAGGTGGAGAGCTGTCAGAGTACCCAGCAGTCCACATTTTTCTTTTTTCCATGCTTCCTGTAGAGGGTGGTCTGCCCACCCATATCCCCCCTCAGCTCCTGTCTGCTTGCAGCCTGATCTGAGCTCTGTTTGCTCTAACTTCTGTGTCTTCTCACCACCCCTGTGCATATCCATAGTCACCGGCCAATTCCCCTGGGATTCCTGGGGGACTCCAAGTGCCATCTGTGCCTCAAGACTGGCTACTCGTGTTGGGTGTCCAGCTTTTACGACAGTAAATGATACCTGGAAATACACACTGCTCAAAGGACTTTGGCAATATCAGGCTCCATCACTGTGGTCAAATACACTGACTTGCAAAAGGGGGAGTTTCCTTCTGCCTCTTCCCACCTCTGCTCTATGGGCAAAAAGGATTAAAAAAAAAAAAGGGGGGGGGGGGGTGTCACCTCTGGAAACATTTACACTGAGGCAACCAGAAGACCTTCAAAACAAGGAGAAGAAGTAACAGATTTAGCAGTCATCACAACCAACACATCAGGACACATACACACAAGCATCCCTGAGCCGTACTAGCATTGCAAGAGGAAGTCAGCAATGCAGAACAGATTTGTGCACACTTTCCAGATGTCTCTCTGCAAACACAACTCTCCCATCTATAAAATGGGAACAATGATACTAACCCCACAGCTATATGACATAAAACGTGCAAAGAGAATAATTATAAATTTGATGAAAATGAGGCATTTAGTGTCCAAAGTCAGTCCTATGTATTAGCAAAGTCCATAAATCCCCGAAAGATTGAAGGTTTGACGATATCAAAAGGTTGCTGAGAAATAACCCGTTCCTCTGCTTCAAGGTTCATACTCAAGAGATTGCTTTCTCTGGCTGCAGAGACAATATTTCATTGAGTGGGGATATCTAGAGTGAGTCCTCCTGGGACTTGGATTGAGAAAAAAAGAATCATATTCAGTGCACTGAAGCATTTTATAACTGAGCTTCAGTGAAAGTCAATACGAACCATTTACTCAGAGACAGGAGTACTTGACGTGCACGTGCATGGTACAAGCCAGCTGTGCAGAGCCCGGAGGTGACGTATATTGATGTTAACTAATCCAAAGACCTCGGTGCCCCTTATCACACAGCAAATAAAAGATTTTGAAGAGGGTTCTGATTTTAAACTCAATTACTCCAAGTTGAAGGCAATGACAGCAATTCTTATTCTCACTATAGAAAAGAAAAATTAAATCTATAGGAAGATATTGAAATAGTCTGTGCATTGCACCAACCATTCAGAAGTAGAAACCATCCTCTTGACTGCAAAATCTTTCCTGCTCCAGTTAGACCCCCCTACTGAAACACTGCAGGGAAAACCTATCTCCAGCAAATGTTTCAGCCAACCACCTTCATGATTACAAATAAAAACTCTCTTGCCTGAGCCCTTCTCCCTTTTCTCCCTCATCTTCTAAGGAGCTCTGCACCCTGCCTGGGTAAAAATTGCCTACGGGGAATAGTTACCTAACATCATCAAGGAAACCTTGCGTAGTCAGAGAGGAGGATTCGCAGCACCAAATCTGAAGCCTCAAATAGAAGCACAATTATACTCTTTACTGGTGCAGCTCCAGGAGTATCCAGACAAACCACAGGCAAGTGCAGAGTAATTTTATCCTGATATGCCTGTCTAAACAGCAGATAGCTCTTCAGTAGTGTTCTCCCTCGCTTGTTAATTTAACGCTTGATATATAGGAAAAATTAGAATTAAAATGTACCCGGCTGCTTCCTTCATTCCTGATTCCATTTAGAAATATCTCACATCTCCCCACAAAATGAGCTATACTTCTTGCGACACTTAAGAGCCTGTATTTTATTTTTAGGTAAGCCTGTGTGATTTAGGATCCTAAGCTCCAACGAAGGTCAGGTTTGCACAGCTCTGACTGCAGCACCCATCACATTCAAATCCCAGCCCCAGCGTGGCAGGAGAGGCAGGTCTCTGCGGCATTGGGTGGACAAGCTCTTGAAAGACCACAAGGACATGGGCCTGTGAAAGACCAGCAGCAAGGTGGGGCTGACTCTCAGAGAACAAATACTTGGAATCAGGTTTAACAGCTGACTTTCAGGAGACTTTAGGCAGGGTAAGTTACAAAGAAGTGTGCTGCTCCTCCAGCCATGGGGGCAACAAGGAAAGGAAACCAGATGTTTGCTTAAGACGTTGAGAGCCTTTCTTCCCCTTCTCTGAGGCTCTCCAAGCAGCAGTCATGCACACGTGATGGCATGGAGAAGATGCTTCAAGAGGCAAAGGCAGTTCTGAGGCTCTATTGCATGCATCTGCAAGAGGAGAAGGCAAGGACTGCACTGGACCCTCGTTAATCCAGGTAGGTGGAGACCATGGGGACCAAGTGAGTAAGTGCAAGCTTGCACATCTGCGATGCCGTAGTGACGCTCATGAGCCCATATCCTTCAGAAACACTTCTGAGTTTTCTTATTAAAAAATGAATTCTTGGACTGGAGACAAAACAAAAGAAACACTCGGTTTAAAGCGTTATGCAAGAGCCACAGAAGCAGCCACAGGTCAATGTTAGTTAACTGTGCCACCACAGACGTGAATTCTGGAATACTTATGTTCCTCTCCACTGCTTTGTTTTTTTCCATGGTCTACAAAATGAATGGAGACGTTTCAGCTTGGAGAGCATGTAGCGGAGATGGTGGGTGAGGAACAAAATGCATCCCTTTGAGAATCCATGGAGTTACAGCTTTGACAGCAAGAAAATGTGTTATCTGCACTCATTGGGAGGAGAAAGACACAGGAAAGAAGGGAACATGCAGAGAGGAGGGGAAGAGGCAGTGAGAAAGGTCTGGGTTTAATCCAGATGAGTTGAGTGCGGAGGATGGACCCATGAACAGAGGTCTTCTGCCTGTCCTGACCCAAACACAGGGTAGACCATGAGGCAGGCAGATGCATAGGTGTGACTGGTTTTCCAGGACAGCAGGTGAGTGAAAGTTGTGCAGAAAGAGGTCGCTCAGTGCCTTCAAATGAATCACAGAGATCACAAGAAAGTCAATATCCTGGGAGAGGTGTGGAACGACAATGATTAGAGAACACTTTATTGTCAAAACCTTGCATTTCAGAAAGAAAGGATTAGTGATATATCAAAGTTGAAAAGATGAAAAATAATGTTAGGGCAGATATATAAAAATTCTGGGTCCATCAAGTGATCAGCTGATCAACTGATCAAATGCTTGATCAATAAAAGAGAGAGAAGGACAGTACCACGGACTGGCAAAGAGGAAGATGATAAAAAGGAAGGGACAAAGGCTGGGATAAGTTGCTTTAAGAAATGCCCAAACAGTCTACAATGCCTCCTCTCAAATAAGCAACGATATCTTCAAATCTTGCAGCATTCCCTAATCACCCTAGGGATGAACCCACAGTGGCCGCTTGTTCTGGGGAGTGCTAACTTGTGCATGAAGAGCCCATCTTTAAGAGCACTGAAAGTTTTCTGTATTTATGGGGCAGGCCTGAGTCCTGGCTTGGAGGAGACTGCAGGTGTGTGCCTTGAGAAGAAGAAAAGCTGGTACAGCTACGTGAATTTATCATCTGACAATCTCATTCTCATCAAATATTTCTTTCTCTGCAAAGGTAAATTAAGAAATCTGTGAACGACAACACTGAAGCACCTTGGGAGCCAGCCATGGAGTCAGCCATGACATCACACTGATGACTGCGGAATGAGGACCAGGTCCGGGCGCTGGTAGTGTGGATGCTGCCAGATTCTGCCATGGTCCATCACAGGGCATTCGTGATTCCCCAGGGCGTCACAGCAGGGCTGGACTTAGCTGCAAAGATCTACAGCAGACTGAAATAGGGGGATGGGGAACAGAGGAAATCTAAGTCAACGCTGGAACATAGCACCAAGTGAACACCGCAAGGGTGAGCAATTAAAGGTAAAATCAAAATCTGCACTTGTTTCCCACTGGAAGCACAAAATGCAGCCAAGTGGTTAAACCTGCTGCATAAAACCAAACACCGCTTCATCAGAAATGAAACATTTGAGCAGAAATTCCCATGTTTGCCTGGGTCAAAGCCCAAACTGTAAAAAAGCGCGTGCAAAAAAAACCAAAACTGCTCAAAGCTTGTGTAACTCATCTGCAGGAGTGGCTCTCCAAGGTTCGCTTGCAGGGTACCCAAAGCAGAGGTGTGTCTGTCCCAGAGCTGAGGCACCGCTGGGGCTGGTGGCCCTCCGGCTCTGCCTCCAGCCCTGCTCCCATCTCTCTCAAGGACTCAGGGACCCTGGTGTCTGGGTCTGAGTCTGTCCAACTCTGTTCCCATTCATAGTGGTACAAGGAAGCCTCCAGCCTCCCAAACACACGATACCACAACAAGAGCAAACTCACAGACATCAAGCTCCAAAGCAAAGCAAGGAGGTTTTTTAAAAAAAAAAAAATCCTGCATGTTTGTAAATACATCCATTCCTCACTGTTCAGCAAGAAGAAACACACTCCAGT
Source organism: Athene noctua (assembly GCF_965140245.1). Lineage (NCBI taxonomy): Eukaryota > Metazoa > Chordata > Aves > Strigiformes > Strigidae > Athene > Athene noctua. The sequence goes on along the minus strand of NC_134044.1, from coordinate 2,011,196 downwards.
TTAAAAAAATAGACCCTCAAAAGATCTAACATTTCAGTAAACACAACCAAAGGTCCAACCTGCCCATGATCAACACACCATTTCCAACAAGCTCTCCTTGCAAAACTAGCATGCCCTCAACTACCTCAGCCCTTTCATACAATTCAAATTCGACATCAAATTCAACAAGTATTTGCACTATCTCAGCGAAGATGTCTCCTTTTCTTTCTCTTTCTTCTCTGTTACAGCATCCAACAGATTTTGCTGGTATGGATATAGAAAGTGTGTTATTATCTCTGGGTGAAGAGGGTAAGCAAATAAGAACCTGTGTTAACACTACCAAGACGGGGATGATTAATTTGTAGTTAATATCCATTTACTTCATTATCCCTTCATCGAAGCTTGACAAATGTGAAAACAACAATGAAAAATAGAAATTACTACAAGTATTAGCACTGAATGCAACTGACTATAGATTTAATCCGCACAAAAGAGCATACAGATGTGTTAGATCTTTCTTTGTAATGACCTTTTATCTACCTTCCTGTCCTTGAGCATAAATCTATTTAAATTTAAAGAGATCTATTTATATATACACATGTGTGTCTGTGTGTGTGTCTATATATATGCATGCGTATCTGTAGAGTGGAAGGTTTTCTCATCAGTTATCAATTAAGGCTGAGAAAACCACTTTGACTAAGCTACAGCACGTGTAGTTTGACCTTCTGGATGGTTTGTCTCCAGGCAGCAGCTGCTCCCAATGTCCCAGAAAGGGAGGTGACCCGTGGGGTCCTGTCCCCACTTGGCCCCACGTTGAAGGGTGGGATCAGCTCCGTGCAGGATGACAGGCAGGGAGCAGAGTAAAACGCGGCGATGCCACTGAGCATCTAGCCATTGTCCTGTCCCCAGGGGAGAAAGCATCAGGGCATCTCTGCTCCTCGTTATGTTCCCACCCCAAGGGGTGCACCTCCTTTTCGTGCTCTTTTATGCACATCTGCTTGGCTTGGAAAGTGCTTTTCACAAGAGTATCATGAAGATCTCATGCAAAACAGAGGGGCTGCCTTTGAGTGGAAGCGGATGCTTGCCCACTTTTGTGTAGGCATCTCCTCCAGCCCTGCAGCTATTTGAACATGAATGTGTGGGCTGTGAGGCCAAGAGGTGATTAAAAAATTACGTTAAAGCATGTTCATACCAAACCTCTGTGGTACCTCAAGTCAGACTATGTTGCCGCAACAAAGCGAAAATCCGTAGTAGGGAGTTGTCCAGGCGCTTGCGTATCCTCAAGACAAACCTGAGGACCTGTAAGGAAATGGGGAATTTCAGTCATTGCTACTTTCCTCACTGAAATCCTCTTGAAACAAACACTACTAAAAGAGCTACTCATCTACCTTTCAAGGTGACCTGTAAATGAAGAAGAATGGGTTTGTGACATCATTTTTGGCTTAGTTATGAAGGCCTGAAAAGTTGGCAGGGCTTTGAAGCAACTCTGGGATTATTTTTTTTTTTTTTAATTATTATTTTCCTATAATTTTTTTTCCTGCTAGAAATGTAGTTCTTGCCTTCCCTGTCACTCTACGGACAGAGAGAGAACAAGTGAAATCAAACCATCACAGGGTCAGAAGCTGATACCTCTGAGAGAAGGATGTGTAGTCACACCACCTCCTGGTTTGCCTCCAAAGGAGGAGAGGGAATACTTCTGGCTGCAGGGGGTATGTTTCTAGATAGGAGAGAAAACATTTGTTTGGCTTTTGTTGGCCTCTATTTAACTTAGTGATCTAAGGAAATCTTGGGTGAAAGTAAGACTGATAAAGATCTAATTCCCTTTCTCCTTTCACTACCTGGTGGGGAGTTCCCATGTAAGTGGGGCTGGATGGAGAAGAAGAGAGGGGGAAAAACCCTTGTCTGTGTCAGGAAACAAAATGACTCATGCTAATAACTCACGGGGAAGGAAAGAGGCAAATATTAAAAATGCCTACATGGAAATTTGGAGAAATTATAAGCAATTAAATACTCTAAATTAGAGGTCTCTAACCTTGCTGAAAAAAATAAAAATTAAGAAAGACTGGATGTGATAGTGCAGCTACAGCTAAAAGATAAACCAGGAAAAATAAAACTTGGGCAAGTAGGGAGCAAGTACATTTTAGTCCTTCTTCAAAGCAAAATGGGTTTGGTTTGTAAAGCTTTGCTGGGGTAACAGTGCTGGGACAGGGGACGCTAGTCTGTGAGCCCACTGCCACAGAGCACGTCCCCAATGGGAGACACAAGATCCAGGTCACCCCTCAGTGACACGGAGCTCATAGCTGACATCAGTGATGGACATAGCCCCCTTTGCCATCTGAGTGTCCTCAGAGATGGCAGCCCCTTGGGATCCCCTCACCCTCTCATGCTGCCTCCCCAACCCTGCACCCCCCTGGCACAACGCCGGCCAAGCAGCACCAGTGCCACCGTGCCGGCTGCCTCGTGGGTGACAAGTGGCAGCAATGTGCTTTCTGCCTCGTGCACTTCTTTCAAAGCCAAAAGAGCTGAAATCATTTGAACCACCAGTGACCTGACCCTCCTTTCTTGGGAGACCCAAAAGGTTTCACCATTGTCCCTCATGGGGAGGGTCTGGGCTATGGTGGCACTGCATATCTGACCGCTCTGGTCAAACTCCACTGGTGCTAGCCTCTGAGATCGAGGACAACAGCTAGAGCAGTTCCAAAAACCTCTCATGTAGCCCTCAAACCACTTTCCCCTACACACACCACCTCAACGCGACGGCCTGGTCCATGCTTCACGAGGAATGGAGATGATGCCTGGTTTTCCAGAGGCCAAAAATTCTTTGTGGGGTAGGAGAGATGGGACACCAAAGCTGTCACTGATCAAGAAACTTGGACTGGGATAGTTTAAAGGATTGTCCACATTTTTAGGACAAAGAAACAAACACCCAAAAAATATCTAATTTAATTGAATTTCATTTTTATTTTGCACTTTTTAAATATTGCTGTTAGGAGGTTGTGTCCATCATCTCTTACTCCAAAAGTCCTCACTATTTTGCATGCCAATTTGACTACAAATCTAAACTTCTCTTGCTGAAAACCAGCAGGAAGGATCCTGGGCTGAAGCTCTAGACAAGCAGCTACAGCATAGAGCAGGACCTCAGTGCTCCCAGGGCTTCCTCAGACTGCGTCGTCTGAGCTTTTCAAGCTTTACTCCCCTCCATTCAGCCTGAGAAATGTGGGGATGCAAAATAATCACGGGAAGAACTCATGGGATGGGAGAAGTGGGTTCAGGAAGAGTGTTCAGGGAAGCATCGAGCAGAGCCTGCTGTTTCCCATTCATCCCCTAGCCCTTGCAGTTTGCTACATGGCTCTGCCTCATTTTACACAGAAGTCATTTGTAAAAGAAAAAAAAAAATTAATTACTTACCAACCCTGGCAGGCGATGCCATGCAGGAGTTTTCTGGGTGCAATGGAGGAGTCAGGCAACACCGCAGAGCAAAGAGCTTGGGAGCAGCTGAGCCCCGTTTCCGTGGCCCAGGAGTTGGGGTACCATCCGGGATAGGAAAAAAACAAATTAAGCAGCACCCTGAAAATTAGTTGAATGGGGTCATTAAACAAAAGTGCAGGACACCAGTGCTTGCTCCAAAATGGTGCGGTTAGAAAGGTTATTATGAGCAGGCAGGATGCGACCACGTTTGATTTCCAGCAGAAACGAGGTTGTGAGTCCCCGACGGGTCAACGGAAAGGGGAGCCAGGCTGGGCCTCCTCTGGGGACCTTCTTCGTTGAGAACCACAGCAGCAATAAGATCCTCCAAAAAGTGCAAGTCCCAAATCAAAAGTCAAGCCACTATTAAAGGAAAGACATTAACAAGATCTAAAACTGTGCTTTCCAGAGGTATTAAGATGTTGGAACTAAACCTGCCTTATTCCCGCTAGTGCTTGCATTTTAAGGAAACCTTTTAAAAGGATTATCTTCAGGAACTCTCTTTCAACAGCCTTTCCTTTAAGAGTCCTTCATGGTGATACTCTTATTAATTATGCTATGTGATATGATTATGTATTTATTCAGGTACGGGTTGGAAACACGAAGCAGGGCTAACATTCGCAGGTGTCACTTACAATATGGAGTCTGGTAACTCCAGCCTTTGATCTGGTTCGCAGTTGTATAGGGGATCTGCACAGGGCAGGCATCCACGAGGTAGCTGGTATCTACGTTGTCACCAGGCTGTTTGATCTCAGGGTGATTTGCTTTATTTATACGTGGATTTTAAAAAAGACTGGCGAGGACTCCCCGAGTGCCGTCTGAGGCTCTTTTAACAGGCAGCCCTAAGAAAAATTGTATGCGGATCTATATCCATATCTAGCTGAAGATAAAGATATATATTTTTATCTGTATATAGAGATATTTCCATATCTAGCTGTCTCTCTATTTACCTATTTTTAACAATAAAAAGGCAACTTCTTACACAGCTTTTGCTGCTACCTTTAGGCCAGAAAAATAAGTTATTCCGCATCCCTCCACTTCCAGCCTCTGCGAAGGTCTCTGGGAAGTGACGGATGGTTTAGCAGCCTCCGTCTTTGGGCTCAGGGTCTCATCCTCCTTGTGACTATTCCTGCGAGTCAGGGCCACCACACCGAGAGCACAGGGAGAAAGAAGTCACCTCCGGCCAGGTACGGCCCCAGCTAACGCACAGCAAGCAGCAGCCACGGAGAGAGCTCACCTAGGGTGGCTTTGGTTTAATACTTGAAGGTGCTACCGAGAGTGAGAGAGGTTTGCTCTCTGGTCACTCCTCCTATAAAGAAAATTGCAACTCAGGTTCAGGTACCATCCTAAATGCAAGAAAATACACACGTGGCACTTAGATTTGGAAGGTTTGAGACCATCGGGCTGATTTGTGCCCTTCGGTAGCCCACACTCTCTGTACGTGCGCGGAGGAGTGTGCCCCAGTGTGCACACACACCTACGAGCACGTATCATGTACAGCTGTATGTGCCTCAATGCTCATAAAGGACACGTGTTAACAATTTAAGAAAATATTTTATGTTTAAATACAAACATTCTGCTCCAATTCAGAGAGACGCTGCCTTTGCATGTGCATGTGCGTGGGCATCATATATATTGTGCATATATACAGCATACGCAGGCTGGATGTATGTTTAAATCTATGTCCGTGCACTTACGATATATGAATGCTGTAAATATCTGTACAATATGCGTATATTTTATTTTATAGGCACGCACATAGGGAGAGAATGAGCTGTTTGTATAACATAACCATAGAGACACAGTACATACATGTTGAGCATACAAACTCTGCTATATATATTTTATATACGTATGTAGACGCAGATATAATATCTATATTGCATATATTATTTATAGATATACACAGACATTTTTTTCCAAACTACAACATTTTCTTTTTCATGTTGCTGATTTACTCAAAGTCTGTAACACAAAATAGGAGCCGGGGGCAGGGGGAGAAGAGAAACTTCGCTTTACCTACTTCAGCTGAATCTCATATTATTTCTTTTTTTTTTAAGGAAACTTCATTGTATATTCTAGAAAAGTATATTGGTGGGGTAGGTTTACCAGAGGCAGAGAGAATGTGCAGGGAGTGAGAAAGTGAATTGATGGATGGATGGTTAAATGAATATAAATGAACTGATACCTTTACAGGAAAATAACATTTCTTTTCTTTTTTTTATTCTATAGATCAGTGGGTTTTGTATCTGTAATTCTTTCATATCAGCAAAGAGGAAATAAACTCCCATGTAAATCATTTTCCCCCCATCTGGAAGCATATTAAAAGCATGCCTTTTTTTTTTTTTTTCTTTTAAGCAGAGCCTTTTTTCCCCCTATTTGCTTATCGGTTCATCCACCATTACATTTTAAATGAAATTGCAAGACCCCCCTCTCCTCCCCCCCCAAATTCCGGGCTGATGTCGGAAAGAGGGAATCAGCCTCTCCCATGCTTTAGAATAACTGACCTAGATTCAATTACAGATAGACCCGGCGGAGAGGACGGCACCTCGCTGCCTTCTCAGGGGTCTCGTCAAAAAAAAAAAAAAAAAAAAAAAAAAAAAAAAAGGGGGGGGGGAAACACCCCCCAAAAAAAGGGAAAAAGGGAGGAAAAAAAAAAAAAAAAAGGGAAGCAGATAAACAGACGGCTCCCCCCAGCAGCACCTGGCTGCCGCCGGCGCCCGGGCAGCCCTGGCCGCGCTGCCCCGCACGGAGCCCCGGCCCCGCCGCAGCGCCCGCCCCGACGGCGCGGCCCCAGCCCCGGCCCGCGGGCCCGGCGGCAGCGACGGGGCTGCTCAGCGCCCCCACACACACACGCACTCTTCCTGAGTGCGTCTGGGGAGGGGCGGGGGGGTCCGCTTCGGAAGGCACTAGCTTTTAGGAGAGGGGAGGCCCCCGGGTGTCACCGCTGCCTCCCGGGAGAAGCGGGGGCACATCCCGGGAGGAGAGGGGAGCATCGCGGAGTGGCTCTCCCTCCCTCAACGCGGGACCGGGCGGGTGTCGGGGGTCCCATCCAGGCCCCCCCACACCCCCCAGCCCCGGCGGGCTGCGGCGGCACGGGAAGGGAGGAGAGGGGGGGCGCAGGGCCCGCAAGACGGCTTGTTTCATTTCAAAGTGGGACCGGGGCCGCTCTTGGACGCGCCGCTCGCAAATATAATCTTCATATTCAGTTCAATGGAGTCTCCTTATAATTTACAGCGGAGAGATAAGGCTGGAGGATGCAATGAAAAAAAAATCTGAAGTCATCCTCTCCCCCCTGTACTGCGCTGCACCTTGGGCAGCGGAGCAGAATCCAGAATCTCAACTTCTCCCGACATATGTTTCCAGCAGATAAGTAAACAATCTGGACGTGAAATGAAAATTTTAATTAATGCAGTAATGCTATTACACCTCAAGTGTGCAAATCCCATTGCCTTGCACTGTGACAATGGGTGGGGAGGAGGAAAGAAAGCAGACAGACAACAAACCACAAGCAAATTCTAATCTGGGTTTTGCTTTTCACTCGGCTCCAATTGTTTTCATAGTTTGTTTCCTTTGAATTAATCTCATCCTTATATTTCAATAATTACCAGCTACTCATCTCTTCCCCTCTTTCTCTCACACACTCCGAGAGCCGGCTCCCTCTCCCTCGCTCTCCTTTTTAAATTGGGATCAACCTGTATTTAATTTCTGGGCTTTTAGGCGTACACATGTTGGCTTGTTGCAGTGTGGACCTGCACAGACCCTGCACGTTATTTCGTGTTTAGTTTTCCAAACGCGGCGCGTTCAGTAATAATGAAGTATTTTACCCTAATAAAAAGGGAAGGAAAAAAAAAATAATAAAGGCTGGGTTGTCCCTTTGATGTTGGTATAAAACACCCCAATTGGAACAGAGGCGTGTGAAGGGAGAAAAGAGAGACGGGGAGGCAAAATTAAGGACCGAAGAAGAAAAAAAAAAAAAGGTGAATTACAGACACATCAAAAGCCCCGGCAGTGGCAGAAGCTGCCTCGCTCCGGAGTGAGGAGCAGCGCGGAGGACAGAGCCCGCTTTCCCCCCGCCGTGCCGGAGTCCCTCCTGCCCTCCCCGGCCCGCCGCCTCCCGCAGCGGGGAGCGGGAGCAGCAGCGGGCTGGGCTGGATTTGGCTCAATATTCTAATTTTTAAGCATTTTTAATTAGGTTGGTTTTTTTGGGTTGTTTGTTTTTTTTTTTTTTTTTTTTTAGGGAAGCGGTGAGCACGCTCCGGCTGGGGGACCCTCCTGCCTGCGCTCTGCCCGCGGGCAGCGCGGGACGTGTTCCCACCTGCCCGCCCCCACGCCGGCCCTTACAAGCCGGAGCAGCGGCGGAGCAGGGACCCGGCGCGGCCGGAGCCCCACGCGTGCCCCCGGCCCGGTCCGGCCGGTCGGGGCTGCTGCGAGCGGGGGAGGAGGAGGAGGAGGAGGAGGACGTGTTTCTGATCACCGCTTACTTTAAGACACTACAATCAAGGAATGTAGCCAGGAGGTCGGGCCTGGAATAAAACCGTAAAATCAGAATTGCAATCTTTTTGATGTTTCAAAGTCTCTTTGAATGCCTTTGATACACTCAATAGCAAATTTACTGGGCTATTATCACTAATAAGCAGAAATAAGTAATATCTCTCAGAGACTTCTATGGGCTTAATGTGTCCTTTAAAATAAAGTTTTCTAACATCACATAATTCCCCTTCTGTCTTTGTCTCTGCTGCAGCAGAGCTCCCCGGCGATCACACGGCTACACCTGGGCGCCAGCGAGGGCTCTCCCAGTTCCTTCTGCCCCCGACTTCTTTCCTCTTTCTCTCTTATTTGTTGTTTTGTTTAAAGGAAGGCCAGCCTGGATGCTTTTAAGTGTCTAGGTGGCCCTGCGGGCAGCAATGAGCCGAAACAGAACCATTTTCCGAGCGAAGGTGGGAAGAAAAGAGAGGGAGAGGAGAGGAGAGGAGAGGAGAGGAGAGGAGAGGAGAGGAGAGGAGAGGAGAGGAGAGGAGAGGAGAGGAGAGGAGAGGAGAGGAGAGGAGAGGAGAGGAGAGGAGAGGAGAGGAGAGGAGAGGAGAGGAGAGGAGAGGAGAGGAGAAAGAAGAAAAAAAGAAAAGAAAAGAAAAGAAAAGAAAAGAAAAGAAAAGAAAAGAAAAGAAAAGAAAAGAAAAGAAAAGAAAAGAAAAGAAAAGAAAAGAAAAGAAAAGAAAAGAAAAGAAAAGAAAAGAAAAGAGAAAAGAAGAAAAGCGGAGCGAGGGGGTTGCGGGGGGCGAGCGGGCCCGGCGGCGGGGAGCGGGAGCGGCTCCGGCCCGGGCCGCGGCGCGTCGGTCCCCGCCCGGCGAGCGGCTCCGCTCTGCTCCGCGCTGCGCTGCGCGGGGCTGCGCGGCTGCGGGCGAGGCTCCGCGGCTCAGCCCGGTCCGGGACAGCGCCCGGCCGCGCACCCAAGGCGTGGTGCGTATAACCCCGCGGCCTTTGTTTAATGATTTTATTGAAAGAAGGAGACAGTTGTGGGGAAACAGGTTTGACAAGGAGCTGCATTTCCCCCTCGAGGGAATAGCTTTTTTTTCCCCTTTCTCTCTCCCCCTTTCTTTCTGTTTTTGGTTTCCCTTTGACATCAAAGTCAGTAATCGGTTCACTGCAGTGTCAAGATCATTATTTAATTTATTTATCTCCACGAGTTAAATAGCTACACACCTGCAGACGGGCGAGAGAGTTGGAGGAATAATACGGCGGGGGGAATGGAAACGAAACACACGGCGAGCAGAGGCTTCGGAGGGGAGGGCTGTCAGGGCGAGCGGGGCAGGAGGGGGAAGGCGAGAGAGAGAGGGAAAGGGAACGAGAAGCAGGAACAGAGAAGCGAGAAAAGAAAGAAAGGAAGAGAAAAAGATAGAGGGAGGAAGAGAACGGAAGGGGAGAAAGAAACAGAGAGAAAGGAGAAAATGGGAGAGGAAGAGAGATGGAGGGAGAAAGAAGAGAGAGGACAGAAGAGAGAAAGAAAGAAAAGAAAGAAAGAAAGAAAGAAAGAAAGAAAGAAAGAAAGAAAGAAAGAAAGAAAGAAAGAAAGAAAGAAAGAAAGAAAGAAAGAAAGAAAGAAAAGGAGGAAGGAAGGAAGGAAGGAAGGAAGGAAGGAAGGAAGGAAGGAAGGAAGGAAGGAAGGAAGGAAGGAAGGAAGGAAGGAAGGAAGGAAGGAAAGATCCCGGCTAAAGTTTCCAGCCCTGTCGCTTCGCTCTCCCCCACCTGGCCCCGGTTTTGCACCGAGCACCCCGGCCCCCACCGACCCCGTTCCCCCCTCAGCCGCCGGGGCCACCCCGGAGAGCAGCGCCCCGACGGGCGCCCCTCGGCCCGGCCCGGCTGGCTCAGGGGTGCGGAGGGTCCCACCAAAGCTCTGCTGAGGCGGGCAGCGGGGGCAGCGGGGGGGTGGGCGCGGTGTGTGTCCCCCCCTCCCGCCCGGGGCCGCTCTGCCCCCCATCTCCTGCGGGGCCCGGCGGGCCGCGGGCAGGCGCTTTCCCCCCCTCGCTCTCCCTCCGACCATTGTCAGACTAATCTGGGTGGATGTTAAAGGACACTGAGCTATCGGTGTTATCACCCAGACTGACAGCAACTGTCAGCTGGGGTTAAATCAGCGCTCGGCGCTCCCGGCGCCGCGCCGCGCCTCCCTGCCCCACGCCGGGCGCATTCAGCCCCGCGTGTCCCAGCGGATCGTCCCGCTGCTCCCAGGCCCTCCCGAAGCCAGCTCCTTTAATTGTCCTCATTTGTAAGAGCTGTTTTGTCATGCTAAACAAGGCTGGAGCAGCCATTCTAACCTCTCCTTTCAGCCCTTTTCTCCTCTCCCCTTTTGTTTACCTTCGCCTGATCTCTCATTTATTTATCTATCTATTCTTCCTCTGCTTACCCTCCCATTCAAGCCCCATGTATGTTAATTGTGTTATGCCGTTTAATTCTAACACCGGTCTCCAAAGAGCACTTAATGAGCAAAGCACATCCAAACACGCATCGCTCCGGCTATTCAGCTCCTCCAGACGGACCTCTGCGTCCTACTCCGTCCCCTCCGTCTCTGCCCCCCTCTCCAGCGAGACTCCCGCCTTCACAAAGGGCCCCCCATGAATACCACCCCCCCCGCCGCCCCAAATCACTAATTGATCCTGACGAGATGCTGGTTTCAACCCACCCCCTTCCATCGCCACCAACACCCCCCGCTCCAAATCTCTCCTCGCACCGGTAGAACTTTAAAACCGCTGAGGCAACTTGAGAAAGCCCGATTCCCCGACGGGATGGGGGGCCAGGGCGGAGGGGACCAGCCCCCCCCGCCCCCCCGCAGACCCTCGGGATTGCCGCGGCTCCATCCCTGGTTTGTCGGAAGCTTTCTCACCCCGCAGCCGCCTTTCCCCCGACGGGCTCCAAACGGAGCCCGACCCGGCCCGGCCCGGCTCCAAACCGGCCCCGAGCCGGTGAGATCGGCTACCGAAGGGAGGGGGGGGGGGAGTCGGGCCGAGGAGAGCGGCCCCGCGACGGCGGCGGGGCCGGGGCTGCGGGCGGAGCTCGGCCCCGCCGCGGGGAGCATCGCCCGCAGCCCCCGGCGGCCGCCGGTGCGGGACGCGGGGCCGGGGAGAGCCGGGGCACCGCATTTACACCACGCAGTTGCCTCGTTTGATGACAGATTGTCTTTATTCAAAACGTCTTTGTTCAACAAATGAAAAGGTTTAACGAGGTAAAATCCTGCCGGATACATATTTTTTCTTCTTCCCCAAGACATTGTGAAAACATATTTAAATTACCATCGTTTTTTATTCGGTTTTTCGTTATTATTATCAGTATTAGTAGTAGTATTAATTTTTTACAATTCTACTGCCTGACTTCATACCTGACGCTCTGTCTAAAGTAAACTTAGATCTAGTCTCACTGGATCACACAAATTTAAGGACTATCTGTTTTAAATTAAGCAAACACTATCATATGTTTTAAATATAAATGTTTCTCCCCACTTTTTTTTTTTCTTTTTTTTTGACTTTGAAGAGCCTTTTTCTGACATGAAAAGCAATTTTACCTAGTAGTGCGTGGTGGCAAAATATATATATATTTATATATATAACACAGCTGATCTCGTCTTTTAATGTGCAAAAGGAAAACAAAACAAAAAAAAATCATAGTAAGACCGAGACTTCCCAAAGTCAAGTCCAAGTGACATGAGACCCTGGAGAACTCATAGACATAGAGAATAAATAAAAATCGAAACCGCCTCTCTCTGTTTGGGTGTTTTGTTTTTTGTTTTGTTTTTTGTCTTTTCCTCCCCCGCGTTGTCCCGAAAGGGCAGTTCAAGGTTCGCTCTTTTTTTTTTTTTTTTAAACACATTTACAGCTCTTACAAGTGCCGGGCTCCTATCCGCCCCCGCGACTGCAGCTCCCCCCCGAGCCTGGGGCCAGCTCTCAGGACGAGGTTTAGGCGAGAGCATCTCCGAGTCCCCGAGGCAGCGTCCGCGTCTGTCCCGGCCCGGTGGCGGACGGCAGAGTCCTGTTTCGGGTGGCCTTTTGCTTCTGCAGGTTTTATGTACATGCACACCGAGGAATCCCAGTTCCAGCTGCCACCCGGGGAGGGGACACACTCACACACGCACACACAAGCCTGTGGGGGTGTGGGTGGGTGTTACATGGCAGTCGCATGTGCTGAAGAATAGGGGTCTATCCCAGTCTTGGTCATGCCTGGGAATAATATGTAGGCAACTGGAGGTTGCAAACTGGAAGCCGACCAAGCGGTACAGTTACATGGCACGACATAGCCCGGGTTAGTTGGCGAGGGGTGAGTGTGGGTGTGTTGGCTGGGGCAGCTCAAGCTGCCAAACGCCCCGTTCTGGTATCCCAAGGTGGAGGCGTAGGGCAGGGTGCTGGTGGCTAAGGTGTGAGGAACCTCAGTCATCTTCTGAATGGCGCTGGAGCTGAACTGGCTGGGGTCAAGTAAGGAGTAAGGTGCTGAGGTGGGAGGCAGGAAAGCCCTGGCCTTCTCCGGGGAGCTCAGCAGAGAGTCAGTGGCCCCCACGGGAAGCCCGGCGGCCTTTAAGGGATCGGTTTCCCCGAGGTAAGGCAAAGGGAAGACATACCTGTCCTTTTTGAGCAGGTTCTTGGGCTTGCGACGGGGTCTGTACTTGTAGTCGGGATGCTCCTTCATGTGCTGCGCCCGCAGCCGCTTGGCCTCGTCGATGTAGGGGCGCTTCTCCGCCTCGGAGAGCAACTTCCACTCCGCGCCCAGCCGCTTGCTAATCTCCGAGTTGTGCATTTTGGGGTTCTCCTGGGCCATCTTGCGCCGCTGGCCGCGGGACCACACCATGAAGGCGTTCATGGGGCGCTTGATGTGGTCGCTGGGCTTGGACATGCTTCGGCCGGGCGGGCGGGCGGGCGGCTCGGCGGGGCGCTGCGGTGTGGGGCGCGCTGGGGGCGCCGGACGGCGGCGGGAGGAGGAGGAGGAGGAGGAGGAGGAGGAAGAGGAGGAGGAGGAGGAAGAGGAGGAGGAGGCCGCGGGAGCCGGAGGAGCGGGAGGAGCGGGCTCAGCTGATCATCACAGGTCCTCCGCCAACGCCGTCCCCGGCGGGAGCCCTGCCGGGGCGGGGAGCGGAGGGGCGCGGAGCGGCGCGGCCCGCGGGGCCCGGCGGGCGGCTAGGCGGGCGGCGAGCCGCCGGGCGCAGCAGCGGGCCGGCGGTGGGGACGCGGCGCGGCGCGGGGCAGTTCAAAGGCGAGGGGCTGCGGCGCGCAGGCTGACATAGCGGCAGGGCGGTCACAGCGCGGCCGGGCGCCCAATCAGCGCGGAGGGGGACCCGCTTAAAAAGCGAGGGAGAGAGGAAGGGCGAGAGGAAGAGGAGGGGAGGGGACAGGGGAGGGAGGAGGAGGAAGAAAGGAGGGGAAGGGAGGAACACACACCCCCCCCCGCCGCCCACCCCAAACGCGCAGATTAAAAGGAAGGTTTTTGTGAGTTGCTGCGCTAATAGCAGCTGCGGGGAGGCGAGAGAAGCGCGGGGGGAGGCGAAAGGGGTCGTCCCCATCCTCCCCCCATCCCGCCGCTGCGCGGAGCGGGGCCGGTCCCGGCGCCTTTCCGGGCTCCCGCCGCCGCCGTCGGGGCTGCGAGCGCCGCGCTCCGCCGGGCCGCTCTCCCGCTTCCAACCCGCCCCCCCTGCGCCCCCGCCTCCCCGCGCCGCAGCCCCGCTTAACCCCGGGAGCCGGCCCGCGTCCCGGCTTGCTTTGAATAATTGCCTGCCTCCCGCGAAACGCCCGTGGGGAAAATATTTATTAAATGGAAACAATTGCCCCGGCTCCCGGGGGGGAGCCGCGTTTGTTCCAGGCTTATTGGTTTTTAGCACCTGCTTTGGTTAACAAACCTGCTCCGAAAAGCCCCCGCCGGGCCGCCCCCTACCCCCGCCCGCCCGTTTCCGAGAGCGAGCGGGGAGAGAAACGAGAAGTCTGGCGGGGGGAGGCTCCCCGGGCCGGCCAAGGGGGGGGCGGCCGTCCCGGCCCCCCCGGGCTCACCCCGCACCCCCCGCCGGGCACGGCCGCCGCTCCGCCCGCCGGTAACTTCGCCTCCCGCCCGGCGGGGAGCCGCGGCCGCGGGCCGCTCCGTGCCGGGGTGCTGCTATTGGCGGGCCCCCACCTCCCCGCCTCCTGCAAATAATACGAATAATAATCACAATCGTAGCATAAACCACCCTCGACCTTATTTCCTGCTTTCTTCCTTTCCGCTGGCAATAAATGACTTTCATTTCCCGGCAGAGCCGTGGGCGTGCGGGGCCGGGGAGGAGGAGGAGGAAGAGGAGGAGGAAGAAGAAGAGGGGGGCAAATGATTTGGAGTCCGCTCACCTGGACGGGCCCGGCAGCGCCGGCAGCTTTGGCTCTGCTGCCGCCAGCGCCATCCCAGCGGCTTTTTTCGTTGCGCCTAGAAATGCGCCGCGAATTTCTTCAGCCCTGGCCGGGACCCCCGTGCCCAGAGCGGGGACTGCGGGCGGGACCCCCCCGGGACAGCACCGGCCTTTCCTCGGGGAAATTTCCCCCTTGCCAAGGTGGGCTCCCCCGAGCCGTCCCCCCCCCAAACCACTGCGCGCATAAGGGCCCCGCAAACAAAAAAAGGAGGGTGCAGGCGACCCCTTCCCGCAGATGTCCCCCCGCCACGCGCGCCTGATACGTTACCCCCCCGCGGGGACCGCGGTGCCACGCGTGGCCCCGGTAGCCCCGTCGGGGCCGTCGCCGCGGGCCGGGCCGGGGGTGCCCGAGCGCTGCCACCCGCAGGGCACCTGCGGGCTTGGCCGTGGCAGGGTGACACGAGTGGAAACTTATTTTTCTCCCCGTTTCCCGTGCGGAAACAGCGATACCAGCGGCCCTGGCCGCCGGGGCTCTGCCCCGCGGAGCGGCCGCGGCCAGGCGTGCGCGGCCGCGCTTAACATCCGCGGTTAAAGCCGCGCTGGCGCCGCTTCCCCCGACCCCCTCGCCTCGGTATTTTGTGTTTTCCCCTCCGCCGTTTGGAACACAAAACTCCCTTTTGTTTTCATTGTTTATTCTCAGATTCTTCGGGGAGGGGGGGGTGGGAAATTGTATCATTCGTCATCCCTCGCGAAGATTAAACGAGGGAAACCCGGCGTCCTTCTCAAAAATCCGGGTAGCGAGAGAAACCGCTCAGAAGGGAGTGATGGCTCGCAGGCTCTGCCGGCTCCCGAAAAGTCTTTCCAATCAGTTAATGCTGCTTCGCAATATTAATGATAAAAAATCGGCAGCCTCGCTTTCATTGGCTGGTGCCTTTGCCTTGATGCATCACACACTCTCCGATCAGCTCGGGGCATTTCGGACTGTATTTTGTTCATTTACTCCCCATATATGCCCCGTTAAAAAAAAAAAAAAAAAAAAAAAAAAAAGGTAGAGAGGAAAAGAAATATTTCTTTCGAGATGCCAACGCCTCCATCCTTAAACACTTCCATTTTTACCCTAAATCATCGGTCCTGCAAGGGTATCTGTTGCAGTTGTACATGCCCCGAGGACGGGTTTTATAAACTTAGTACCCTTTTTTTTTTTTTTTTTGAGACAGCGGTGATTTCCAGGGCGGTGACTGAAATCCATTTCTCCTCTCCAGCTTGTTTAGACACCAAAACTAATAGTGCGATTATTATTCCTGAATGATATCATGGTAATGCAGAAAGATAAGAATGGCCTGATATGGAAACATTAAAATTATATTATTGGAGGTAGTTCATTTGGAGTAACTTTAAATTAGATGAGATCATGTAGCTTGAGATCTACTATCAGCATAAATAGAGCTGTATTTCTGCCTTCATCTTCCTCCTCCTCACAGGAATCAACGTCGGGCTTGCAGTGCTGCAATTGCAAAAAGTGAGAGGCAAAGAGCACGGCACCTCTAATTTGAAAATACTCCCGATCCAAACTTTTAGTTGCTGGAAAATAATGGATCTTCAAAGAACGTTTTTTTATGCTTCAGGAGCTAGGAAAGGGAGGGGATTTAAAACTGATTTTTAATCGAAGGAAGTACATTTTGGAAAGACTTTCAGGTCTCTGGTGCTTTTCACAGACACTGAAGACCCCAAGTCCCCCTTGTTCCTTGTGACCTGGTGAGATTCCCACCGACAGCAATGCTTTCTACAAGTACACAGAATTCGCTCGGTGCACAGGTTATTTTGATTCTTTCCCTTCGTATTTGGTTATTTTACGTACTAGTGCATACATACATTTCTTTATGCATGTGCCACATATTTTAAAAAGACCAATTTAATCACATGCCATCAAATATTTTTCTGAGAGATATATATGTGTAAAATACATGCACGCACCCGCTCATACAAGCACACAGCACCGATACCTTCACAGATACCCTGCAGAACAGATACACACTATGAGTGATTCGCAGTGCTTGTTTGCAGTATTTCTTGCTCAGTTCAACACCCCCCCCCCCCCAACCCCAACCCTGTGAAAAGCATTCACACAGCTACAGCTACAAATAGTTACACCGATATAGCTTTCTGCATGGAGAGATTTAATGGAGTGGGTCACTACCCTGCATGTACGTGACAGAAGAGGGTAGTAGTGATGGATGTGGCAGATTGGATCGTCCCACGATCTGGTTTGCCCAATGTCTGCTTCTCACGCTGGCCAACAAGAAATGCCTCCTGGAAAGGCACCACTCTCTGTGGGAGAGAGTTGTAGAATAACTTGCTACAAAAATAAAGATTCCTCTCAGTCTCCATTAATTAGGACCCGTTTTCTGCCCCAAAGCTGAAGTTTACAGCCCTTTCAAAAGTTAATTTTGGTTCTGCTCATTTTATCTATCCATGATATTACATGATCTATAAACGCCCCGTCCTTTAACACGGTGCTATGTGCATTTACAGAACCCATTTCTCACAGGTGACCTGTTCATTATTCTTTTGCAGAATTCATTTCTTTTTGTAGCCTGTTGTTAATGAGGAAGGTGATGTATATTTTTGCACCGAGGGATTTCCCTCCTTGCTCAGGCTACCTGCAGATGATAACCCTGCAGTGGTACCAGCCACCCTGGGGAGCCACCGATGCTGGGAAACCTGTACCCTGCTGACACGTGCATTTTACTGTTGCACATCTTCTCACAGCACCTGGGGTGGGGGCAGTGAGGGTGAAGGTCCTGATTAGTGAGCCACCAGGACTGCCTTACAATGTGATTTGTGCCCCGAATCACAGCAGCTTTCCCAGACGATGAAATTAAGCATTATTCTCTGTGTGTGTTCATGTGGAAGTGCTGCACTGAGCAATATTGACTGCAGCCAGGTCAGCAGCCACTTGGGTTGACGTTGCTGTCACTGTGAAGTGCATAACGCTGGGGCAGAGACCACCAAAACTGCCCACGCAGTGTCAGACAGCGGCGTGGGCTCCATGTGACCCACAAAGAGTCTCGGTACAACCCCTGCAAGACACTCCTGGGGCAGTGCCACCCCCGTGCCACCTCCTGGCCTTTCATTAGCAACATTAGCTGTTAAATAATAGCTAATGAGTGGGTCAAGAGGAGTTCGTCCTTTCCAGGGTGAGAAATCCCCAGTGGAAACCCAGCGGGATTCCCTGACGTTGAGTAGACCCACGCTGCAGAGCCCCGTGAGGTCCTTGGGTGCATCAGCCCATGTCCCCTGGGAATGGTCCGTGAGGATCACTGTTTGCTTTCTCTGCAGCAAAACCAGGAGGAGGGAGAGCTCATGAGTTTCTCCAGAAAATAAGTGTATTCAGTGTGGCCGTGCATGTAAACCCAAGGGCTTGACACAGAATTGACTTCCTAGATATTGTATGGCCAGGGAGCCTCAGTCATTGTCAGCAGCATGAAGTGAAGGATAAACGACCTCAGCTCAGAAGTGCAGAGCAGGCTTGTAAGGAAAGGTAGTATCTTTTATTAGACCAACTGATACAGTCAGAAAAAACAGACAGGCTTTCAGACACACGAGCTCTGAAATAGAAGCAGCAACTTTCAAGAAAAGTGCCAAGGCTGAACTGTTTATCTCAGGTACCCAACCACCTCCCTTTCTGGGGAGGCTGATGGCTTCATCGGCTGTAATACAGCCGTCCTCCCCAGCACAGGACGAGGCACAGCAGTGTGATTATTCCCAGCTACATGTCAGGCATGGAGAAAACACAGAGGCAGGTCCAAGGCTGGACAAGGATCTTGGGGTAGGGGAGGGAAGCAACCTCGGGTTTGGTACTTCAGGTGAGCGCTGGAGTAGCCTTTTTCTGGATCACTGACATTCACCCAAAGCTACTCGTGGAAAGCCCATGGAGCTCAAACAAACATGACCAACTGCTGCATTCTGCAAACAGAGGATGCGCTTGAAAGTTTTACCTCACTGTTATTCTTCTAGTACAGTTAAATAACATGAAAAGTGGAGGTCTGGTCAAGATGCAAGATGCAAGAGAGGAAAATGCTCCTTCTATTGATTTATGTAATCCCAACACCAGTTCACAGGCTCAGGGTACTTGCAAATCTATGTCTTGTCCCCCAATACCACATTTTGTATTTGAATATCTGAAAGAGATAAATGGTGTTTAAAGGCAGTCACCACAGATGTCCATGAGGGCTCTGGTGCTCTGAGTTTCAGGAGCGTCTCTTATGTCTAGTGAAGGGTGGTTTCAGTTCGTGTCCGCTCCATTTATTTGGGACCTGTCAGCATCACACGTACCAACAAGGTGGATTTAGATTTTTTTTTGTTGAAACTGCTCTCTCTGGTCAACATGCTCGCTCTTGTGAAAGATCTGCCCCCATAAACACAGCCAGGCCACAGCTCAGCGAAGCTCACGTTTAACTTCCCACCTACATGAACCACACCTCAAGAGCCATATAGTTTCCTCCCTGCTCTTTTCTCACTTACACTGATACAGCACTTCAGTTAAACATATTCACCAGAAATACAAAGCCTGTGAGAAGGTAACACTCGAGACCCATCAAGAATCTGATGAACAGCCAATTCATCTTACTGGAAGGACTCCAGACCTCTTTTCCCTACTCACACAACAGTTCTTAGTGTCTCAGGTGAAGCTCCGGGGGTGGGTTGGGATATTTTAAGCACTGAAGGCCATTTCTTCCCTATCACATATTCCCACTATAAAGGTAGGACTCTAGAAGTGCCGATGGCCAAGTTCTGACTGCCATAACC
Source organism: Athene noctua (assembly GCF_965140245.1). NCBI lineage: Eukaryota > Metazoa > Chordata > Aves > Strigiformes > Strigidae > Athene > Athene noctua. The sequence continues at coordinate 1,992,100 of NC_134044.1, read as the reverse complement.
CTGGAGAGGTCATCTGTCATGTGGTCCAAAATGATCTGGATTATCTCCAGAGCATGCAGGGAGGTTTTAAGCATGTTGTTTAGGTCCTGTGTTGCTGGAGATGGACCACAGTTGTAAGAGATGCTCCATTGAGCAAGAAATACTCCATGGTAGTAAGAGACACCAGTAGTAACAGATGCTCTTCTGCCTCAAATCTGAAACCCTCCATAGACTTCACTCTGTGCAAAGCACATCAAATACTGAGATGCTGGTTGGCAGTACCAAGCCTGTCTGGCAAACAGAGATTTTTATTGAACCGGTGAAACAAGGTCTAAACAGCCAGTCACTTCTGTCTTTTATTGAAAATTCAACCCTGTCACTGACCTCACTGAGCTTCGGGAAAATCACAAAGCACATATCCACCCATACTGTTTGAAAATGCAACGGCTTCCATCCAAACACTGCTATACAGGAGCTCGGAAACCTCTAAGATGCCTTTTGTTGCTTTCTAGAGGTTTGTGGTGGCATCTTAGAGGCAAACCTCCTCATTAGCTCAACCACAGCTCAGGAATGGTCCTCAGATGTTCAGCAGAGCCAGAATAACGCCCCTCAGTAGGGAAGGTGCCCACATGTTACATGTAGGCTGTTTTTTTGTTCTAGGGTGTTAACCGTGAGTTAAATGCCGTGTCAGATACCATGTTCTGGTGGGGAGTCTGGCAGTGGGTTCCCAGAAGTGAGGGCACTCCTCCAGGGCTGCAGAAGCCGTTCCTCGAGAGGAAGCAGCAGGGCTGCCATCTCCTGCCATGTAATGGTCTCCAGCACCTTCCTTGGGCATCAGGTTGATCTTCCGTCCAGCAAGGCCCATGAAACAAGCCCACAGAGCCAGGAGAGAGGGAAAAATCACTGCTGGACTCCAAAAAAATGAACCAACCAGGCAGATGAAGCCAGCAAAGCATTTGGATGGAGAGGATCCCTATCCCTCGAGCTGCCTGGAGATCCACCCCGGTGGGGGATGCAGCCTTATTGAGACACACCAACCCTGCTGCAGGACAGACACGATGGCTGGGAGCACAGCTGCACTGGCCTGGCGCTACCAAAATGCGATCCTGGTTTGTGTTGTACATGCCCTTTCCCGCCCTCCCCAGCCTGGTCCTGCTTGTTCGACTGCAACATCCCTGACTCAGAGCCCTTTTCCAGTGTCAAACAGATCCCTCCGCAGTAAACTTTGGGGGAAGTCTCAGGAACTAATTTTGAAGGATGGTACAGATTATATGATCATGGCTTGAGGAAATTATTATATTTTTAATTGAATTTTGTGTGCTATGCACAGATACTACAGTAGTGGGCCTTTTATCAATTGTTAACACGAATACTAATGAATACTAATGCTAATCATTTGTTTCTGGAAACAAATACAAAGATATTTGATGGAAAAATCTCTCTGAATTTTAACATCAAAAATAATGAAATGCATCACGGTCCGGTGGTGCTAGAAGACAAAACCCTACAGTTACAATATGGTGACACGAAACCTGAGATACGGAGGAGCTGCCGCTTGCATTAGCTATTCTGCCGACTAACACAGCGGGGCCAGGCTCCAGAAAATTACTGTCTTGCAACCCACAAGGAAAAACTCCAACAACCTTGGCCCGAAACTGCAGTGAATGCTCCCCAGGAGCCACGTGAGGGCAAACCACCCGCTCCGGGGCAGAGCACAGAAGAGCAGCCAGCGATGTCTCCTCCAGAGTCGGTCCTGCGGGGCTGGAGACCGGCGCCCAGCCCTTGCACAGAGCCGTGCCTACAACGGAGCAATGCGCCCGCTTCATTATTTATTTATTGCAATGATTTACAAGGCGCCCATCTCTCCAGCAGCTGCTTGTTCTTTACGAGGTTTGGAGATGAAAGCCAACAATATTTCCACCCACCCAGCCCAAACGGGAAGGCACACTCAGTAACCCTTTCCTAACCCTTGAGACAGGGATTCTGCGGGAAATAATTTAGCCGGCAGGAGATTCCAGAAAGAGCAATTAATGAAAGACTTGGATGAAGCATGTCTTATATCTTGTTCCAAATACGGCCATAGAGGTTTATACTGGGGCGGGGGAGGCAAACGTTAAAGGGAGGGCTTGCTCTGGAGCACACCCAGTCTGCAGCACCTGCAAATTTCCCCCCCAGGATAAATAACTAAGATATCTCCGTCACTTGGGGCTGCTCAAATTATTCATAGCAAATAAATTACCAGGTGTATTTAGTCTGTTGTTCCCCCCCCCCCCCCCCTTCCTTTTCCTACACACTCATGAATCACTTGGAAATAGATTCTGATTTCTGCAAGTGTGTCTATTAGTCATAATAAAGAGACGTGGCATGGCTCATGTGAAGACATGTGGCCAATGGGCTGCCGGCAAATGCTCATTATTGGTCTCTGGTATCTACATCTGAATGGGGATTCAGGTCATTCTGCTGCTTCTGAGCGTGGATTGGTGATGGGGTTTTTTTCTCCCTCTTCTTTTTTAATGAGCAATGGGAGCAAAAAGGGAGGACCATGGAGATGCTCAGCACAAATCTGCTCTGCCAGGCAGGAATCCCCTGCTTATTCTGCAAACATGGCTTCTCGAACAAAGACTGGCACCTGTGTGGGGATGGTGTTCCTCGCTGGGACCACGCTGACCTGCAGTCAGACCCAAGAGCATTGGTGTCCACCCATGCATCTGACATCTAAGCTTTCGCAGAGGCCAACCAGCACTGCCCATACATCTCCAAGAGTCAACACACCAAGGCAATATGTTCTCCGCCTGCCATCCAGAATGCGCCTGGGAAGATATATGAATGGTGTTTCGTTCCCCTCTGTTATGCTGTCTGCCTCAATCCCAGCCGCTGAGAAACCGAAGCGGCACAGTGAATTGGCCCCATCCCCTCTGTTCAAGCCCTTTGCCTCTGTAGGCAACTACCACCCCAACAAACAGCTCAAGGTCGCCCCAATATACCTCCAGTGTCCCACTAGCCATGGAGAGAGAGATCACTTGTTCTTCCTGGAATACAATTCGCACTCCCAACTGGCACAGGGTGGAGAGGTGAGCGAACACAGGTGGGAGGAGAGGAGGAGGAGGAGGAGCTGTGGCTGGCCTTTCTCCATGGCATGTGGCAGTCAGGTTGCAGGGGACAGGAGACTTGTCTGATTACTGGCCAAACAATAATGAGCAGTGCTATTTAAACACGTCCAATTACTGCTGTTATTCAGTGGGCAGAGGCCGACATAAGAATGAAAACACAGAAGGAGCAGACAGGTCTTTGCCTGGTAAAGCATGTAGAAGCCTTGTAACACCTCCCTCTGAAAAGGGATTTAATCAACAGCTACAAATTTGCAGGGCAAGGAGAGAGAATGGGTACATTGTGCACAGCACTGACTTTTCACGCTCTTTGCAGCATGGAGATAACTCTGTGCACGCATATAACCCCCTTGATCACCACCCTCCCCTGGGAAGAACTACTTGTAGGCGTGAGATCAGGCTACCCCATCCATCCAAACACAGTCCAGGGCATAAATCTGAAAGAAACCTCTTTATTTCCCTCTGGTGCTCTGACTGTTGTGATCCGATGGCTTGTGATGATCAAGTCATGCCTCAGACCTACCGAGCGCAGTGGGTATGTAGGCATACAGGCCACTCCACTGTCGTACCCAGACGTACCCATTACTTTATCTTCCCTCCTAGCCCTGCTTAGGGTTGGTTTTCACTTGAGAGTCTGGTCTACGTGGCTCCTGCACTGGTAGACTTGCCTAGGAAGGGAGATCAGGTTTTTAGGCCAAAGGAGCCATTGTTGCACATTTTTACCAGGATAAAGACAACTTTTCATCAATTAGCTAAGTGCCTCCCTTCAGGCTGCAGCTACACAAGCATCAATGTAATGACACCCTCACGTCCTGAGGCAGGAGCTCCTTCTGCTTTCTCTCTGCCATCGTCATTCATTCCTCCAGCTACCGCAGTCCCTAAATCAGAGCTGAGTTTCCAAAAGAGCCCCATCTCAGCCCAAAGGACTGCACCCGACTCCTTGGTATGGAGGAGGTTCACTGCAGATGAGTAAACTGGTCCCATGTGCTCCCCAAACTGATGAATCTCCCTGTTTTATAGGATTAACGCTCTCACCAGAACCACAGGTGATTATTGCTCCCTTCTGTGTTTTCACATGCCTTGCGATAATGCTCCAGGGATTCATAACAATTAACTGACTTCAGCATCTCAAGCTGTCATCAGTCAGCGACACAGGAGGAGATAGACTCCAAAACGAATCAAAGCAGAGGAAATAAGTAGTATAGCCACTTCCTTTGCTATTATTCCCATGTAAAACCAGAGTCTCCCCCTGTGGAATGACATGTTCCTACTAGAGCAGCACCGCTGAGATACAGTGAAGATTGCAGCTTTATTTCTGTGCCTATGCTGCTCTTCAGAGTCATGTCCCCAAAACTAACTCCAAATATGAAGAAAGAAGCAAGAGAAGAAAATTTTCCTTCTTTTGTGGCTTCTTCCCACCAGCTCTTGGCTTTGGTAGCATCCCAGCACATGGTTTCCCCCAAGGTTAAAGGTGTGCTTGAATCTCCAGGGAAGGCAGTTTGGCCGTGCCAAGCCTTCTGCTGATCCCCATCGCTGCCCTAACACGTGCGGTGAGCAGAGTATTTTCTTCTGTTTATGGATGAGGATTCTTTTCCAATTAATCAGTTCTTGTTGTGTATTTAATTGCAGCCCAAAGTCTCTCTCTCTGACTCATGTGATGCCTTTAATCCTTATCTGTTAGGTGCACTGGGTGCCTGGGTCAGAGGGCTTCGCTCTTGATCCTCAGCAGTATCTCAGGACCAAACAGTCCAGAAATAAAGTGAGATGGGAATATGGCCTCCCAGCACAGCCCCAGGTGTGGGCTGCTCCCTCCCAGCAGCAGCCCTGTGATCTCCAGGTCTCTCTGCTCCAGAGGTCTGATCCCTCTGAACTGGCTGGAGAGGACAACCAGAGCCTGACTGCCATGAGAGAACCTCTGGGCAGGTTTGTCCTGCCAGTCAGCCCCATGGCTCCTACCCAAAGGCTTAGTACCTCCTTGGTCGTAGTAAAGCTGGGCAGAGTGGCTTTTAATACATTTGTCCTTCCTCCAAAAGCTAGGGTTTATTTTTTTAGCCCTGGACTGACACTAAAATTGCATCCTGGCTGTTTTGTTTGGGTTTTTTTTCTGAAAACTTTGCCTCATTTCTAAGGCAAGAGTGCAAAAAGCTTTGCAAAAATACCGACGGTTTCCATTTTTCTGTTGCTGTTGCACAATATTTGTGTTTTGAGCCCTATTCCCTTGAAAGGACTTTCTATTCTAATGCTGGAAATTTCAAGGATGAAAATGTATTTTCCATTTCCCTTGCAAAACAGGAATGTTTCTCTTCTGGAAATTTTCCATTTAAAAAGATAAATTTACTGGTATTCCACATTTTGGAATCTACAATAAACCATGCCTCAAGAAAAGGGGGAAAGGAAGAGAAAACAGGAATGCTACAAACTCAGATTAGGATGAAATGCAGGGGATATACTGGGGAAAGCATCATTTCTCTACTTTGAGCTACTGTTCAGGAGAATAAATGGTCTGAAACACCGGAGTGCTGCTTGTGTCTGCAACATTTTAGCATCACAGCTAAAATAAAATTTAAAAAAAAAAGGCAGGAGCTCTTTAAAGGGGAGTGTTAGTGTCCTGCTCTACCCCTCTGGGAAGTGGAGCAGAGTCAGGCAGCAGCAGGTATTTTAGCTGTGGGCTATGGGTGGGGAGGAGGTGGGGGGCAGCTGCCGGAGCCCAGGGAGTGGTGGGGGCAGGCGGGGGGCAGCCCGTGGCTCGCCGGGTGCTGCGATAGGGATGGGGGGCTGCAGAAGGAGGTGTCCAGTTTTTTGGTCTGACAACACAGTGATTTCGCCATCACAAAAAGGGACTGACAACACGGGCCACCTTTGTAAAACACTCCCACTTCCACCGGTGTCTGTGAAACGCAGTGAGCAGCACGGGCAGGTCCCAGCTGCTCTGAAATAGCTCAGTGCCACTGAAGTGAAAGGACCAGCTCACAGCCTACAGCAGCCGAGGCTGTAGCTGCCAATCCAAACTACCTGGGATGGGGAAACAGCAAATAAAATCCAGACCCTAGAGGGGAGTACCGATGTGTCAAGCTACCTGGAGGTGCCAGGAACATTTTAGGATGTACTAGTAGATAGCCAGAGTTTAAAAGTCCACAAGAATAAGCTGGAGGGATATGCACAAGGTCAGGACCCCACTCTATAAGAGCCCAAAGACAGGGTGGGCCCGTGCTGGTGCAGACAGCAGGGAAGGATCACCCTCTTGCAGGAGACACCAAAACCCACGTCCCTGGACTGGGGTTTGCCCGTTGCTGAGCTCCTGCGTGGGTGCCAAGCGGCAGAGCTTGATGGGCTTTGCTGACACATGTCCTTCCTGAACCCCCGACACACACCCTAAACCTGAGCCGCAGCAGCAGTGCCTTCTGAGGAGGAGGGAGCGAGTCTGGGAAGCTCTGCCTGGGGATTTGGCTGTTCAGCTGCTATTACAGTCAATGGAAGCTGGGTTGCTAAATCTTCGCGCTGTGCTTTGAAATCTCCCCGGCAAGTTTCCAGCGGCACGGGAGAAGAAGCGTGAAGCCCCCACTCCCTCCACTTACATGTGAGCAGTGCTAATGCCGCTCCTGCCTGCTCGGCGTGACGAGGAGGGGCTGCGCTGGGACTGGGCATCTTTTCTTTGAAGTGAGCGAAATCCTAAAGCTTTCATTCGGAGAGTGCAAATCACTGCTAAAAGCTCTCCCCTCTCTGACCCCCATCTAGGAAACTCTAATCCAGCCTCGCTGGCTTCACCAGTTTCCTTTTTTTGGGGGTTGGTTTTTTTTCTTCCGATGGTGACCTTTGTGTTCAAGCATGGCTGGCTCCAGCTGGAAACAAAACAGCTGCCCACTTCAACCAAGCGGTTCATGCTGATTTTTTTTTTTTTTTTTACAGTAAGTTTCTCTTATTTCTGCATGATGAACACTGTTTTCCAAAGCCCCCAGTGCTGGCAGCCTGTTTTGGATTAGCTAGGACATGCTTCTCTGGAGCATTACTGGGGCCAACATCATTTTGGTGCTCAGAATGAGGATGCTGATAATCAGGGTGCTCGTTACCCCCTGTTAATGAAAGGGAGTGGATTGCTTCTGTTGTCATGAAGCCCTGAATCAAGCCAAGCCAGGAGTGCAGAGAGGACAGGGGCCATGGGCTTCTGCTCTCTGCAAAGATCACAACCAGAGCAGTTCTCATGGTCAATGCTGATGAGTGGTGGCTACAGGATGGGTCTGTGGCCACCAGGCTGGGCTGGCTGCTTTCAACAGTGACCATCAAAATGAACTGAGATGATGGAGGGGGCCATATGGAGCAGTTATTTTCCTTGGCCATGGGAGCAAATCCAGGAATCCCTAAATTTTCCATGAATACTGGGCTTTCGGCCAGGGCAGGTGAAGCTGCCAGATCATGGCTTTCCCAGTGTTAATCTGGGGAACGGAGTGATTAGCATGGAGTTGCCTTGAGGCCTGAGAGACACAGGATGCATCACTGCACTCATCCTGCTCCCGCCTCTCATTACCCTGTGCTGGTACTAAGCATGTTATCTGTACAGGGCTTGTCAAGAGCCCCAGACCCATCGAGATGGAGCTGGAGCACAGGGAGAGGCCAGCTTCGGCACTGTGCTGAGCCCATGGCAGGGCTGGTGAAGGCTGTCTGGGGAAACATGGCCAGGAGAGCTGGAGTTGTTCACTGCCAGTCGGACCACTTGGGTGTTCCTAGAGGAAAGCACTTGTTTGTGTCTGCATGGTAACCTTGAAAACCCTGCCTGTATTTAAATCATAATGCACTACAGAGGCAAGAGAGATTAAACCTGCCTTCCCACCTCCCTGCTACTCATCTAAGAGACTCAAGCTTAAACTTGCTGGTGGAGACCCCTCTGAAGTACCCAGTGCCTGTATTATCTGCCTACGGCCAAAAGACAGACTAAGGCTGTGCACTAAGGTTGCTTTTAGGAAGGACCTCCCACATGCTGTGATGCCTCTGGTGTCTTCTCCAAACATCTCCTATCCTGGAGTGTTCTCAGAGCTGCTCCTTCCCTGCTCCTCTTGCTCAAGCTCCAGTACTTCTGGCCCTGAGCCTCCTCCCTCCCCAGCTCTAGGCACAGTGGGGTGACACTGTTTTTTTTGTTCCTTAGCCCCAGCTTTGCTTTTCAGGTCTGACATCAAGGTGGCCACTGGCACTAGCTGTCTCCTCCTGCTTTCATTTTGTCCCACTGCTCCATCGAGTTCCTGGATTTCAGCTCCTTCTCCTGGTCATTGCCTCCTCAAAACACAACAGCAACATTTCCAAAGTTGCGTACAGCTGGACACACGAGTCGCACGTATTCCTCTTAAGACCTATAGAAGGTGTTTTGCTGTGAGCTCTTGTGTGACACCAACGCACATGGATGAGTCCAGAGTGGCACAAAGTGAGATCTCCTCTGCCCTTGTGCATCAGGAGACGACAGACAGGGGCACTGCTGCCCCCAGAGCAGAGGACAAGGCGTTGCTACTCTCCCTCAGTGATATGATCCACTACATTAGGAGCGTCCTCGGTGGGGACAAGGCAAGACCTTGGGATGCCCATGTTGGGCAGATGCCCTGTCCCTCCAAGAGCTGGCCTGGAAAAAGCAGAACTTCCCTCATATTAAAATCAAACTCAAGCTACGTCTTGAGTCCTCTTCTTACTCATTTTCAGCTGGGTGACATGGCTGATCTCCTGTCGCACTTAAGACTGTTTTCCTCGTCCTTTCTAGACAGTCTTTAATACTTTGTATTGTTCATGTTTTATTTTATCTTCTTATTTATTTTCCTCTAATGCCGACCTTCTTTCATCTCCCTAAGACTTTCTTCGCCCCCTCCCCGCTCCTAACCGAGTCTCCCTTTAGCTTCTTATTTTTCCCTTGAAGTACCCTTTTGCTTATTTGGTATCGTACCAAATCAGCGTAGGGCTTCATGCTGCTCGGACGGGCTGCACCGCACGGCTGCTCGGACGGCTCGGACCCACGCCCGAGGCTCATCCCTCCCTCCCCGGGGCTCACCGCTCCCTGCTCCGGGCTCGTTTCTCCTTCCCCAGGGCTCACTTCTCCCTCTCCCGGGGCTCACGCCTCCTTCCCCCGGGCTCTCCCTCCCTGCCCCGGGCGCACCGAGACCGGAGCAGAGCTCCCTCTGCCCAGGAGAGGGCACTGGCGCAGCAGCCCACAGCCTCTTTATTGCAGTCTGCAGCTATTTAACTTCATTTTTTGCTGCTTAGGCTCCGATTTGCTCCTCCCGCCCTGGATGAGCATTCCCGCTTACACCCCCCACACCTTTTTTTTTTTTTTTTCCAAATATTTTTTTTCCAATTTCTCCTTAAGTCTCTCCGTTTTCTGCTGGTCCCGTCTTCGGGCCTAATCCCATCACCGAAGCTTCAGGTGCTCAGCATGGTGCTGGCCACCTGGCAGTGTCTGTGCTGGTGCACTGGGAAGGGAGACTGGGAGGGTTTGGGGGATGCTGTCCCTGGTCTCAACTTCTCTGCTCTTCACAGCACAGCATACCGGAGTCGCAGGGAGAATCCCCCCCAGGCACAGTGACAGCAGAAATATCTTCCTGCCTGCTCTGGTTTTCCCAGATTCCCCCCAGATACAACAGCTCAGAGGTGGCTGGGGGGTTCCATTGCCTCCTCTGCCGCTTTCCCCTTCCCTGCTCATCTCCTGAAGAAGGCAAGAGCTCAGCCACTGCCCCCAACAAGCACGTGCTATTAAAGCCCCTGTTTTCTCAGGAGCAGTTCCGCCACCAGCTTCCCGCTGCCCATATCCATGGGCAGGCAAAGGCCTCCCCTCTCCCTCCAGGGATCGCTCCCTCCCGGTGCCAGTGGGAAGCGGGGCTGGCCTGGAGTGCAGCTGCTCAGTAAAACACTGCATGGAGCCTAAAAATAGCTGCTGTGCGTCTGATCTGCGTCAGCTGAGCTAAAATTTCAAGTGCAGTTGTGCTCTGGGAAGAGACACCCTTGCTTGCTTGTTTGTTTATTCCTGCATTTGGATGCTCCTTGTTTCTGATCCCTCTGCAATTCCGGCACCCAGGCAAGGGGAGGACCAACAGCTTCCCCAGCTGACTCCTTAGCAAATTCAGTCGGGGGTGATGTAGGAGATGGTTTTGGTTTTCTCAGACATAGTAATCTTTTTTGTAAATTTTGCTTTGCCAAGGCCTTTTTTTTTTTTTTTCTTTTTTCTGTAATGAAGGGATCGTCTTGAAAACCCCTGCAGCACCTGGAATGAGCTTTGCAAGGGAACTGACCATGCACACCATTTCATGGACCACATGGACCAAGCCCTAAGTGATGGTTTAGAAGTATTTTTTTGCTTAGGCTTTTCATAGGAGTTTAAGGACAGTGAAGTCAGACTGGTAGTCTGGAAGATGAGCTTTCCATTAGCTCCAAATGACCCCCTTTTGACCTCTTTCACTCTTAATTGTGCTGCTGGTCACTCAGATCAGTACAAACTCTGCTAGGATCAAGGGCACATTTTCAACTGCGTTGAGGAGGCTGAAAGCAGTGTGGGCTTTTCAAAACTGCCTAAATAACCTAGACACATGGACTGCTAAAACTTCTGACAGATGCTGCTTTTTACTTCCAGAAATGCTGAGCACCCCTGAAAACTTGCCCCAGCAGGCTTCTGACTCCTCCCCCCCTCATCAGCACTGTATTTTGGGGATGTCCCTCATTTCAAGGAAGGCATTGTTCATGCCCATTTTGTCACTGGAAATAATTACTGTTGGAATAAGGGACCACAGATCAGAGTTTATAAGGAGGGCTGTCCGTGCTGATTCCTGGGCTCTTGTGACACTGGAGGTGACACACATTACAGGTGGGTCCTGTGTTTGGACCTTCCAAGTCCAAAAGGTGAGGTTTTGATGGCATTCAGGTCAAAGACTGCTCTGGGCTGTCTTTGCCACATGCAATAGAAGTTTCTTCACCCAGCTCCTCGCTTTGTCCCCCTTGGGCTCCACAGGGGCTGCTCAGGGACAGACTCTTCAGATTCTGATGGGGCTGGACATTGTGCTTTGAACACTGGGGAGCCTCCAGCTGCAGCTTCCTTCTCTGTGGTACGGCCTGGATCTTCCATTCAAGGCAAATCAGTCGCATGGGGTCTTATCTAGAAGCAGCCAAAAGCCACACACAGCCCCTCTGCAAGGACATCACTGGGATTTCTGCCAGTTAGTCGCATCTTCTGCCCCTGGTGCCAAACCCATGGCTGGCCCCATCACTGGAGGCACTTGGGACTGGCCGGGGGAACTTTCCAGGTCTCCCCTTCTCCCTCCTGTCTTCCCGTGGTGTTGGAAACAGGAGGAGAGGCTCTCATGTGTGCGCATGAAGCCCCTGTACCACCTTCAGGACTGAGGGCAGGAAGCCAAAATCAAATCTTCCTTTTCCTTCTTTTTTTTTTGCGTCTTTTTTTTCCCAGAGTGTATCACTGGCTATTGTCCTTATCAAACAAAGCCCTTTCATCAGAGGTTCTTTAACACACTTTATTTCTCTTTTATTTTGCTTTGAAATAAGCCGGGCAACAATTAATTTCAGAGAGAGAGAGAGAGAAAGAGAATTCAACAAGGATCTATTACTACTCTCGGCTTCTATTGCTGTAATGAAAATCTATTTCCTTTCCCTTTTGTGTCCCATATAATTTAATGCCCATTTTATTAATGGTCTGAAATAATTACGGAACCTTTTGTGATTCTCAAGTATGTTTCATTTAATTGTGCAATAAACGCCTAATCTCTTCCTCCATCTGAAGCTATTATGGCATTAAAATTAACAATTATGCAGCAATGCGCCCGGGTCCATAGAAATCACTCCAGATAACTAGACATATATAAATCATTCATGAGAACAATTTCTGAAAAGAGACGAAGGGAGAGAAGAAAAAAAATTGTGTTGAGAATGACATTGGGAAGCCAAGGGCCTGGTCTCTAAGAAGATAGCAACACCTTAAAAAAATTTTTTTTTCTTCTTTTTTCCCCTTTTTTGTTATTATTATTTTACTAATTGTGTTCAGTGGCACAGCCCCCCCCCCTCCCCCCCCCCTCCATTAGCCTGACAGATATTTTCAGAATTAATTAACTGTTAGCTCAGAGGATAAATTGTTCATTATCAATTTTTCCCCCTTTCCTTCTTTCTTTCTTTCCTTTTATAGTTTTTTTTCTTTTTTTTCCTCTCTTTCAGGCCAGCAATTACACTCTCCGCCTTTCACTGGCAGGTCCTGTTCTGTAGGAGGTAATCCAAATGGGGAAAGTGCTTTTTCTTTCAACCCTATTCACTTCTCCTCTTCTTCCTTTTGTGGGATTTAATAACCACAGCTGATAGGCGCGCTGTGGACAGAGAGGTTAAGTTTGTTGTCTCAGCACTTTGCCGACAGAGGATAGCTCAGGCATCCTGCTTCCTCGGCCAGCTCTCCTCTCTGCTCCTCGCACAGCACCGCTATTTAATTGCAATTCACTTAATTGTGATGTGAGTCCTGGGATGGCCCAAGTGTCCTGGTCCGAGGTTCCTGGTCCACACAGGCTGATTTTGGCTGCCTGAGGAAGGGGATTCAGGGTGTCTCTGGTGGGCAGAGCATGGGGAGAGAGCTCTTGCATGTTCTCTTTGAGAAGCATCTCCATACATAGACAGCAGGTCACGGTGTGGGGGAAGATGACAGCATCCCACTCCTGGCTGCCACTGCCTATAAGTTGCAGGTCCCTGTCACCACCTTTCAAGTCAGTAACGGCTCCTAATACCATAGCATCCTCCATCAATCCTGCCTGAAGTGGGATATCGAGGTGGTCACTCCTGCCCTGCTAATGGAGCCATCATATCTGCATTTCCAAGGATCAGAGCAAATTGTACCCTCACTATTTATTTTTGTAAGATTCATTTAGAAATCACGTTATTAGAAGTGGAGCAGAGAGTTCAGCAAACTGAGCAGCCAGTGTCCATCGGATAACAGATATTGAGTCTAACGCTGCCAACCCAGGAAGACAGCAACTGCCTTCACCCCTCATGCTGGCATCCTCTTCCAGGTCTGAGAAGCCCATTTGTAGTTTGCTTATCCGCCACATTCACGTGGTTTTTTTGTATCACCTGTCTTAGTTCATCCTCTCTCACAACCTAAGCTAAACTGAATGAAGACACAACAGCCGAAAGACTTCTTCCCAGTTGTTTTCTCCTCAGAAAAGACTACAACTGACTCTTCCGCAACTTTCTTCTCAAGCAGTTCTGTAGCAGATCCAGAAAAAAGTTGTATCATCATCCCAGTGGCAGAGAGGCATCTTAAATCACAAGACTAAAACTGCATGAGTACCTTCCAAAGAAGAAAAGATGAACAGCTCAGCCAGATTTAATTGTTCAGTGATAGGTCAGGCACACCCTTGGGGACTGTACATGGTTATCCATCCAGCATCCATCTGCTATCCCACTGGAAGACTTGCTGGTGATATGGAGTGACAAACACTGGGCTGAGTAGTGGTGAATGGAAAAGCTCTGGCTCATGAAATCATGTTAGGAGTAGCCTTGAGTTGTGAATGATCTCCAAGAGCCAGCAATATTAAATCTATTCGGTTTTGTCTCTTGTTGCATTGTCTGCTGTGGAAATATAACCACCGGAGTCTCTAAAATGTCTGATGACACCCTGTGCCTCAGGAAGTACAGATCAAGAATGTGACTTCACTACTGGCACATATATGGTTAAAGCTGATATCCGGATACAGATCTGACCAAAGACTTCAATTAGTAACTTTGAATAATAGTAGCATATTAGAAATGAGAGATACCATTTAGAAGAAAATATATAATCATCAGAGATCAAGAGAGAAACAGACTCTATCAAGCACTACAATGAGCATGATTCAAAAGATGATTCATAAAATTAAAATCCCAAATTCACCCCATGACCTGCCTCTTTTCACATCAATGGAGAGAGTCACACATCATCTTTGATATCTTTTCTATGTACAAGATCCCTTTTCTGATCAGGTCAAAAAGCCCAACCTTACCGGCAGATGATGACTGGTACATATTTGGCAGCATCAAGAGTTCACCATTTAGGAACTGTCTTTTGCTATATAAGGCTGGAGGCAAAAACTCTTTTGTATCACAGACTCAAGCAATGAAGTATCAAAAGTCAGACAGTCACCAGCTTGCTCGGTTGCTGGGTGAGTGTGTCAGGGTACACCCTAGCTGTATGACCATCCCAGCAGGCTACATACTACAGAGTGGGCTATTCTCCATCTTTGGCTCTTACCAAAGGGTTCAGCTGAGCTCTGACACTCCTCTGGGTCACAAATTCACAGGTGAGTGCACCTCAGATTTCACACCTACAGCTGCTCAACCCAACAGCTTGATGACCCCCACCAGTTATTGACCGCAGCTCCCGTATCTGTGATGGAGCACTACTGAGATGGGCATTTCCCATCTGTCTAAGAGGCATGACAGGAGCAGCTTGTATTGACATCCCGTTGGTGACAGGTTTCTGCAGTGATGGCCATCAGCTTTAAGACCTGAGTGGAGGTGGAGTGGAGCAAGGAGGTGGGCAGAGTGGCGAAGAGCGAGTGGTGTCCCATCAGCTGGCACTGCCTCCCTTGTGCCAAGGCAGTCTCCCAGGTTATGGCTTGTTCTTCTGCGTTAGCACCGTATGTGTGTGTGTGTTCATGTAGGTGCAGGAGAGAGGGAAGATTAAAATGTGTCCTTCCAATTAAGACATTATTTCCACCTCATTTAGATTTTCCTGTTCTTAATGCACTTCATCGTCTCAGTTCATTTTATCCAAGTGTTTTAAAAAGCTCTCCTCTTCTATTTCCCCCGGTGAGGATGATTAAGATAGAACAGGAATGATCTGCATGTTTCCAAACTTTGCTGCCTGTCTGGAATTAAATCACAGCTGCAACAAGGAGAGGAAAAAGAGTGGGGAGCTGTGTGCACACAGTCAGGCAAAGAGATTGTGTACCCAAACGCCACAGGCAACAGTTTCAGCAAACAGCCCATATCTGGCCTTCAGCAGATGACCAAAGTCCAAACTACGTGGGAGTGGGGTTGGCAGTCTGTGTTGTGCCCTCACCTTTATCACTGTTTGTTCCCTGCGCTGGCTTTTGCTGGGATATAGTCACTGCAACTCATTATGGAGATGCCATTGATGGGATAGAAATCAAATCCCTGTCCATGCTGGCAATACCAGTGAAGATATTCACCCAGCCCTGTGGCAGAAACAGGATTCCCCATCTGCCCTCCAGTTGCCTTTTGAAAAATCACCCCACATTTCTGCCCTGTGCAGAGTTTATCCAAACTTAGGACAGGGCTGAGGGGCATGGAGCAGATGTGCAGAGTGGAAGGGCACTGTGTCACTGGTGGAGGGGACATGTTTCTCCTTCAGACATGAGGGTGGCTTCTGCAGACACATGTGATTCATGTTTGATGTGTAAAAGAGAGGAGAAGACCATCTAGCCTCCAGGACTGGCCGCCCTGCCGGCTCTGCCAGTGATGTCCAAGAAGAAAGCACCCACGCTCATAAATGGAGAATGAAGCTGCTCACTCATCTTGCTGTTGGATGGCAGCTTCCAGACCGGATTTCAACTAGCAGAAGAGAGAGGGATATCAGTTTAGCTTAAAACCAGCAGCCTGTCCTCCACTTTTGAACAGGGACTCCATAAAGCAGTACAACATGAGGGTCATCAAGCAGAGCTCCTGACTAGCTACGAAAATCACCTTGGCTTCTCATCGAGTGTTTCTACTTGAAAATCCAAAGCCACAGGACCTGCATTGCCTTGCTGGTTTAAATAATACTGTTGGAATTGAGAAAGTGCATGTTGTAGCAGTGTGGTGCATTGGCATTGCTCAATGTTGTGATGGTCAAAAATATCCAATTTCCCTATCAAACAGGCCATCCTATTCAGGTGGATGTAAAAGACGACCCCTGTTCCTCAGCATGTCCTGTTGTACAGAGATGCTGTATGCAGTGAGTGAGAATGTTGTGTTAGCAAAGCCCATTTCATTTAAATGACTGTTTTCGTATCACTGACTGGTATTTATTTACTTCATAGAGCATGTCTGAGGTCGTAATGAAAAATGACCCAACCTCACCACAGAGATTGCCCCATACTTAAGACGATTAAGATAAAGTCCCACATAAGTGGCCCTAATAAAAGGAATTTATCACAAGACATGGAGAGGAAGGTATCTTTATTCACGAGGTGGATAGCACTAAGGGTTGTCATTGCAGATTTTCAGTTCAGGAAATTATCATTCATTCTCCAAATTACTGACTGCACAAAAATTACTAAATGGTGCGTTATCACTCCCTCTCAGCACGAGAATGTCTTTGTTGTACGTTTGATTACAAATGGCTTGCCCCATGATTATCATCAATAAATCACAGGTAAGCACAGCACATGCCATGAGGAGGCTTGGCTGAGAGGCTTCTGGAGCTGGCGTGAAAGGAAAGACAAAAGCACCCTCCGGTGTGGAGCTGTGGTCTTTCAGTTTGGTAATAACTCACTTCGTCGTGTTGTTTATGCACAAGGACAGCCGTGGCCTCGCATGGTCACAGCGAGAATTCATAGACATTGAAAATGCATTTCCTTACCTCTTCATAAATCCATGAAAGGCAGAGATACCTGGGTGTCTTTTTTTTTTGTGTGTGTGTGTGTGTGTGTCTTTTTTTTTTTTTTTGCTCCTGCATCCTGCCAGGAGGAACGTAGACACAGCAGGTACCAATGGCAGCCCAGGATAACAAATGAGGAGAATATAAGTGATACTTCTGCAGCTCTACAGCAAGTTTGCTAAACACAATGTCCCTGTAACTCAAAAGTATGAGGCAAGCCAGACCCATCTGCAAGGAGCCTTTGGGCTCTTCCTCCTTCCATGATGGGTCAGTGATCCCTGACTGAATTTAGGACACATCTGTTGGTTTCTTCTGAAGACAATGTGAGACTTTTTGTTGTGAAAAAGCATCCCTGTATCCACAGACCCATCGGTAACATGAGGAAAAGGTAATACTCTCCAAGATGGAAGGGATTTGCCTGCATCCTAGTATCCAAATATGCTTTAGATGAGGTACATGGAAACATCACAACTTGGAGAAGAGCTGTTTATTTTTCTCCTGTTGAGTCCACAGAAGGATCTTAGTCAGCTTACTGATACCTCACAAAGACCAGTTTGCATTTATTCAAGAAGACAACTGTGCATAATTTTACTGATAAAATAGAAGATTATCCTGTGCATTCTGAAATAAATTTGGAGCTCCAAAAGACAGTAGATGGGACTTCAGACTTGTTCCAGCAGAAGCACTCTGTGTGGTCATTTTATTGGTGCTTGTTGCTCCTGCCTTAGTGCAAAACCCTTCATCGTTACCTGTGGGTAAAAAGAAAACCAAATTCTTAGTGGGTATGCTCACCTCCTGTTAAAGCTCATCCCTACTCCACACTTGAGTCACTCAGCTATAAGGTTGTCTCCTACAGCTTTTGTGATGAGAAAAATCCAGAAAGGTGGACACAAGTTTTTCCAGGAAAGCTGTGTCAGAGAGTAGGAAGGAATATACAAGGAGCCAAGGCAATCCCAAAACAGCTGGTGATGTGTTGTGCGTCTATTTTTGGAGGCAGATGTTCAGCCTGGTGAACAGTGTTTGCTGCCCAGTGAAGCAGAACCTGTTTCAACTGTGAAATCTCTGAAGAATTCCCCCAGCAGCACGATGCTGTTTTTTTCCCATCAGCTGCCTCTTACTTCCTCTCCTTCCTCTGGTTCATAAGAAAATGAAGGGGCTATTTTAAAAACCTCTCAGTGCATAGAGCCCAGCTACTGGGTGCATTGGGGGCCAGGGGAAGGAGCAGACACGCTCACTGTGGTGTGAAAGGGATGGAGCACAGAGATTAAGATCTCTATCATGGCTTGTGGCTCCAGCGATTACAGTGTATTAAGGCTCTGACAGTGTTGACAAACACTGCCCCAATTAGGAATTAGCTTGGCATGGCATCTGATAGCACTGCTTGCTGCTGACCTGCTAAACGGACTGCCCTTCCCTCCCCCCTACTCATTTAGTGGGGCAGAGGGCAGCAAACAAAACCGGAGACCTCTTTCCACCATCCCTTCTCCTCCCTCTTCTCCTTAATTGATGCATCTCCATGGACAACCCTGGGCCTGATGTATGAATATTAATGCCAGTTATCATGCTCCAGAAATGCCTGCCCTCCTGCATCCGGTCAGCATTGCCTGGTACCACTGGTGATGTTCCAGCCATGCATGTTTTCTTTCAGTATTATTGGAGCCATGTTCATCGAATAGCAAAGGAAGTATCTTTATTTCTTGAAGGCAGTGTCCATCTAATGTAAAACTTAACCAGACCCCAAGACCTTCCAAACCCATCCTGCCTTCTTGGTGTCTCACATCATGGGATATAAAAACACTGGTCATCAACACAACTGCAATCAGTACAACTGATACAAGGGGAGCAGATGTTATTACACCTACACTTCTTGAGGGGAAATGCAGAAAGACTAGACATACCAACAGTCATGGTAAATTCAGGTCACAGAAAGGTAGTGAACTGTGGGTGCTTACCCAAGCCTTCTCCAAGGCTTTTTGGCTTTGGAGTGAGATGCACCAACTGGAAGACAACAAAGAGGAGCTGAATCCATTTGCTTTATTGTGGATATTTAAAAGCAACAGAAGTGCAGACAGAACAGGGGGCCAGGATCACAGCAGGTGACTGTTGGGGACTATTAAGATGATCTGTACAGAAATGAACAGAGTATCTGCGTAAGCATTTTGAAGACTGGAGAACTGGAATGCCTGTTGTGGGTAGATGTTTTATTTGAACATGCAGGTAATACAGGACAAGAACTCTCTTCTACTCTGCTTTGGGCCATGACTGGTAAGAGGATGCTCGGATGAAGGGTCTCACCACTGCTCTTGCATATGTAACATGGACCAAGGTGCTGAGGAACTGCTCTCATTTCCCTGGTATTTTGGATCAGAGTTGTTTTCTGAGTGATGCCAAAGCAGACACAGCTTCCAGAGATCACGGTACTGATGCGGGACTCCCACCATGTATTATTCCCAATACACCGCCAGTATTATATATAGTGTTTGTACTTCTGCAGCTCCAGATTACTCTTGTCCTGCCATAACTGTCTCTGCTAGTCTTCTCTTGCATCAGCCCATCCTCACTAAATGGCAAGGAAAAGTCAGCAAGGAAACGTTCAAGGACTTACCCTATCCTGATCTAGGCACACAGGGATTCCCCCCATGTAACTTGCTTAGTGCAGATGCCTAATTTAAGCAGCAAAATTTGATCAGATGAATTCTGTTCCCAGCCTAGTTTTAATGGCCACTACCACAAGCAAAGATCTTCCTATTAGGGAAAGCATCATCCTTCATTAGCTCCAATAATGGTAGCAATAGTAAAAAGATCTGTAACACCATCACTAGATTGGCATAGAGAGCGATTCCCAATTTGTAGAGTCAGACACAGGCCATGGGACCACACATCACATAGATGCATGCAGCCTGACAGCTCACATCAACTGACAGCCCCAACAGCAGCAGAGCTAATTGCTGGCAAACCATCTCCATGTAAAAAAATGGAGTTTGACTTTCCAAGTCCTCTCCTGGAGGAAGAGATGCCAGGGAGAAAGCATCTGCTGTGTCTTGCTAAGCAACAGGTTGCTATGAGGTGAGAGTGAGTTGGGCTGTGCCTGCACAATGGACTCCCACTTTTGGTGGCCATGAACTTAGCAGTAACGCTGGATGAAGTTGGCTTTAGCCGTTTTCAGAGTTAAGCCTTGCTTGAAGCCAGAGTGTTCTAAATCAGATCCTGTCCTGACATCCCTGGCTGTTCTGACCCTGTAGTTGCACTGATGCTGGTACCCTTGTTGATTGGTGACAGTCACAAACCAGGTTTTCCATCTGTACGTCCCTCCCCTTCCTAGAGCAGGAGGCTTTTACATGCATTTATTGCTCCGGCTCATGCGTTTCCATTAGACGGAGGAGGACTGGGGGAGGCACGCTGTTTTGGTTCACCTTTCTGCAGCAGTGGAAATTGATAAGGTTCATATGCATACAAAAGGCTGAATGGAGAGGCAGGAGGGTGAACGGGGTCATACACCCAGATGGATTTTTTAATTCCGGGGGAAAATAACACCACACTCTCAAGTGATAACTGAGCCTTTCTTCCCAACTCGGACCAAAATATGATTTTTCATCTGCACATTGGAGGAGAGGAAAATTATACAGAATTTCATTCTGCAGAATAATAAAGCTTCATGCTGAATAAAGCTCCCGTAAGCCAGTGTAATTACTGAAGGGCAGGAAATACACTTTCAGTTTATATCTAATCACAATGCCATATTGTGTGCTGTGAAAAGGACTTCTGGAGGCCAGAGCATTGCTGGAATGTGAGCAGGCCCCGAAGTCTTTCTTCTTGGCAGGACTTTTTTGGCTGTGAAAAAAGGGAGACGACTAGCTGAAGTCACTTCAGAGGGCACAAAAAGACTGCTTGAGAAGGAGTTTGGAAGGCCTTTGTTTTAGGCTTCAGACTCAACCCTGGCAGCTCTTTGACCTCAATTTGGGACTTTGGTGTTGTGGCCTGGGGAGCCACCAGGAGGTCCAAAGGAGCACATGCGTGGTTTAGGGTTGAATGCTACTACTCTGTCCTGTATGAACCTGGGCTTGTACGTATAACTATCATAGAATCAAAGCAGCATAGAACACCAGGTTGGAAGGGACCTCAAGGATCATCTGGTCCAACCTTTCTTGGCAAAAGCATGGTCTAGACAAGATGGCCCAGCACCCTCTGCAGCTGAATCTTAAAAGCACCCAATGCTGGGGAATCCACCGCTTCCCTGGGGAGATTATTCCACTGGCTGATTGTTCTCATTGTGAAAAATTTTCCTCTTGTGTCCAATCAGAATCTCCCCAGGAGTAACTTGTACCCACTGCCCCTTGTCTTTTCTGTGTGACTCCTTGTAAAAATAGAGTCTCCATCTTCTTTGTAGCAACCCTTTGAAGTGGAACGTGGTGATAAGGTCTCCCCTAAGCCTTCTCTTCTCAAGGCTGAACAAACTCAATTCTCTCAGCCTTTCCTTACATGGCAAGCTGCCCAGGCCTTTGATCATCTTTGTGGCCCTTCTCTGGGCCCAGATGCTGCTGTCACCTGGTATTTCTTCCTTCTTTTCCTATCCTACCCTTATGGCAGATTGCAGCCACAAAACCCTCTGCATAGGCCAGCCAGAAGTTGTGACACCCTCAAAATGGCAGAGGTTGTGATAGGGCTGCTCAGGGGCAAGTGCTACTCAACAGGGTTCAGAAACTTAAAACAAGGGATTGGTCAAAGCAGTGTAGGAAATGCCTAGTAAGGTTTTGAATGGGTTTGAGAGATACTGAAAGGATGTGTTCATTGAGGGAAAAAGCAATGCAAAAGGGCAGTGAGGGGAAAGAGGCGATGCTTTATGCAGTAAGAACTACTAAAGAGGATGACAAAACCCCCTTCGCACAGCTTGAAACATTGCTCCTGTGCCAGTAAATACAGAGTATAAACCTGTTCCCAGTGTGCATTTTATTCCAAGGCCCTTACACTAAATCCCCTGTGGCACCTTGTGAAAGGCGGCTGCAGTGTGTGAAGTACCGTAGGATGGAAGGCCCATCTGGGTTAGCAGGAAGGTGACAGCCCATGACAGGGATGTATGTATATATGTGTGTGTGTGTGTGTGTGTGCACAAATACATGGCAAAAGGCTCTGCTACAGCCTGAAAAAAATCCTCCATATGTCCTCAACTGAGGTTTTAACCTCACTGGAAAGAGGTAAAAAAGTAATGCAACTATGAAAATACCCTCACTACTTGCAGCCCCTCTGGTTTATGTTCAGATTAATTTGTTTGAAGTAGAGGAACACAGAGTGGAGAGGGGAAATCTGACAGAGGGAAAGCAGCTTTCCTGGCTGGAGAGGCCAGCTCCCACCTCCACCATACCAGCTCTGGAAAATACTGATGGTAAGTTGTCTGTCTCCCTGCTGTGGAGAACAGCTCCATGATTTAGGATGTGTCTCTGATCCAGAGGGCATTTCTAGTACCCCTCCTTATCTGGTTGGTCTTGTATCCCTGTTTTAGAGGTTTCTGTTGGCTCCATCTCTCACGTGACTGTTACAGGTTCAGAGGACCATGGTGACTCAGGCTGCCACCCATGGCCAAGGTACTTGACTGGGGTGCTGCGTGTGGAGGTGCACCTCCCTCATTGGGAACAGGTAGAGTGGGTTACACTCCACAGTTTCCCTGCTTTGATACTACAGATATATTTGTAATTTCCAAAATACACTGCTTCATGTCATTTTCATTTGCTCTGGCACCAACATTGTCTTTTGTCCTATTTGCCCCTTAAAAAAAGCATTCGTATTTTTACTCAGACAGTACAAGATATTTGTTAGACAAACCAAGAGCTGTTTCTTAACACCACCTTTCTGTTCCCCTACCCACTCTCCAGCTTCTTCCCTGGGGGTTGGACAACCTCTTCCATCATGAGGACTACCCAGATGAAAGCTTGCCCATGATATATAGGACACCATGCAGTGTCACTGGTCCGAACTGGGAATGCTTCACCTGAAAGAGGCTTTTTCATAGTACGACTCATTGGTGGCTCATAGACATCCTCTGGTTAACTAATACACTCACATCTTTCTGCTCCTCTCTCGTTTCCAACTGATGAGCTCCCAGTTTAGAGCAGAATTTCTTGTTAATCCCCAAGTGCATGACCTTGCATTTAGTAGTCTTAAATTTCATCCCATTTCCTTTACTCTCGTCTTCAAGATTATGCAGTTCTCCATGTATGGTATTGTGATCCTCCTTTACTTTGCTGACAGCTCCTAAATTTATGAGGACTAGAAAACTGACAGGAAACTTAAGGCCAAGTCTGGCTGTTTATCTCAGATGGGAAGGGTGGTTGGGGGTGAACTCCCCCAGCTACACATGGGTGATGAAGGATATGTGGGTGCAGAGGACAGCAAACAAAACAGCAAGCAACTGCCTGACCCTGAAATCACGCGCTTCATAAAAAAATCACCCACCGTCGGATCTTTCAGAGAGGAAAAATCTTCTCTGATTGATCAAACCCATTTGTTCTCTGTTCAACCAGAGACAGTCAACTTGGTTCATTTGGTGGTCAAAGACCAGCGGCCTGATAACATGCATGGGAGCTGAGGTGGAAGACTGATAGACTGCCAAGATGGCTGGCCAGCATCGCTGGTCCGTCCAGACCAGGGCATACATGGAGAATGGATGGCAGAAGTCTGCAGTGATTTCCCATTTGATGGCTCTGTGGCATAAAAAAATACCCCCCTGCCAAAATGATGAATCCTCTGCTTGGAAGGTGACTGCACTGCATCTATTGCTACTGAACAGTGGCTGTGCAGGTGTGCCAGGTTTCCTATGCCATAGGTCCCCTGATCTACAAAAAGGATGGTTTGATATTTTAAAGCACCGATTTACAAAGCCATCCAAAATGTTTTGAATGTCCTAACTCACATCCAAAGTTAAAAGAAGAGAGTCAGGACTAGAGTCCAGGAAGATGTCAGAGATGCTGGTGCAGCCCCAACTGTGTAAACCTGTCTATCTCTACCGCACCTCCTGCCCACTTGGCTATTTAAAGATGGGATGTATTTCCTTCTCAGTGTATGCTCAAAAGACTTGTGCGCCACCAATTCTGAAAGAAAGGATGCTGAACAGAGAGAGGTATCTTCTGCTTCACACGCACAGACATAATATTTCTGGTTAAATGAAAACTGTGTGGGACTTCTCTCCAAACTCCTTGGCAATGGGACACCTCCTAGTGCATCTGCATCCCCTGAGAGACCCCATTTGCCTCTGCAAAATCCCCTGTCTGCACAGAGTTAGCCTCTAACCTCTCTCCATTTCAGACGGGAGTGCAACTGTTTTGCACTAAGCAGTTAGCCGAGGGGATTCAGCCCTCCCAATCAGCACAACTAAAGCATGAAATGAGGACACAGAACGAGAGAGCGAGCAGGGGGGACCATGCGCCGCTTCTCCCACATCACCAAAAAAAAAAAAAAAAAAAAAAAAAAAAAAAGGGAAGAAAGCAGAGCCTTTGCATTATTATGTGTTCCGTCTGGACCGCAAATGCTCTATTTTTATATACCTCCCCATCTCCCCCCAGCTCTGTCCCCTCCTCCTCCGCCCGCACAGGCAAAGTTCTTGAATCAGCAGATTCTGAGCTCGAGAGCGGTAAAGAGCTATTGAGGGACGGACTCTGATAGCATTACAACCATACATGGAGCCATTTTCTGTGGCGAATCGCTGAGTTCTACCTGGTTATCTCCTGCCTTGCACATCACTTCCGAATGACATGCTCTCAGTCTGGGCAAAAAATGAGAGTTTTTTTTTTAAGAGCTGGGATTTCAATAATATGTGACGAAAGGATGAGATTACTTTCTGAGGTGGGAGAAGGCGAGAGAGGGGGAGAGAGGGAGAGGAGATGAAGAGCAAGTTCTTGGTCCTTTATGGAGTTTCTTAGCAAGGCTTCTTTCGTGGTGGTAAAGGCAGCCCAGTTGCCTTTCTTTGGATGGCTTCTTACCCTTTCCCCAGGTGAAGGGGGCTAGGAGAAGTCCCGTACTGCTCCATGGGTGAGCCTTTCTCATGGCCAGGCTGGTTAGCACAGCTACTGGGAGCTACCTGCTTTACAAACGCCACCAACCTTGGCCTCCTGTGCACAACCAAGGAGAAGAAATGGGTCATTCTCCTCTGTAGACGTGCTTGCTTGTGTCAGTGTTCTGGTAGCTGTTTTCACAGGCACACGCCTTGGACCACCTTTGCAATAGCTGGGAACTGTGTTCAGTTCCAGCGTCTGGGGTTTGCAAGCACTGTGAGGTGCCAAGCAGCCAATAGGTGTACGTATAATTCGTTAAACGCTCTGGCTAATGAAGAGATTGCCTGGCTGTGAATGTCACTGGAAGTAGAAGCTACAGAAACAGCTCTAAAGGATGGCTGAGCTGCATCACATCCCCAGATGCTCTTCTACTCTCTGGGCAAGTCAGCTCAGACTCAGCAAAACCTGTGGCCCTATGGATGAACTGTAGGCAGGGCCAGAAATACATCTGCAGGTGAAGGAGTCATGTCTTTGCTGGAGCCATTGCATTGTTTGGTGCTTGAGTAGGATTTAGGGTCTTCAATGAGGATTGCCTATTTATGAGGGACATTGCAGGGAGGGAGATGCAATTCCAGCAGAGATTGGAGAAGATCACTTCCCTGCCCAGAAGCTCTGGTGACCAAGACAAAGTCCTCATGGTAATGCCCATAGGCAGCAATTTCCAATGGTGAGAAGGGCACCAGGGATGCAGGAGCTTCATGCAGCTGCAGCAACATGGAGGGTATCAGCACAGGAGCTAAATGGCTTTAAGCTGTGTGGATAAACCCAAATGCATTGCTTTCTCATTTTGCTGGCTGAGTGGAAGAATACAGGGTTGTAATTCTTCCTTAAACACCCAAAGCTTCATCCCAAACCTGTCTTCAGAGAAAAGTTGAACAGTCTCGATCTCACCAAAATGCTGTTCCCCTCCAGTGCCCACCTGGATGTGCTCTTTGCTCTCCCATTCATTTACCAGACACAGTAGCTGGGGAGAGCAGGCAGTGTGGGGGAACATGAACACCTTTTCTCCCCAGAGCCAGATGCGATCACCTGTTCGTCACAGCCAGCTGCGGGCTGTCTGTGTCAAGGAACGATCTGACAAAGTGCACCGGGTGAAATTTTGCTGGCTTCTGTCTTTAGATAAGGGCGCTATCACTGACTCAACATATTTTATGTATAACACACCCGATGCAAAAAGCATTCAAGCATCAGGCTTGTTTAAATGTATTTGATGGTATCTGGAAAAACCAGTTAACACTTCTCAGCTTGATGCGGGATGCTCTGTATGGCGAATCACTTCAGGAGAGGCCATCGCAGCTTGTCCTCCGTGCTCAAACCTGCCTGCTAGCCACGGGCAGCGAGGAGGGAGGAGGACAGTCTCCTTCATAAGGCCCTGATGAAGTAGCTTAGCTCTCTAAGGAGCAAGAAGACCACAGGAGGAGCAGGATGGGCAACCTGTCTATAAAGACTCCTTCCAACTCCACAGCTGTGAGCGTGGGGACATTTGGCCAATGTGCCAGTACTTATCAGTCAGCTCCAAATGTATCTGGATGTCTTATAGAACCTGAGATTGCTATGTCTCTTCACCACCACCGGCAGCATGGGTGTTGTCTTAAAACCTGTTTTCACCAACACACACCTCTGCTTTCAGTGAGGAATGTCCCTGAGGCTGGTATTGCTATGTTGTATGGGGTTGCTGCCTGGATTTGACCTCACTTTCCCCTTCCTGGGAAGAAAGTGATAACTCAGATAAACATTTTCCAGAAAATTAAAATGCCATCACTTTTTCAGAGGTGTTTTATTTTTTTAAACTGGATTTTACAAGAACACATGAGAAACAGATAGAGGCAAACCACTCCTAAGTCTTTCTTTCTGTTTACAAGAGAGTCCTGTATCTTGAATTTATGATCCTTGATCCAAGCTCATGTGCTAGCTGTAAGAAAATAGACAGTTTTGATGTGCTCTGCTAAAGAAAATATAACACACCATTACTTTTGAACCAGTAGACTTTCTGGGTTGGGGTAGGTATATCTGGGGAGAAGTGAGAAATGAAGAGATTAATTACTCTGTCTATTACTTCTCATCAGTCCCATCTCTGTTCATCAAACAAATAAAGTGGAGTTTGCACACAAAAATCCTTCATTCCACATACATCAAAACAGGGGACTTCATGTAGTGCCTACACTTGCAGAGGTTCACCTGATATTATTAATTATGAGGCTGGGCAATGACCAAGTTACTTCAGTTGACATTTGTTCGAAAGCCCATCGCTACTTTTCCCAGTGGTAAGGAAAAATTGTGCAAGCAGGACCTCTGCTCCTTCGGAAGAGGCAAAATGCCAAATACAGAGGGGTGTTGGTGCTCTGTCATAGCACAGTTTAGACTACCTGGAGAGAGAAGGTGGTGGTTGGTATAAGGATGCACAGCTGCAACACAGGGTCAGCACCATGTTCTCCCCTTGCTGGTGATGGAGAGAAGCAAGTTCCTGTCCTCTCTCAGATGCTTGCCCTGGGTGAACCCTGCTCCTCACGTCCTCTTTTTTGGTTTACCATAAAGTGGAACCAAGAAGCTCAAAGTCAGAAAGCCTCACATGAAGCCTGGTTACCACCTGTGGAGAAATCCTGCTGTCCCTTCTCAAGGCTGCTACTAACTGAGCTGGGAACTGAAGCAAAGCACTTTCCTTATCCTGGACCCCTGTTTCTCCATCTGCAAAATGAGGCTTACAGTTTGGAAAAAACACTTAAAAATCCATAGATGAGATTCATCAGCTACTTACAAGAAATCACAACTATTTTTCTAAATTACAGATTAACAAATGAATCATTATTCCCTGCAGGTACCAAGAGGCAGCACTTTGTTGATGTTCAGAATCTGGGAGGAAAACTCCAACAATACCTTTTTTTTTTTTTTTTTTTCTGTTTAAAACCCACATTTTCCCGCAGGACCCCGTGCTCTGCTCCTTGGTTGGGGTGCAAGAAGAGGAGGAGGAGGAGGAGAGGAAGAGTGTGTGTGTGTGTAGGGTGGCTGGGGCTAGTGGCAAAGGATCTTTTTGTGAAGATCAGCAGTTCTCTATGCTTTTATCCCAGGCAAAGATTACATTTAACTCCCAGGGGTCTTTGCTTCCTCAGATCCTTTTCAGACTGAGTCACTGTAGCACTGCAGATAGTTTTGGGTGTCCTTTCATTTTTTTTGACAGTATTAAATATATACCCCAGTGAGCCATAAATCAGTGGTTTATCAGAGAATAAATCATATCTGTAATAAGGGACCACTTCCTTTTAATTGGACAGTGCATTAAATGAAACAGATATACTTCCTCAAAGAATACAAAATTGTGTCAGCTAGCCTTCTTTAATGAATTTTAATTTTAAACCACCTTTTCTTTGAGAGAAAAGCTATCTTTCCCCCTCTCTCCAGTAAAATTATATCCTAACTGGAGGATTTGCTGAGTTTTATGGGTTATTATATTCACACCGCTATATCTTTCATTCCTACGGTAATGTAGCAGCCTTTACTCCAGGTTCAAATTGGTTTGTGTTGAGACGAGTCTTTTAGCAAATTAATATTTGTTTGTGTGTGCGAGATGTCTGCGTGTTTGCATGTGCTTGAGTGCACATGTGTAAATGGATAAAACATGTCTCTGACTCCAGTTGCAGGACCCAGCCCACCCTGACTAAGTGCTATGTATGAGAATTGCTTATACCTTCTCGCTCGGGCAGCGATAAGCCTTTTCCCAACAGAAGGAGCAACTCAACAGAGCAGAGATACACTGGTAAAACTTGTCTTAGAAATGCTGAGACTAGAAATTACGCAAACATGGGATGGCTGTATCCAAAGAGTTTCTGTAAATAGACCGTGCCAGGTCACAATTCTGTTGGCAAAATCTTTTATTCATTTGCTGACACATTACTGGTTGGATCAGATTTTATTTGTGAGAGCATTGCCACAAAAGAGATGGCACCCCTAACATCTGTCTGAATCCTGGGGAAAACCTCTGCACTCTAAGTACTGTCCTAGCTGACTTTTAAATAATTCAGGTAACGAGTAGTGACCACGGAGTCAAGGAGTAAATTCCTTGGGAAGAGGAGGAGGATTCATTTAATTTTGTAAGCAATTATGGACCACCTGATCAGGGAATGAAACAATGCAATGCATTAAAGGATCGGAGACACAGCACAAATGACATAAAATTGTAAAATAGAGATGGGGAGCTTTCTTGCTCTTTCTTATTCAGATCACAACCTCTTTAGGGCAGCAAAAATGGAATGAGAGTTGGAATTCTGGCCCTTTGGGAAAATCATGACATTTTTGACATTTTCTTTTCAGCAGAGCTGGTGCTTTGTCACAGGAAGAGCTAAAAAATTCTGATCTGAAGGGTTGTGCTTTGCAGAATGGCTTTTGTGTCACCTGAGGTTAGACGTCACATCTGAACAAGTCAGCTGGAGCATTTGTAGCTCCCATTGCAGGAGAGGTGTGCAAGGGCTGCCATTCCTGGGCTGTTCCCTCTGCAGGGCCAGGGCTGTGGGATCTCCTACCCCACACTGCTTTGATGCAGGTGGGGATGAAGTCTTGATGTGGGTTGCAAGCCTGCTTAGGAGGTGGGTGAACAGGGAAGAACAGAGTTACAAAGTACAAATAGTAGGTCTTCCATTGGTATCTAAGACAAAATCAGATGGCTTTCAAAAAAAATAAGAAAAAGGAAAAAAACCAAAACTTCTTCAGTAACCAGTAACCAGCTTTTCCATTAAAAAATGGCCCTGATGTCCACCCCAGAAGGTGGGCGCAGAACAGAATGGGAAGGAGACATCTGAACTGCATCCATCACTCTGGGCTGCCTCCATCCCTCCCACAGCAAAGACGGCTGGTCATCTGTGAACCAGCCTGACCAACTCAACACCACTTCTCCTCTTCTTGCTCAGCAATAACATTTTGTGAAGGCAGCCGACATTTTCAGGTCTATTTGCTGCCGAGTAATGGGTATTAACTTCTGCTTCCTTTGGCTGCCCACCCTGAAATCCACCAGTGTCTTGCAACATCATAGCCCCACCATTTCTCACTCATAAGGTAGACAGGCTCTGCAATAATTTTCTTTTAAATGTAATGTTAGTAAAATCCTTATGAATTTGAATATCTTTTATTATTTTCAGCCCTGTGCTTATATTTCCTACCAATACCTTGGGTATGATTTTTCTCCCCTGAGTGCCCAAATGGGTCACTGTAGGTAATAACTGGTTATTAGCTCTAGGCAGAGGCCGCATGCATTTCCAACCAGGCATGAGAAGATATTACAGACAGAAATATCATATTATTTCAGAATTCTTGTCCTTGGTGGGTTTGGAGTAGGTATTATTTTCTTTTTTGTTTTGCTGGTTGAATTTCTAAGGAACTAAAGGCTTAGAAACATAAATTCTTTATCCTTGTCATCTTAATTCATATCTTCTCTGGTATGACTGTTTCTTGGTGCCATCATTTGTCTTGAAATGCTTTTGAAACCTTGGCTTTTTTTTTCCTCATTTACTTTTCTGTTAAATTCTAAAGTAGTTGAATGGAGACACTTGCCCAGATCTGTATACTTCTTACACAAGTTATTCATTGTTCAGCAATTTAAGAGGTAGAATAAGACTGCATGGTCATCATCATACAGAGTACATTAAGCCTTGAAGCTTAATATTGTATATAATGCATGTTTCTTTCTGCATAATGAGATTGGGAAATCTAAAAGACAGCTTTTTTCCCAAATGAAAGCTTTCAAACTAAAAAAAAAAAAAAACAAAAAAAAAAAACCACAAAAAACCAACAAACCAACCAAACAAAAAAACCACCATGAATTGTTTGGGGAAATGCTTTGTTTAAATG
This sequence comes from Athene noctua, assembly GCF_965140245.1. Classification (NCBI taxonomy): domain Eukaryota; kingdom Metazoa; phylum Chordata; class Aves; order Strigiformes; family Strigidae; genus Athene; species Athene noctua. Next base: position 1,961,549 of record NC_134044.1, on the reverse strand, counting down.
CCTGAAGGTTAATCAGATTGGTCAGCAGACCTTAAATCTTTACAAGGTATCTTCTCAAAGGAGGACCCTGCCATCTCGTCTCACATTGCTACAACTGCTATCTACTGCAACTGCCAGGATTTACCTGGGTCCTGACATCTCCTTGCTAGGAGAGTCGCAGATTTTGCGGCGACTGTATGTGCCTCTGAAATAAACTGAGAAGAAGGAAAAGATTCTCCATGGATGAGATTTGATCACACTGTGTGGCATCACAGATGTAAAAAAGTCAAGCTCAGAAAAACATTCTACACCTACCTTCACTTCAACAGACACCAGTCATCTCTGCCAGGCTGATGCCAGACTTTGATTTGGGGCGTGCGCTGATCCCCCCCACAACCACCTGGCTGTGAGAGGATGAGGTCTTGCCTGCATTAGGAAAATACTGTCCAAATTTGGATGCTGTCTTAACACAAGTATAATAAAACCAATATAACACAAGAGCAGTAGGCAAGGAGAGGTATGCCATCTAGTGTGCACTGTTCAGTTAATAAAACGTTTATTTACTGCTCGGTTGAAAATATTACATCCTTCTGCTCTGTGCAGTTTAACAAGGCTGCCTTCAGATTTTGCACAGTACTTAATGCTTAAATAACTTTTAAAGGCTGGGCACACCCTGTGCCAGGTGGGAAGTCTGTTTTAAATCCAGAGGCTTGGCGCAAGGAGGAACCATGAAGGCTAGTGTCGGCAGAGGATTCGCTCCTCCATCCTCAGCAAGCAGCTGAATGCACCAGCAACAGAGAAATCAAGGCAAATGGATGAAGAACATTTCATTTCCTCTGCGTTTGTCATTTAAAGATCCACCATGGGTTTCCCTCTCCTCCAGTTCATGCTCAGCCCTGTCTTGATCTCACCCCAACGTTGCTGCAGCACCAGCCAGGTCCTACCGGGAAGGTGCCCGTGGGTGCAAGACCTTTGGGTGCAAGGACGAGCTGGGTGTTCAGGGGTCTGGGTGCACATGGGCTCCACCACACCTTGCACCAAATCCCACCAGGAGGATGAGGCCGCCCTCATGATGGGGCAGAGAGGGGATGGAGGACACCCGAAAGCCCTCAGGAAGGTGAGCACCCCTTTTCTGATTTAGGTGGTCGTGTTCAGCCTGCTGGTGGGGAGCAGGAAAGGTGACCACCTCTTGGGGAAGGAGGGGAGGGAAAGTTGGGGCATAAGAGCCCACCCTGGCACGTGGCCAGGAATGGCCTTCTGGTGTGATGTGCTCTTGGATTTTATTTAAATCAGTAAGACGAGAGGACAGTTCAGAGCACTGGATTAATTCCACTTTCTCCCTTTCGCTCTCTCTTTTTTTATTAGGAAAATAAAAGAGACTTTGAAATATTAAGAGAGAGTGGGATTAGAGCCCTCTCCTGCTACCCCAGTCTTTCCTCCCCTATTAATTTCCACTTGATTAGAATTCTTTTTGAAGTATTTAAATATGGACAATAGGAAAAAGGGAGGGTGAAGTTATTGAATATCAGTTAAACTGTATTAATATAAGCTCAGTTCCAGCTTTTATATAGATACTTCATATATATGTATAGTTTCCACTAGTAATAAAGTAGATCTATCCCTCCTCCCCTACCTAAAGTAATTATGATTTTTAAAAAAACTATAATGAAACTCTTAAACTTTAATAGCCCATTTATAAATCCCCAGCTTAAAATTTAAATGCTTTAAAAAAAGTTTTAGAACTGTAGAAATTTGATTTTTTTTTCCCCCTTTTTTCTCTTTTTTTTACATAAGAGACACTTTTATACCGCAAAACTTTTGAAGCCGCACAGCAGTTCATGAACAGTCACCCCTGGCCTCAGTGGAAATTGGGGTGCTAAGGGGCCAGTAAGGAGGATGTAGGGCTTTCTGTGCTAGCGTGGGGAGGTGATGGTACTCGCCCCTGTGCCAGTGAGGTGGTCCTGGTAGCCTCACCTAGGACTAGACAACAGCTGGGAAACAACTTTTCTCTTTGATAGCCAGCACCCAAATGCTTCACCGTCGTACTTGGTGTGGTACAGAGGCCCTGAGCTTTCATTTTCTTAGTGAAGAGTAAATCCAAGCTTGCTAATGGATGGTTTGGGGTCCCTGTGACTGACAGCACTGGGTGTCCATGTCATGGTCATTTTGCACCTCCTGACTCATCACCTGCTGGGAGCTGAGCCGTTCTTTGGGGTTTTATTTATAAATCGGTACTTTTATAAACCAGATTTAGATATCTCCATCCAGATTCATAAATCCTCTCAGCTAACCTAAGAACTGCAGTTTGATTTACAAACCATGACTTTTCACATCAGATTTAACTCTCTGACTGACTTCTGAAACATTCAATTGGCTTAGAAGTCAGGAAATAGATTTACAAATCCTAAAACAGATTTACAAATCCTAAAACATAATCACAAGTCATGCCAATAAGTTCGAAGGGGAAAAAAAAAAAAAAAAAAAAGAGGTGTTTGTTTGCAAATCTTTTCTTTGCATTAGGAATCCAAGAGACTGATTTACAGCTCAGGATTCTGAGGTCCTGTCACCTTTATGATCGGCTGTATAGATCCAGCTCTTCCATTTGAATGCAAAACCCCGATCTGTAAATCTCAGTCGATTTTTCTAGCTCTGACTGATCCTAACCTCTAGCTAGGCTGTAGGCTACAGCAGGGGCTGGCATGAGTCCCACCGTTATCGCCAACCCCTGTACCCAAGAGATGACCACCAGATGACCATTGCTGCCACCCATGAGGACACAACACCAACCATGCCATGAGGAGGGCACGATTACCACGGCAGCAATGGAAATATTTTTTAAACTTAAGATGCTTAATGAGAGGAAGGCAGTTACCCAAGGAGGGGATGTATTTAGGAACGTGAATTCCCCTCTCCAACGGGTTGTGGCACGTCCTCAGAAGTGCTGTGATACACATCCTTCCTCTCCATGCTGCAGCGGTCCTCTATCCTGTCTCCTGAGACAGGCTTAGCACCAAAGTAATCACAACTCATGGTCTTGTGCTCTTATAAATGCATTGGAAACAGTCCAACTGATATATTTTTGTGGTGCCTCCATTGTGGCTTGATGGGCACTGCTTGAAGGGGAAAGAAAAGGAATTTTATATCTGCTGTGGATAATTTGTTATACAGCATTTTCAAAGCGTCATGTCTTTTCTCTGAGGTGGTGGACCTCTGCACCAGATTCAACAAATAAACACTCTGTAATTTAACTGTTTCCCTTGCAAATTGTGGCTAATGATGCAAACTCCCATCTCCATAACATTCTGGAGAGACTTACAGCCAAAAATAACTTGTCCACAAGGTCTAATGTTAGAATGTGCAAAACCAACTTTGGAATTCAAAGATTTGTCTTTTTTTTTTTTTTTTTTTCTACTCCTTCGTCTTCCAGATATACATCATAAAGCAACAACTGGCACTAATTCATTTTCCCCTTTGCAATCATCTTTAAAGGAAAAAGCAGCAAGGGTTTTCTACCAGGTGTAAGTACAAGGAATAAAAGGCCGGATAACAATGAAGATTTCATGGAAACATATGGGCATCCAAGTATAATTAAAGTGCAATTAAATGCTGAACAGCAATTTTCAGATGACATTGTGTAAAAACAGAAAGCTGAAAAAATGCAGTTTGAGAGTCAGTTTTGGGGCAGAACACGAGAATCTGGAGGAAGTCAGTGAAGGAGACACATGCCGCCAGAAAGCTTGGTCTTGTTTATTAGAAAGAAACAACCAATTTAAGGAATAACTCCACCACCACTCTTTCAGTCTCCTGAGGCAGGCCATCAGGTGACACCCCGATAGGGTAGGGTTTAAGTCCATGGGCACAGATTTTCATCTCTTCTCCCATTTACTGTGCTGACCTGGGACTATTTTACAGAAGGTGGTGGAACTTGGATTGCAAAGCAATGCCAAGATCCTCCTCACCTGCTCTTTGAACTGGATTCTGCATCTTTTGCTCATTCTCTTCCCAGCATAAAATAAATAAAGGTTCTTTTTCTAATTAAAAAACACTTGGCACTCATGGTGCGTTGACCTAAACCTTGCCTAGATGAAAGGACACAGAGTAAGTCCCCTGAAGTCTGGTTTCCTTCCTCACACTACGATGCCCAAAAAAATGCCATTTCCATTTCCCTCCCCCAGAGACAACTTCTGTCTAATATTATTATACTTTCTTCACCCACCTCTTCCACCATGTGCCCTCAGGAGCTAGTAATAATTTTGCAAACCCTGTAATAAATATTGCGATCGCTGCCTAACAGGCAGTCTAAAAAGGCTGAAGATAAATAAATAAATAAATAGATAGATACAGGAATTTTCCCATTTATCTGTGAGCATGAGAGAGGGAGAGAGAAAAGAGTTAGCTATTAAAGATCCCGCATAGCCACAGGCAAATTCTAGCATCATCTCCTTGCAGAGACCTTTTTTTTTTAAAGCAGAGATTACTCTGCCAGTTCAAGGTGCTATCGAGCTCTAACCAGGGACAATTACAAGGCTCCAGTTGGAGCGTCTGAGATGATGCTTACCTCTGATAAGGTTGAAGGGGAATAATGGAAGGAGGGAAGTGATAATGGACTGCTGAATGGGTGGGTTGAGGTATCATTGCCATAGAGCCTGGAGACAGAAGCAGCTGCTGATGCAGAGAGTGTGTGGTTTTTTTCCCCCCTTTTCATCCATTTTGTTTCTATTTTCCCTTCATAAGAAAAAAAATAATCTCTGATCATACACTTCAGAATTACTTTTTTTCCTCCTAGCTCCAAGCCACACTAGTAATACCACTCACCAACACATTTTATGCCATAAGAGTATTAATAAAACAGACCTGCATGCCTTGTCTCTCTCATCACTCAGTTCAAGAGGTTCAAAGACTATTTTTTCTGTTCTTTGCCCATCACCACTTTACTGAAGACAAGGCTGGACCCTATGGCTGCTCTCAAAGCACCCAAGGAATGACCAGCTCAACACCCTGTGCCTCACAGGGTGAGCTAAGCCGGGGAGTCAGGAGTGTCCACCTTAGTGTAGATGAGAGAGAGGAGCAATCTCTGCTTTCAAGTCCTGGCACTGGTCCTCCATGTTTTCTTGGGGACTGGCATCCTAAAGGCAGGATATGCTTCCCTGGTGGCCTGGGAGCAAAGAAGAAAAGCTGTCTGGCTTGGTCTTTTCCATCACTCACAGGGAGAGTGACCAGCCAGCAAACCCAGTCATCAGTAAGGGATGAAGCCCACCACTGGGCTGCCTCACACACCCCAAACAGTGGGCTGAACCCTGCCTAAACCCTCCCTTCCACTCCCCTGCTGGTGTGTTCTCAGCAACATGTGGGCCATGACTTGGTCTTCATAAAACTAGTATTGCTGGTAGACCACAGAGAGCATCAATAAAGGCTTCATTATATTTTTTCTGAGATTTCTTTTCCTGGACCAGATTCTAGCTGATAATGAATTTGGCGCATTTAAATATCCAATGAACAAACAAAATCTATTGGTATTTTGCTTTGATTATGAGACTCCTCTTTGGCAGATCCTTTTATGACTGTCTTCCCTTTTTAGAAGTACTAAATTAGATCAGGATTTGATATTTCTTCTTTTATCAAGGCAATACAGAGTTGCCACCGTCTTTTCCTCTGTACCACTGAGGGCCAGCAAGTACCATCAAAAATCCATCTTCGGGAAAAAGAGATTTCAGAATAAAAAATGAATTAAATCTTTCCTATATTGGAGGTCCAAACAACCCTCTGGCATATACAAATATGGAGTAGCTTGTGTAAAGAGAACACACACACACACTGCATTTTTGCTTGGCCCAAGAGAAGATGCTTGCAGTTTCCTGAGAATCGGACAAATCCTGGCTAGTGGAGAGGAAGATCTCCAAGCATCCAAGGCAGACTTTTGAGGGGTGGAGAGTGAATCACAAAAACAGGCAGTCATTCGCAGCTATGTCTTGACCAAAGATTGCAGAGAGGTGGTGCCAGACACATATCAAACCCCCAAACCATGTAATTTGTTTTAAAGAAATAATTTTTGGGATGGGAATTCTCTCACCTGCCTTTGAATACCAGCTGAGCTGGGCGGTCCAAACTTATGTTCCATCCCAGGGAGATGAACATACCTTCATGGAGTATAATTCATCCAGCCATCTTGAGACATGATGGACTGTGGTCCAGAAATGTCCATTTGTCTCTGTAGACTCTAACATGAGCCTGATCAAAGAGTTCAGGTGTAAACAAGTACCCTGTTCACCTCTACAGGCAATGAGGTAACCCCCCCTGTGAAATGTAATTCACTTGCCTCCTAGGTATTAAACCTGTAGAGACCTGAGGTTTTAAGCAGGTCTTCTCCATCAGATGTTGTTAGAGTCTGGTGTATTCATGTGACCCCAGGATCTGGGACTTTAAGGGAAATAGGACAAGTTCTGAGAAGAACGAGAGTTGATAACACTATGAACTTCACAACCCCACTCATGTCTGTGTCATGCAAGATCCCTCTTTCTTCTGTCCCATGTGCTCCAATGATTCCTTATCGGGTGATATCAATTCAGCAAGTCGGAGGATTGCTACCCCTTGTAGGTTTTCAGCCCTCTTCTCCCCAAACTCTTGGGACTGGAGGCATCAGAAGGGACAGTTACTGGGGTTAATGGACCGGGGATACCTTCAGTGTCACTCAGTGGAGACACCAGTGCTCTCAGTGTGTCATTGCAGGGCAGGAGATCCCAGGGGTAGATCTACCCAGAGGGACAGTGCATATTCCCACGTGCAGAGCCACCACCACCCCTGCTCCCTGCTTAGGTCCCTTTCCCAGCTTTTGGTGGGACACGGAGGGCACCGAGAGCTGGGTCTTGCAGGTGGGTCCAGAAATAGGATAGCTCTGGGGTGAGCTGGAAAGAAGACATGAGTGTGAAATGCACCCAGAAAAGACCAGGCACTCGCGGTATGTATTTACAGAGGGCAACGTGCTAAGGCATGCACATTTCCATTTATTAATTAAAACAAAAGGCAGAAAAAGTAGAAAAAACTGGTGTCATCTGCAACAGTTGAAGAAATGTGGTGTTACCTTCTTTGATACTTCAATTTACTCTTCCTCCATGCCAAGTTCCCCAACTTGAACCTTTGAGTGAGCTGAAAGCACAGAAGTCAATTATTGAAAGAGCCACGAATTTCTGTATGAGCTTCACACAAGTCTTCCCACTCTTCTCCAGCATATGCCTTTTCAGAGAAATGGGCAGAATAAAAGAGCAGGTAATAGATGGGGAAATGCCTTTCTGCTCTCTGCTATTGTAATGGACTAAAATAAAGGAGCTGCTGTGTGATGCCAGGAGAAAGGAGATTATATCTGTCCAGGTTATACCCTAGATACTAAATCCAAATGCATTTCAACCAAGTTCAGTTGCTTTTTTTTTAAAAAAAAAAAAAAAAAGAAAAAAGAAAAAAAAAAGGGGGGGGAAAAAAAAAAAAAGAAAAAAAGAAAAAAGTTGATTTTCTTTCCAGCTCTTGGAAGTGAATCTATTTGGTGTCAGGCTGAAAGAAGACAGCGTGTAAGTAACTGAGAAAGTGTTTACTCAGTGAATTAGTTCAGCTTTCATTGTGCACAGAGGATTATGGCCTCAGCAGTGGATGAGCTCCATTTCAGGCTGGAGTGGCTCACTTAGCTACCTCCAGGGCAGGACTAATTATCATAGGACTTAGGCCATTAAAGGGCTTTAACTACCAGTGCTCTCTCCCAGGTCTGGATTAACTGTTTGCCTAGAGCAAACCGCCTAGATAACCATTCAGCCTAACGGTCTGCTTTGATTTCTCTGCCCCCTCTGCCCACTCCTTTCGCCTTTAAACTTTACGTTATTGGCAGATCTGGAACAATAGCTAAGAATATTAATACCATTGCTGCAAAATGTCAAAGGGGGGTTGTTACAGATTTTTTTTTCCCTCTTTTGCTTTACCATTGCTAAGGCAATTTTAGGAAGTCCAGTCTTGCATGGCAGAGAGCCCTTACCTGGCTCAGGTGGATTAAGAGTGACTACTCAAAAGGCATGACCCCCAAGGGAAAATACTGAAATGCCCACAGAGCCCAGCTCTGTCTTACCCTGTTGTCTACATGACAATAATTGTGGCAGAAGGTACTCTGCATAGAAATAGCAAAAGACTATTGTGCCCGGAGGTGCTAAATAGCAAAGATGAGAGAAGAGTTATTACCCCACTTCACAGAAGAGAGCTAGGGTACAGAAGGTTTAAATGGTTTGCCCAAGGTAACAGATGGAGAATGTGGCAGAGGCTGGTTTGCTCCTTATCATTAAATATACATTTGAAAAATTATCTCGTGACCCTTCCTTAACACCAGCCTTCTCAGCTTTTCTGGTAGATATCAGCACATCTGGGTTGTTTTCAGGCTGGAAGGGGGTGACTGAAGGAGGTACAACTCAAGATTATAAAATCAGATGCAGCTTGGACAGGCAGCCTCTTTCACTACAAGACATCAGGAGGGCATCGAAGGAACCAAGCAGGTGGCACACTAGAAACAAAACATGTGGTTCTTCACACCACAGAGCTGGGCAGCACCTTCTCTGTGCTGAAGGTATGTGGGTTCAGGATTGTGGAGGAAAAATGCCTTTTGAAAGAGCTTGTACAGAAGCGTAGAGTGGGTGGACTTCTGGTGTGCTCCTCTGTTCATGCTCATAGCCATAAGGCTGCAGAGGTGCTGTGCTTCACGCTGACCAGCACAGCCCTGCTGTTGTCTTCTCCTCTGCCATGTCTATGTCCCCTCAGTACAATACTTAGGGCATCAGGGAGACTGGTCCATAGGACTTCTTGCCACCATTTCAATGTGGAAATGTTGGCAGTGAATTCATACCTCTCCATCCCCAGAGTAACATCCTTAAGACAGTTTTCGTCTCCACCTTCCAGTTTTACATGGTGAAGGAAATACTGGTTAACATCAATCTCTGTGTTGAGTGTGCATGTTCCAATAGGGCAACCATTCACATATGCAGGTGTTCTTATCCATGTAACTCGGATGTTTTGGAAAGAGCATTTGTCCAGTCAAAGCCCATAAAATCCACAACAGCACAGATTACATGCTGGAACATACATTTGCACTCCTCCATGTACTTATGTCATTTACAAATACATACATAAAATAGGTATTTCTGTAAAACAATGTATAAAAATCGGTATGATTTCTGTGGTACTTCTCTTCCTGCTGTCACCAAATTATTAGAGTGCAGCTCAGAAACATGCTGTGTGCATGGTGGAAGACAGCCTGGATCCAACCAAATCCAACCAGGTTTAGATGGTCAGTAGATGCTTCGTATGTTCACATCCTTTTCAAACTCAGGAAGGTTACCTGTGTGTAAGGTTTAACACATGCTCAAAAAAACAAGACAGATGAGAAAAAAAGCTCCAGAAAGTATGATTGGGTCAGCAACTGGGCATAGCTTGCATAGATTAAACCAGCTCAGGTTATCTGAATAAAGCCAATGCATGCAACCAAGTCTTGCTGATGACTTGGCCTTGAACCCTACCAGAGCCTGGGGACTGGCTCTGGTGCACATGCTTTGTGCTGGAGCCTGCACCCTCAACCGGGCTCCCGCATGCTTTCTCATTCCTGGCATGCTGGGAGCACGCAGCATTTGAAAGCAGTGCCTGCCCAGCGAAGGTTGTTTCTTCCTCCTTTGACACTTTTCCCTATTGCTTTGTTCACAACCTTTCTTGACTAACTAGATTCTGCATTTTATAGCCCAGCTGACAGCTTTCACAGCATTTTTCAGAGCTCTGAAGTCTCTTGCAGATGGTTGAAACACGCCAAAATTGTGTTCTGCTTCTTCGTCTATATGGAAATTGTCTAATTTCTGCCTTCCTCTGATCTCTTACTCTGAGGATAATGGGGTTTAGTACTTTCCCTTCTTGCCCCTGCTGCAGGTGCAAACTGGAATACGAGACAAACCGCTTACTGGAGTGCCAGTTATTTGTTGTCTGCAGATGAATGGAGCTGGTTTTCATTTCCTGTGATTCTGAGTATTAAATTCCTTCCCCTTGTCATTTACCCATTGCTTGACATCTTCTGCTTTCAACTCATTCATCCCTCATCGCCATCTGAGAGCCATCACATTGAAGCCCATCAAGAAAAACATAAATGAAGCGACTCACTAAGGAAAAAAAAAAAAAAAAAAAAAAAAAAAAAAAGAGGCAGGTAATTGTGAAACAGCAAGCAGGTACCTTTGAAGAAAAGACATTTTTCAGAGGAAAAGTAGACCATCTGAGGATTTCCTCTCTCAGTACCAAGGATACTCCAGTCCTGGCTGCAACATGTGCCTATGAAATCTATCAAGAAAGGCCCCAAAATAAAAATCAGAACTGGAATAATCTAGGATCATGTGAATCTGCTCTGTGCTCTGTCCTCACCAGGAGAGCTGAAGACTGTGCACTACAGAGGCAGTGACTGTCTCTCACTGCATGCTTGCTCAGCACGGCGAGACCCTGACCTGCTTTGTAGCAGACAGGGATAACTGCGGTGAGAGAAGAACCCCAGAGCTAAGACCAAACAGGGAAAGCATGTTCTGGTGTCTCCTTCTCTTATTTATCAAGTACAGGTTTCCCACCTTTCAGTGAAACTGCAATTAACTTGTAAATGTATGCTAGAAAATTAATTTTCCACCTGCTGCTGTTCTGTAGCTAAGAGGAAATAAGTCAATGAAACATCAACATGAACTCTGATATGGCCCTCACAACAAGTTCTGCCCTGATACAAAAAAACCTCTAGGAAACTAGTAAGCCCAACCCAGTTTACACAGAGAGAGTCCCGGGACTAAAGGGGTTGCAAGTCCACTTGGAGATACTCCATCCAAAACACTCCTTTCTCTAACACAGGCAACAGAAAACAGCAGGCTGAACTCTGCAGCCAGATCAGCGGTTGTGCAGCACTGTGCTGAGTTTGAACTAAAACGGTATGAGAAAACTCGGGTGTGTGTCCACATTCTGAGAAGGTGGTCCTCATTTTGGAGAGATAACCAGCTTTCCATAGTCAGGTGCACTTGTCTTCCACCCCCAAGCCCATGCTTGGTCTCTTCATCCACATTTGGAGACCAGACAGACTAGACAGTCTTGACAACTGTCCCACCTCCCCTGAAGATAAAAGTATATGTCTACAGTGCAACAAAAGAAGTTCCACCAAACAGTTTGAGTAATATGCTATACAGGCTGTGGACTGGAACAGATTTGGGTTTTTTCCCTCATGGTATTTCTCATGTTACAGCAGGATGTCCCATACTTTTGCTACAATCCAGGTCTGTCCCTGTCATCTGAGCTGGGATGATGGCTGCACCTACAGCTAATATCTGCATGTAATGGCCTGCTCTGAACCACCACGATCACACGCCAGGCCCACCTGGCTGCCATGGTGTATCCTTAGCCCAGGCCCAGATTTTTATTCTCCCAGTGTCTTCCACTCTGGCAACCATAAGGACATGCCTTTTCCCTGCCTCTTCAGCAGGACTTTCATATTACAGCTCAAAAAAATCTTACTAAATTAAAGGTGTTCTTTCATGTCCACTCTGGGATCTGTTATGATGGGATCTATTAGATCCCAACACATCCCAATGCTGCAGTCAAAAGCCTAGACAAGGTGGATGATGGCTCTGGTTGACTGGGACCATGAGTTCTTTATGGTTTTATTCATGCTTCTCTATGGTAGAAGATAACAAGTTTGCCACCACGTATTGTGAACAAGCGCAGCTCTTGACAGCAAGTGAGAAAAATTCATGCTGCAGATGCAGAAGACTTTAGTCATGGTGAAAAGTAGCTGAATATATCATCCACTCAGAGATGGGTTTTTCTGAAGTCTGGCTCTACAGAATACAGCTGTGCTGAGAAACAGAGAAAAGACATTTGAAACAAAGAGCAACATTAGCTGCTGAAACTGAAAACAGCTGCTCTAGAAAAAAAGGAACAACCCATTCCCCACACACACAATAGCATGCTATGGGAGAACAGCTAATCTTGTAGCATAGGCACAGAACTCAGTGCTGGGAGGAGATAACAAAGTCCAGGGGCTCTTGTGTTACGGGTCAGCTGCTGGCCCCCAGCTTTACGTCTTCTCAGCAGACACAACAGGCACTGTCACACAATGTCACTATGCCTGTGAGAGATAAGCTCCTGGATGAAAAACAGCTGGCTGAAGCTCAAGTCAGGCAAGATAGAAATGATGCTTCTAGGAAAAAAAGAAGTGATTCAGGCATTTTCTAAGACAATGCCGATGCTCTCTTCTCCCTCGCGCAGGGAGAAGAACACCAGTGTAACAGGACTGCACTTACTCCTTGAGGCTCAGCCTGTGTTAGTCATAAGCAGCCTCTGGGCACCTAGGTCACTCTCCCACTTTCCCTTTTTTTTCTGTGAACATGGTGAAGCACAGAACTTCATCAAGCCACGTCTGAAATGCCTCTTCTCCAAGATAAGGCTGGCATCACCGATCAAGGAGAGTTGCAAAGAACAGAGGATGCCAATGACCTGGAGCAGATTTACTTTCCTTACCCAGCCATGAACCTGCTTTGGGGGCACAGCCTTTTCTGTACGTGCAGAAGGGACAAGGAGGGATGAGAGTGATGGGTTTTACAGCAGGAATATTTGAAAATTCAAGGAAGGAGAAGTTTCATTCGTTTTGATCCAACAGCTGTTAAGTTCCTATGAGCATTATCAACATGTGAGGGAGTTATTTCTCATGTGGAAAAATTAATGAATTGTGTTTTCCCCTGAGCTTAAACTCTTCCACCCCTTCCATAGGGTCCCAAAATAACTTCCCACTCCTCAGTTTTCTTCTCCCTGCTTCACATGGTTCCTTTGGAAATCAAGTAAAAGTGAAGAGGCACAAGCTGACTATTAAATAATCTACTTGCTGAGGTGACATATAGCTGGATAAATAGTGGGGAAGTTATCTCTTGAGTTAACTCTTGTATCCAGGGTTAACTTAGTTGACCTGTCACTCACTGATGAAAGCAGTCACCTGGAATATGGCAATTCCTTCTGTGTGTCATGGATAAGTCAACTGAATTTTCATATCCTCTCTCATACATGAGTGCCTCTTTCTTCTTACATGCGCCTTTTCTGAGACATGTAGGTTCTCTTCTGATGAAGAATTTGCTACATGGAGAATGCCAGCATGGAATAAAGGCCAAAGCCACAGAATTCCTCATGAAACAGAATTTGTGTTTTCTATCCAGCTTGCACAGAGTAAAGGGCAAGAAGTCTCCTCCTCATTGGCAGCTCCACAATACCTGCCTCCAAGGACACTTTCCTCCTAATCCCCAGTAAGAGGAAGATTTTTGTGCCCTGAAGCATGAAGGTTTATGTCTCTTCCACAGCGTTGGATGTTTTGTTTAAAATTCTGAGCATTATAAGTTCTAAAATAGCATCTGAGTTCCCTTCCTGTGGATGCTTTAGCAGCTGAGATTTGCTGACTTGAGTCTTTTGGCAGTAACACTTTTCACGATGGTACAAGAAAATGCACCAGGGTGGCAGAGCTCAGAGGGTGGCAGCAAGATGCTTGTGTCTCCTTCCACTGGGAGCAGGGACAAGAAGGAGGCTGAATGACTGGGTCATCTGAGCACTTGGGTTGTCAGCCACTCCCATCCCTTCTCTAGGACATGCCATGTTCACACAAGGAAGTCCTCAGACCTGCTCATGGTGTCCTCATCAATAAAACAGATGGTTGAGCATCTACTCATCTGTTCATTCATTTTTTTCAGTGAATAACCTTTCTGTTTAATATCTGCTCTCCTCAGATGTGTGTGCCTCTAACAGGCTTAAAGGTTGTCATAACCAGTCGTGGTGGGAATGGAGAAAAGTATTTTGACTTCATGTTCCTAGGCAAGACCAGTGGTTGGATGTCCCTCCCTCCCTGGCTGGATGTGAGCCACACTGTCAGAATAGTACCAGCAAATACTGACCAGGAGGGACCTGCACTCTGAAGGGACAACTGCTGCTCAGTGGCCTGCTCCAGACTCTTGGAAAGTACTTCTAGCACTTGCAATTTCCTATACATTTCCTTCTGCTGAACAAAGTTCCCAGAGTCGTCCTCTGCCTCTCCCTGATTCGATGCTCCTTGCAATTGCTGTATCCTTCCACGGAGTCAGCGGATCTGGGACACAGTTTCCAAAAGTTGAGCTGCCAACTGCTCTGCCTGTTAAAGTTTGACATCTGGCTCACACAAACCTCTCCTTCCCATTCCTCTGTGTGCATTCTACTTCTTGGGAGCACACAAAGAAAATTCAAGCATTTTACAGAAAAATAAATGTGCTCTCATGGTTATGTATAAAATTGCCCGAGTCTGTGAGGGGAAACTGTGCATTTCCTCCTCTTTGGACTTGTTCCTTCCTCCTCTTAACACGTGGAACAAATGTCTCCTTTGGACCGTGATGGGGTAACTTGGAGAGGTCGGCAGAATTGCTGAAGACGAACCCTGGGCTGGTTTTATTTTTCTATTGAACCTGATGGAAACGCATGCACAGCAAGTCAGGGCCTGTCCCTTTTCCTTTCTCCTTTCTCTCTCTCTCTTTTTTTTTTTTTTTTTTATTTCTTCCAGGAGTGCTGATGATAAGAAAAGCAATGTCTAAATCTTCTTAATGGTGTTTATGCAAGCAGTTTTGCTTAGCTGCAGTCCCTGCCACCCCCTCCCCCGTCCACCCTCCCCTCCCATCTTCCTGCTAATATCGCTGCTTCATTCCTTTCCCTGTTGGCTATTACTATGGACTACAGCGAATCTAAAACTAAATAATCCCCTTAGTGTCAAGTTTTCTGGGCTGAGCAAATAAATCTAACCAAATGCATTATCTAGGTAGAGGAGGCTGTTGTAAGGGGGAAAAAAGATAAAAGCTATTTTACTTTAAGGCAAAGAGTAAAACCATCATTTTTCATTCACATTGTACTTTTAAAGTTAGGGGTTTTTTAATTTTATTTTAACTTTACTGTTCAATCCTTTTCTCTTTCCATTGTAATTTTAAAAAAAATGCAGAAAAGCTTCTGATTTCAAGCATTAAAGAGAGGGAGAAAGACCCCAGATAAGGTGCCATTCAAATCCCCCTCTCAGACGGGTAATTCTGATCAGGCAGTAAAGCGGTCTAAATAAATAAACCCTTCCCCACTTCCCCTTTCCTGGGGGAGGGGGGACAAAGGATATTAGAAAACCCATTTACAGGAGGAAGAGCACATGGAAGCTCTGCATGCTGCAGGACGAGCAGGAGAGGTCTGCAGCGGTTTTGCCCTGTCTCAGATTCACGAGTTGGCGGCTCACAAGAGCAGGACTGTTATGTGTGTGTGCTGGCAAAGAAATCCAGTTTTTGGGATGGTTCAGCCCATGTTTGGAGGCAGGACTAACCCAAACTTGGGGACAAAGTGCTTCAGTCCTGGTGAACTGTATGTTTAACTCCCATTTTCATGTGATGGGTCTTTGAAAGCTCAAGCAAAGTCACTCAGCTACTAGCTATTCTCTTCTGCAAATCCAGGGCCAAGATCAGCCAGCAGAGCTCCACTGGATTTGCACCAGCCAAAAATCTGGACAGACTTGTCCCCATAGCTACTGGCTTTCGCACATGAACCAGGTTTGGTCAGTTCTGTCTTTCCCACCAGCCTTCCCTCTTTCACACTATCTATACTGCATGTGGTCTGCGTGAAGGGTGGAGGCATCCTCCATCCAGCAATCCCTTCAGACACCAGTCTCATGAATTTTTCACATGCATAAACAGCATAAATGACCCAATACCGGCAGTGTTTATCTGAATTCATCCTCTTCCATATTGGTTCTTTTCAAATGCAGACCAGATTAAAAAGATGCCTGGCATGGCTTTTGCAAAATCCGAACCTGACTCACAAGTTTCTGTAAAATAAAAGCTCTCACATTTTGGCCTACGTAAGTGAAAAACCAAAGGGGTTGCTGATTTTGGATCTGTAGTCTTGGGGAAGAGCAGAAATATCTTGAACTGTTGGGACTAGATGCAGTAATAGTGTGAGGTGCTGCTGCTTGCACACAACTGTCCCCTGGCCAAAGTCTGCCCTTTCCTGCTTCAATGCTTTTTTTCCACTTGAACTTCAGTTTTAAAATAATTAAGTCCACAACTTTTTCTCTGCGTTTCACTTAATCCCTTTGTATATGTTTTGGGTTACACATCTCTGTAGCCAGTCTGCCGAAGTGATCTGCTCTTAAGATCCATTAATCTTTAAATTTCTCCTGGTTTAGATGGGCAGATATTACTGTTTGAAACTGATTCTTTGCCTCTTTCCTTTTTTTAATTAAACAACCCTTATAATTTTGTAGATGCCTCTAGTTTAGAGATAAAACCCCAGGAAGAAGAACAGAGGGTTTGTTCTACCGGTTCTTTTTATAAATCTTCTCAAAAGAAATAAAACCTCAGGCACTGCTCACACTGAAAAAAACAGTAAAGACCACTCCACTGTACTTTGGGGGATCTGGATCTGCAGTAGACGTCACAAGTAATCACAGGCCAGCTCTTGACCTGCTCTTGGTCTGCATAGCAAGGACACCAGATGAGGACCAGGTTCAATCAATTTGAAATACAATAGTGCAAGCTTTTTGATCATTTTAATCTAATACTCTTTTAAACATCTGCACAAAACTGCCGGCTTGGCTATGGATGAATTCCAAAAATGGAGGAAGAGGAAGAATTTCAATCTCTGATAAACAAGCTGAAGTATATTATCTGTGATCATGTTGGATTACCCATGTGTGCTAAAATACTCTGGAACTTCTTCCATGATCTTATGGAATCACCCAGCACTTCTGTCTCCCGGAAAAACACCTCGTACAATTAAATTCATGTGTACGCTATTTTCTGTAAAATCCGGCTTCAATTTCTTCTAGTATTAACAGTCATCTCTGGGATCTAGAGGAATGTGAAGTGTGTTCCAGTAAGTTCCTGTTGATCTGCGAAGTCCTGCTAAGCGTGTGCTGATACACACTGGGCTTCCTGAATTCCCAGAAAGTACTTCCATATGAAAAAATGTTGTGGAGTGGGCTACTATGAAAATGGGCTTGTCCACTCCTCATATTAGTGTTTTGCCTGGAGTGTCCTCCAATACACATGACTGTATCTCAGGAGCACCCCTATCAAGCAACCAATGACTTTTAAAAGAAAGTTTTGGTGGTCGTTTTTATTCACTCCACTTGCAGCTCTATTTGATCTATGCAAATGGGAGTGACTGACATCCATCACCTGTGAGA
The DNA here is from genome assembly GCF_965140245.1 of Athene noctua. Classification (NCBI taxonomy): domain Eukaryota; kingdom Metazoa; phylum Chordata; class Aves; order Strigiformes; family Strigidae; genus Athene; species Athene noctua. The sequence continues at coordinate 1,944,328 of NC_134044.1, read as the reverse complement.
TTTGCCCACTCCTGAAAGGGAGATTTTAACCAAAACCATTTTCCACTCCCATTGTTCACAGTTGCCCGCCTCCCACTTTGGAGAACCTAAAGCCCCTGCTCGTTATCCTGTAGGCATGGCATCATGGGCTGCATCCACATGCAAGATAGGGCTATTCTTGCCTTACCTACCACCTGGACAGCAGTGCTACATCACAAGGCTTCCTAAATTTCTTTTTAACAATGCTTTCCCCTCTGAGTTTTTCCTCTTGGCCTCTGTCACAGTGTTTGATCACCTTCAGTCTGAAGAGGTTTTTCTTATGTCCAGTTGAATTTCGCTTTCTTGTAAGTTGTGTCTGTCAACTCTTGCCCCTGTGACTGTGTGACGTTGGGGACTGGTCCCATCTTCTCCCAAAACCCCCCTTAGGCAGTGCAAGACAGTAACTAGATCCACCTCTTCTCCATAATGAGCAAATCCAGCTCCCAATCACTGCTGAAACATCATGTGCTCCAAAGCCCTTTGGTGGCTGTTTGCCAGGCTTCCCTCTTGTACAGACAAGAGACTGGCAAACTGGAGAGAGCACACAAAAAATCATTTCCCTTTCGCTGGTGGCTCTGCTGCTGCAACCACCATGCAGTTAGTCTTCATCCCCCAATGGTACCCAGCTGACTCATGTTCAACTTGATGCTCCTCAGGACCCCCAATCCTCCTCTACAGACCTCTTCCAGAGTGCTGTGGTGGGAGAGCATCTTTTGTGTGCAAATTCTCCTTTGCCAATGAGACAACCTCTCCAGGGGCCTTCAGTCCCAGTGGAGCACTTCATGTCTTGCTTTCTCACTACATTACCACCTTCCTCTGAGCAGGGGATTACAGTTGCCTTCCACCATTTGCCTGCTGTCCAGGCACCTACTTGCAGTTTAAGGATCTGATTAGCAGAACAATGTAAGTTTTACAGAGGGTTTCTGTGAGCATCCTGGGACTTAGAGTCGGTCTTGATGCTTTCCGGTTCCTGCCTGATCTCTGTCATTCACATCCTCTGACTCCTCCTGTTTTCTATAAGTCTGAATCACCACTGTCTATCGGGGTACTCTGCCAGATGACTGGTCCTGGGTTTGGGCCAGAGGCATGGATTGAGTCTGTTGTACGATGGATGGAATTTCTGGGCCAAAGCCTGGAGGGTTTGGGAGGAGGAGTAGGAATGGGAGCCAAGGAGAGACAAGACATCTCCTGGGACATGAGGCAACAAGAGCAGGGAGCAGGATTTGCTGTGACTATTTCTTAACAGTGGGTTTGGTTGAACCAGTCCAGGCTGCCCTCCAGCATGGCCCTGATCATCCCTCTTCACCAAACAACTCCTTGGTGCCATAGACAGCAACACTAACTAGGCTCCTCAAAGCTAGGCAAGAGGTCTGCCCTTCTGCATGGGGACACACTTCTGCAGTTTCACTCCCTTTTGTCCTCTCATAGCCCAGTAACAAGCAGCTGGAACTGAAACACCTTTTTAAAGTGCCACCATAGTCTGAACTAATTGTTCTCACATTTAGGAGGTTTTGTTCTTTTGGTCCACACAAAAAAGCAGACATGATTTGTCCAGATATCTCTGATTAGGAGTACCAAAGGTCCTTCTTCTTGTGGAGTTCAGGCATGCTTGCACATTATTGTGGTGCAACAAGTTACTTCACACTGCACTGTTCCTGACATCTGGCTGTGTGCTCTCCTACCCACTGACAAAAGCGAGGTGGTCTGAAATATGTCGGCCCATGGTGAGAGCTGTGAAAGTTGAGGCAAACGCATCAGGAGCACACAGGGTGGAAGAGGCACAGATGGAGGATGCCAGGATGTACCTGACGGTCATTGCATCATATGTCTAAGCACAGGGTGAGCCAGTGACCAACAGAAGACTTAAACATTTATATGCTGCTATTGACATTTTCAGTAAACTGCAGCTTCACTGCAGACGTCATGCGTTTACACTGTAAATTATTAGCCCTTGGTGACTTAATTAGCAGGTTACCCTCTTCTTCATAAACTAAATATTCCCTTCAAAACCTTTGCCACATGTGTCCTTACTCTTTTAGGAACCTGGTGGATATGTCTTCACTGTCTTCTGACAGTTCGCTTGAACACCATGCATAATCTGTTGTCACCCTGTGTCTTTTTCCTTATTACTCCCTGTTTATCACTTGGTGCTGATTTTGGTTGCCAATGCCCCAGGCAACTTCACCTCTTGGTATTTTGTGATGTTTTTCTGCTGGGCACAGAAACCTGACCACAAATGCCTGCTGCTTCTAGGCAAACCTTTTCCCTGATATGTACCACTCTGGCATCCAGCCTTGCCCATCACTCCACAGGTCAGGGATGCTGAGAGGCAGCTCTCCCTGGGCCTTGCTCTTCAGCAGCAGAAAGGAGAGTTTACAGTCTGCTCGATCCACAGAATAGAGCAGGCAAATTGCTTACAACATTTCCTTGCAATCTGGGTGTATCCCCCTCCTGTGGCTTTTGTGAGCAAGCTACAACTAGAAAAGATTTCCAGCATCGCTGCACCAGATCTCTGCCTCTGCCAAAATTAGCTGAATCTGCTCTCACCATTGTTCTCAATCACACTATTTACCCAGAGGTTTGTTTTTATCTATCAGCTGTTTATGCTTCTGGTTTTGGTAGGTTCCTAACAGTTTTTGAACTGGTGACAGATGACAAATGTGAGAAAAGTCTGCTAAAAAGAATGGGACCATCTTAAACCATACTGCCAGCTTTCTGTCACTATAGCATTCCAGAGCTGGGAGTGTGTGATGGCTTTGACCTTGATTATACTGATGATAATCCATCTGCATAAACACTATGCATGTATATACATACACACACACATATATACACATATATGTGTATATATATATATATATGTGCAAAAAAAAAGGAGCCACATTTTTTCTTCACATGTGCAAAAAAAAAAAGAGCCACATTTTTTTTCACATGGCCTTTTAGTGCTACCAGAATATGGGATTGAAAGGAACTATTTCTGTCATTAAGTTGGCATGTATCTTCATTTTATCTCTTTTATAATGTCCAATATGTCCACTTCTATTTTCTCTTTATTTGTTTTGTGGGGGTTTTTTTTGTCTCCCAGGAGTTTTCAGCCTTTTTGGGAGGCTTTTCCAGAGTATGGATCTTCTCATGGTCACTGATTTCCTGCCTAAATTTATTCATGACTGTTTTATCTCACTTTGCTCTTGTGCCAATGTGTCTTCCCTTCGACTGGAGCAACTCTTTCCTCTCCCTCACATTTAATCCCCTGATACACTTCCTGCATATTTCCCCAGTTTCCCTTTTCCTGGAGTAACTAAGCCAAGCTCTCTCTGCCTCATGTGTGGGACATGCTTCTGTACCCCTGCTTGCTGTCCGAGTCTTACCAAGCCATGGTTCCTGACAAGCCCACCTTTCCCCAACAGGTGATTGGAAGAACTGGCCATTTTCCCAACAAGGACTCAGAGATGTAGAGGACAATGGCATGAACACTTTATTCTCTCCACTGGAAACACCTTGCATGAGACATCCCAGAACTGCATTTGCTTTCATACATGTGCATCACATCAACACCATGGCTCTTTTTGTCATCAGGCACCAAACCAAGTTTCTTCTCCCTGTGCATCCCACTACAAAGTCCATTGCTGTCTCACCATCCTTGACTTTGCCACCTTTTCTGGCCACAAGCCCCCATGCCTGTGACCCAGGTCTGAGTGTCCTGCACCACATCTCTAATATCTTTGGACATCCTTCAGCTTCTTCCTTTAGGTCATGACCGGACCATCACATCCTGACTCTGGCCTTTGCTCAGCCGTAATCCTGGTTCTCAGTGTATTGTATGAAGTCAGGACTCAGTCCTATCCCGATCCTGTGGCTCAGCAGCTTCCCGTGCCATGTCTGTGCATCTACCCACACTTTTTCTTGCCCTTCTCAAGAAGAGCAGTCTCATTAGCAGTAACCAGGTTATCCTCCTAACTCGGCTATGCTAGATCTCACTTCACTTGGTTCATGTGAACTTTAGACATAATGATTTTCCCCACCTCCCTACACCTGGGTGAAGCAATTAGTAATTACAGGTTGTAGCATTACTCACGCATAGCCTCCAGCATGTCTTCTGGGACTTTAAGGAGATGTACCGCAGGGAGTGCACAGCACACCTGTCTTCTGTTCCCACACACTGGTGTTGTGCTTTCCCACCTTGTTTCCTCTGCAAGGGGCGTTCACACAGTTTCACAGCACAGACACTTTGGATTGCCCACTGGCAGTGCTGCAGTGAGAGCTCCAGGAGATAGCATGTCTCGAGAGATAACAATCACTAAATGACTTCATCACAGCACTGCAATAATTTCTGGGTCCTCTTCTAAATGGAACCCCCTTAATAATATGTCCCTCCTCTTTCCATGTTTCATAAAGGAGCTTGTTAATGCATATCTCATTGGTGTCTCTGCGCAGCTGGGCTGATTGCCCCACAAGGACTGCAGAGCACACTGCACACCCAGCAGCACCATTTCTGAAATTATTCAGCAGGTTGGGATGACCTCCAACTGCTGTCACATCAAGCCGTGTGGTCCCTTTGTAGACAGAGAAGGAAAGGGATGTACTCTCACCAGGTCTGGTGGTACCTCTCCATGCTGTGCTAGGGGACTGCCGCCCACCCTGTGCCCCCCCCCCCCCCAGCCTTTATTCAGGAAACTGCATCTGTATCACATGTATTGTTTGTGTCCTGATTTATCTGAGGTGTCCAATTCTGTGGACATGATGGCTTCATGGGCTTACCTTCTCCATAAAACACTTGTTCAGTGGTAAGGTGCTAAGGGTGCTCCAGGACACAGGACCCAGCAACGGCTCATGGCAGGTTTCAGATCCATCCTCAGCCAGGAAGGGCAGTGCTTCCAAGGGAATAAATACAAATGTACTTCCAAGGAGAGAAAATCTCAGAGTTACTTTACTTTGTAAACACACCAAAATATTTTAAAAATAAAATTACATTTGTAAAAAACTCAGATTCTACCAAACACATTCCTCCTACTTAGCCCAAAAGCTTTGCAAAAGGCGCATAGCACATCTTCATTGAGATAAAGCTGCCACGAGGCTGAGGGGGAATAGCAAGAATTACAAGTAATTCAAAATACTCTGTGCTACGTAGGGAGGAGTTTTGGCCAGGGACACTGAAAGACATGTGTGATGGAAGACTGGAACAACCGTTCTGTGGAGGACACGGATTCCACTTCGGCATTTATAACTCCTCCTGTTTCAAACAAACAGAAGCTCTGCGAAGTTTCAAAATTAGTCACTGAAGGGTTCAGACTCATTTGAGACAGATCAAAGCATTCTGTTTCCACTGTGACATCATTCAATGGCATTATTTACAAGGGAATTTTTAAAACATGGGGAAAAAAGCGGGTTTGGGACATAAAGTGTAAGGGTTTCCTTCTCCAAATGCAAAAGGGGGAGCTCTGGGGATTGTCATAACTTCACTTTCCTTCTGTGTTTTCCTCTACTCATTTAATTTTTGATAAAACAGGTGAAGGTTTTGAAGCCTATGAGTGTTGAAGTCAACATGATCACCAGTAAAAAAAAATCTACATATGTAAATCTAACAGAAACCATAGAATATACACAGCAGTGAAGTTTGATGCAGCAATTCTGCTCTTTTCCATAAGGATAAAAGAAAAATAATTTTAAAATAATGCAAAAAGCATTAGCACACAGGGTTCTTTCTTTCCAATGAACTCTTTGCTGTTAGACACAATTTAGGCCAAGTCTAGTGGAATTCAAACAAAAACTAGTCCTTACATGGGTAAAGAGCCAGATGCAGCAGTGATGTAAGGAAAACTTCGCAGCCCTTGCTTACCCAGTGAGCTGCAGACACTCCCTATACAAATTCCTCCATGTCACAATGAATGTTTGCAGTCATCACGTTTGGTTTCTAATCCACTCACTTTCAGCTAAGCATCTGGGGAGGACTCTTCCCCAGAGAGTAAAGGCTAGACAAGACCATGACTGGGTTTGCCAATGGGGGCCAAAACAGTGGGAAAAGCGGGGAGAGGGTGCTGGAAAAAGCAGAGGTATTTTTAAGATGCTGATTTAGAGTGCTATTAAAAATGCTGCCCACATAGCCTTTTAACCCTCAAAGATATCAGATAACTTTTTTTTCCTGTGGGGAGATGAAGTGGCTGTCATTATCTGCGAAGGTCTGTATCATATTGGAATCTGCCGGCGCAGGTCAGCGAGTCTGTGGTGCTCTGGTCCCAGCTCCGGCGCTGAATTACATTTCCCAGGCACAATGGCTGCAGAATGGGTGGGTGCTTTGTCATTTAAACTGCATAAAGAGGCAGAAATTGATTTTTATTGTGGATCTTCATATCTAATAAAGCTCTGAGGGGCTCTTTTCTTCTCCGATTGAATGGCCATTGAATGCTTTCAATCTAGTTCTGTGTTTCATGCCTAAACTGAATAGTGGCAGGAGGAAAATAGATGGGGGGAAGAGAGGCCAAGTCACTTTCCAGATTGAAAAGGATACAGAAGAGAAATAAATAAAAAAATAAAATAAAATAAAGTAAAAATGAATTAGAAAAAAAAAAAAAAAAAAGCCATTTAACTGGAAAGGGGAACTTTCCTGATGCTGAGGCAAAATTGCTTTGTGCAATGTGCATGCGCATGACGGTGCCCGTGGCTGCATGCACGAGGACGTGGCTGCATGCAGCTACATGGTGCTGTGGAAAGACATGGGACTCAGTGAAAGGTTATCAAGGGACCCTGATGTTACCTGCATCTTGATTCTGTGCTTTGGAACTGGAAATTCCCGGCTCCCTGATCAAGACATATTAATGCTGCACATCCCAGAGCTGCCCCACGTGTGTTGCCCTCAGTAACTAATATTTTGCTTAGGCTGCTATAAAATTGGAATGACTCAGTTTATGTTGACATTAATTAGAGGAGAGATTGGTTCAGAATAGAGTGTTTTTTAATGTAATTAGTACCTAGTTCATCACGTCCTCCTCAAATCAACAAAGAGACAATAATACATAATGGCTTTTCAGTTACTCTTTGATATGTATTGCTCATTTAGTCCCGTTCCCCTTGGGAAGCTTCATCACAATTAACAAGGCCAGTAGCGTTAGCATTAATTGGTCGTGCTGATGGTCTGATCTAAGGTCCTAAGGAGTCCTCCTATAGCATTGCAGACTGTGGTCAGACACTCTTGGGAACTCTTCCTAATTGAATGTTAAGTCTCTTGATTGTTAGACCTGGGAGAAATACTCATTGCCTGTTCATAGGCTCAGCCTTGGAAGCAGCAGTCCATGGGATGAATGAAATGCTCCCTGACAGCCCCTGCAGGTCTGGGAAGGGTTGTCACAAAGCAGCCAACTCCACTGGGATGCCCTCCTGCCCATACCACCAAACTGGCCCTTCTCTGCACACCAGCGTCTTCAAGTTATTTGACTCCAGCACGTGGAAACTGAGTTCAGAGGTGTCAAGATGAGAGGACTGCCTTTCTTGGATGGTTATTTTTATTGTTTCCAGTATGTGTGTGTGATTTGACTCACATTCTTGTACCTTCACTGTTAGCACTGGGAATCCCCTCCAACGTAGGCTGGTGCAGAAAATGTTAGCATCTCCTCAAACCACAGGGAACCTTTTGTGTTGAAGAACACATTTTGATTTAGTTTTCTCAGAGACATTCAAAGCCCTGCTGTAGGTGTCTGTCTCCTTAACTGTGGCAAAACTAAGGTCACGAGAACTAGAAATTCTTGATGGATCCTGGACCTGAGCAAATGTAAAACTCTCAGCCCTGTGCCTGGAGAGCTGGTCTCTCAGTTCGAGCCGTGAAGTCATTCAACATCCCTGTCCTTCCTTGCATTGAAGGGTACCAAAACCTCACTGAGACCCTACTGAAATGCCCAGTGCCCCCTCAGAGCCACTGCTGAGCTACTGGTTACAGTGGTCAGGAGGACAGCGGGCTTCCTGGCAGCTCATGGATGCTCCAACACCCTTTTCAGTAAAGTCTCTCTCAAATGCACCCTCAGCTGCTTTATTCTCAACACATAAAAAGGAAGTGAAGTAGAAGATGCCAGCTGGATCTTTCCTCTCCTGTGCTGAAGAAGAAGAGAAGGTAACTTAAAAAATTAAGCAAAGCAAACCTCCCACTGGGTATATGACTCCTTCCCTGCACACTTCCTTCAGGAAAGAGTTTTCCTTAGGCTGCTATAAAACGGGAATGACTCAGTTTATGTTGACATTACTTGGAGGAGAGACAGGTTTAGAATAGTGTTTTTTAACATCAATTGGCTCTTCACCTACCTGTTTCATCACTCTTAGAAACCTCCTTCAAATAGCTTTGGAGGTAAGCCCCAGGCAGTCAAAGGAATGCCAGAAAAATAGGGTGGTTACAACCTTAACTTATCTCTGAAAATCTTAGAGCAAACCAAGTTTCTCAGAGAGTGTGAGAAGGAAAACTGCTGAGAAGTGTTTGTCCTTCTCCCATCCCATGGCAGACAGCTCAGCATGAACCATTGTGAAAGGACCTGCTCTTCCTAGCACTGAGAATTAGCTTTTTGGAAGTTGAGACCTAAGTAAAGTATCTCAAGTGAAGCACCTGAAGGGGGGAAAAAAAAAAAAACAAAAAACAAAACCACAACAATTGCAAGTTGTTGGTACAAATCCTGGTTGTCTTTGCCAGGAGCTCAGTGCAATCTTGAAATGCATTGATGATCCAGAAAACTAAGAAAATACCAGGCTGTATTTAAAAAGAGAGAATAATACTGAAAATGATGTAATGGAATTACAGAACCGTATATACACCTTCACCCAGAATAATGTTTTCTATTCTGGCCTCCCTGCCTCGAAATGCAGACATGGGAAAGGTCTAGGGGAGAGCAAAGGAAATTATTAAGGGCATGGAAAGTCATCCATGCAAAGAGAGATTAGAAAGATCATGGCTATATAATTTAGAGACGACATGAATAAGCGAAGCCATGATAGAGATATATAAAATAATTTGCCTTTTTCTGGTTTGCAGAGCTTTTGTGAACTCAGCCTGCACTGGTTTTCCTTCAGATCCGCCCAAGACTCAGATGTACTTGGCAAGCAGGAAAACAAACATCATGGAACCAGAAGTCATTCTTCAAGAGCCTAGGGTATGGAATATTATTTGAGATTCAAAATGAGTCATTTTTAGTTAATGTAGTCCTTCTGGCCCTGGATGCAAGGACCTTTGTATAAAGGAGGATATCTCTCAGGAGTCCCTGCCTTTTGATTCCCTTGGCGAGGCTTAACTCAGAGGAAGCATCTTCACCCTATCCAGATGTCAGTAACACAGTCTTTTCATCACCTCTGCATTTGCATTACACTTATTTTTCTTTATTCACCTTTCCCTGGGGACAGGGTCTCACCATCTTTGGTCCGGCAGTACTGGTCATCCATGAATATCTCAGCAAAATGATAAGCCAGCCCCTTTCCCTCAAACTAGCTTTGTGACCAGAAGATACCTCTCTAGACCCTGCTCTAACACCTCATGTCAGAGACCTCACTCTCTGTGGAACTTCTGGTGAGTTAAATGAGGGTCACTATAACTTGCTAAGTCATTAAGTTCATGTCGCTATTAAACAGGGCTGTGTGGAAAACACCGTGGGTTCCTGCAGAAGGTCTTCACACCCCATGAACTTCTAAAGTACCCAAAGGCAACCAAATCCTTGTTTTCAGCCCAACACAAGGATGGAAGTGAAGTTTTTGATCTGGAAATTTTCTCTCAATGGAGTGAGGATCTGTCTCCCTTCTCAGAGGGTATTTTGCGTAAAACTATTTCAAGTAAAGAGTTTTAAAGAGAATGTGAATTTTGGATGGATAGAAAAGGGTTCATATGCCTGAATAGTTGTCTGTTTCTTCCAACTGTATTGATTGGTCTAATAAAAGGTTATTAGATCTCTCTATACAAAGTTGTCTCTATTCAAGAGGGAGCAGTTCTCACACTTATGATAATCATCCAAGCTGCATACCTTTCAAAACAGTAGTCTTAGACACTTAGCATCTGAGGGCTAGTAGGGAAAGGGGAAAAAAACCACCCAACAATCCAGCATACAACAAAGGTACAAAGAATACAGACAACAAAGGTGCAAGTAAGAACGATCCAAATTAAATGGTGAGATTCTAGATAGACTCAAGAGACATAAATACCTCATCTAACCTCAACGCACAATGAGTCACTGGAGAACAGAAAGTAGCTGGGTGCCAAGTAGTTTGTTCTCAAGTTCCCCCGAGCAGGAAAGAGATCTACGGCACTTAGCAGAGCAGTTTGTTTTTGTTTTGAGTTTTGTCAAGGTCCCAAGCTAAAAAGTCCAGAACATTTTGAAAAGCTGGTGGGAGCAGCAGAAGCACTCAGAGTGCAGGAGCATGGCTGGGTTGGGGAGGAGATGCACTGCCGAATCAATAGTCGTGAGAGCGGGCCCTCCCAATGAGCCTGGGGAGGGAGGAATGTGAGTCGGGACTTGGGGTAACTGTGAAATTGCACTTACTCTTCTGAACAATTGCTGGTTGTATGCAAGTCCAAAACCACAGTAACATTTCTCAAGGCAGCTTGTTTCCATATATAAAAAAAATCAACTTTCGATATTACCAATTAATGGCAGGGAAAGTGTGAAAGGCCTTTGAATGATGGAGGCAGTTGAATAGATTAGTGCACGGTGTCCAACATTTAAGTGTTGTCTTCTTATTCCCCAATGTCATTTTGCAGCAAAGCTTGGGGCAAAAGGACAGGATCTCAAACAGACCCCATGGACAGGCTGGAGCAAACAGTCTTTCAGGATGGCCTGGTATTTCCTTACTAATACAAGGTCCAAGCAGCTGAGGATACCATCAAGGAATACCACGGCAGACTCACAGCTGAAATAGAGACCTTTCTCTACAGCTTAAAAAAAGACAAATCAAGTTGAACTGATTCTTCCCTAAATGAGGAGCAAACTTTCTGAAAGAGCGACTGAGATGTAATTGTTAAGCCAGACGGTGCCCGAAATTGCAGGCCAGCTGGCCAGGAGGTTTATAAACTGAGTGGATATAACCAACTGTTGAGAGCTGCTGAGCTTTGAACTGCATAGCATTCACACTAAAACACTCATGCTGGCATATATGATGTCTCCAGACTGAAAAAAACTAGGGAAGACATAGAGACAGAGTCAAAGTTGAAACAAACCCTCTCTTGAATACAAGGTCTTAACTATAGGTTAGGAGTCCTTTAAAAAACTTAGCCTAGAGGGTAGAAGTAGCTGTAAGTTATCTTTAATTTTGTTATCCACCATTGGCAGCCGGCTGTCCTCATGGCTGAGGAAGATGAAGGACAGATGCTACTCTCCTGGGCTTTTTTGACCGATGGCCCCAGCTGTAAGTGAGTCGGCTCCACAGGGAGGGCTGTGCCGAGGGTCAATGATTGAAAAGTTTCGAAAGTGCCGCTCTGTGGCTGAGGGCAGGCAGTGATAAGAGCTCCAGGTGAAGTGGTCAAAGCCAGGCTGAAATGAGTGATAGCGATGGTTAATGCTGCAGATTGCGACCCATGGCACTAGTTGAGTTTGTCAGGCTTAATACAGCGAGCGGATTTTCTCTGTTTCTTTCTGAAGCATCCCCCCCCTTGTTTGCAATGTTGCAGATAGGCGCCACTCACACTGGATTTGTCTGACTCCCTGTCAAACTGAGATTTATTCACAGGAGTTGGTTTTGCCATGGAAAAATAAATGGCACCTTCTCCTTACAGGGATGTGGCTAGTCTGTGTCTAGTGAAAGCAAATCCTTGAAGCAGCTCCTGGAAGACCATCTCATCTCCATCTCTGGACCCTCTCCTGACCCCCCTCTCCATGAGAGGGCATGAGTGTGCAATCCTATACAACAGAGCCGGTAGAATTTTACAATTAACTAGAGCAGATGCAAACCTTCACAAAAATTATTCAGGGTAAAATTGCCTTTGCCATGTCTCACTCTTCCACTTTTCTTCTGCCTCATAGCAGAACACATCATCGTTGTCTTTCAACAAATTAGTAATTTGAATTCATTTTTTAACCATTGCAAGAGGCAGGATTTGGAGATGGATGGCCTACCACTCTGATCCGGTAGGACAAATCCTCTACGTCTGTGTGCCTATAAAGATTTTCAATCGGAAAAGTATCTTGTCTGAAATCCATGTACACCGTACGCGGTCTTTTCATGCTGTAGAGGAGGTAGCACCGGGCAGTATGCTGCCATTCTAAGTCTGCTGTACCTGCTAAGTAGGTTCTGCATCGTTCATATTGTACTTGCATTTTGCAACACTTATCTGCATTGCTTTGGGGGTTAACGGTTTGCTTTTTATCCTCAGAAGTGTTGACATCTTGGATCTGAACAGGGTTCTGGTAACAGAAATCAGTTCCCCAGGTCTGCAGAGTTGTGGCTGGGTAGAGTTTCTTTTGCCATGATCTCAAGCTGCTCTATTGCAGTGGTTTCTTTTTTTCACCAGGACTCCCGCTTGCAGTGCTCTGCTGGAGTGTATGCAGCCACGGAAACTGTTCCTCATCTGTATTAAAAAATATTCAAAATGATGCGGGGAGTAGAAGTTTGAGTTAATTACAAATTATTCTCGATTTCACTAGCATTTTATTAACAAATCCACATTAATCCAGTATTAAAGCAGGGCGGGATTATAGGATTTCTCTCATCTGAAGCTTGGAGCAAGGGAAGTCTATAATAAACCTACCTATTCATTTGACACAAAGCTGTTCTATCAAATCTACCACAACATGTGCCCCCCCACCCCCCCCCTTCCCTGCGACATACATATGGCATCCTATACAATAGGAACAGTATATTTTTATGATTAACTAGAATGGATACAAAACCGATCTGTGGTAAAATTGCCTTTCCAGCACCTCTGGCCTTGAAGATGCGTTTCTGGCTTTCCAGGAGATGCAGGTTACCTACTGGGGACATCTTCCACCTGACAGAGACCTACCAGCTCCCTGCTTGAGTCCATTTCCACCAGCAGAAGACCTGACCCCACAGCAACCTATTTTACTGCATGCATTTGCTTAAAGGTGAGATGAGATCATATGAAAGGATGCTTCCTCTGCAAATTGAGGCTTACACCATGAGGTGAGACACACAGAAAGAAGAAAAGGATTTGAGTGAGTTTGGAGACAGCTGGAAGAAATAAGATGGAAAAGCAGAACTGTTTCATCTTGATCCTGACACGGTCCTCAAAATTGTCTTGAAAGTTTTCACAGAAAGGAGCTAGCTAAGGGACTGAAATAGTTTGCTTTAAGATATAATCCTTTTAATAAAATGTAAGGGTCAGAATTTCACGTTGGCAGTGAACATTTTGCTAAATAGGGCATGATGAGTTTGCTGTTCTGCTCCCAGACTGGTCGCTTGTGCTTGTGTGTCGTGGTGTATAATAATTGCATGAAATTGCCATCTCTGCTGGGGTTGGTGCAGATTGATCAGTCCAAAGTGTAACAGCTCCTGAACTGAAATTATTCTCCTTCATTTTATGGACCTCTCTAACAAAAACTTTTCCCCGACAAAAAAAAAAAATAATCCAGAGAAAATGAAGAAAAAGTTCAGGTTTTGCAGACCTTTATTGTCTCACTCATGAGGGCACCATGAAAATCCCAACACTGAAATTATTTCATTTTATATCTACAAAAACTATCCATTTTCCCACAGGTTTTGATTGAATAAAACACAAATTTGCTCATGGATAATTATGCTGATTCAAAAAGCTACATCTCTGTCTCAGAAATCACCATTTCGAGCCAAGTCTCGTTGCTACTACTCTTTGTTTAGATGGACAACAGGCCTGGGGCTCTGCAGAGATGGAGCCGCCTCCCAGACACATCAGCTGTCTGAGACACACAGGTGATGGGGCTCATGAATGAGGGTCCTTCAGAGCTGTGTTGGGTTTTTTTTAGTGTCCTTTTGTATTACCTGATGTCCAGGTCTGTTTTCCCATGAATATTTTTGAGACTAGCAAACAAGTGAACATGTGTTAGAGAGATTAAGCCCATTGCCACCACACTAGCAACGGTGCTTCTTTGGAGAGTGAAGGGCAGTGTTTTATTTTTTGGCAGAAGTCTTTTACTCGGCTTCAGGTTCTGGACCTACACTGCTTGGTACACTGTGTTGGAGACACCAGTAGCCATCAGAAGCTTTTATGGTGCCTTACAACTACCCATCCTTCGCATTCAGAAGATCAATCCGTCTGTTTGTGATTGAACATCCCAGAGACTTTTAGGGTAGATTACCCAGATGGGTAGCTCTCTAGTGGGGTAAGGCTCACCCTCTTGCTGTCATACTCCACTGATGATAAACCCGCTGTTGGACTCAGTGTCTACCCTTTGAGTGAGGCAAGGCAGAGAGAAATGCTACTTTAGGACATCAACTCTTCCTTCTGACTATCTGAACTGGTAGTCTTGATGTGTCCTTGGTGCTGAGCCTGGCTAAGCACTGGCTTCAAGACAGACATCTGCAGAACTCCCCCAGCTCTTTGCAAAGGTGAGGGAGAGGCATGGAGAAGCGAGAAAGAGTGATGGTCCCATCTGAATGGCCACATCTGAATGGCAGGGTAGCAGGTGAATGCTGGTCGGGCTTTAAGCGGTGTGGAGCATGTATACTTGGGTGTTTAATTCCTGCATGCCTTTCTGCTTTCATTCAATCCATGCTCTAAAGCAGACCCAGACAAAGCCCCAGTTTCTCCTCCCCAGCTGGCATGTCACAAATAATGTCACTTGTACCTGCAATCCAGGGACTCCTTGATGACATTTTCTGGATCCATCTGGGCAGGCAATCACCGTAGTGCATAGTGGTCCCTGTACCAAGGCATCGATACGCTGTGGAACAGCGTTTTAATTATTATCTTCATCCATGGCCAGGCCACAGTGGAATAGCCACCACCCTTCAGAGCACTGCTGGGGGTTGCTGTGAGGACTGGGGAGCAGCTTTCTTTAGAAGACAATTTATTGTCTATCTCCTCATTGCCAGGCCTCTGCCATCTTCACTGCAGGCTCAATGCTGGGAAATGGGGCCTTTTGGTGCTCTCTAATAACAGGCAATTTGGAGTACAAACAACTCTTTTGTGTCTGTCACTTAAGGAGCTCCCTGATAAACATGGTTGTGGAGGGAAGCTGACGTGAATATATGAGATTCCTCCTGCCCACAGCCAGTGCCAAGATCCTAGGCAAAATGCACCATCTGCATGAGGTCCTATTAAGTAAATTAATGCTCTGGAATTTTTAAAAAATAAAAATGTAGTAAAAAGAGAAAGAGCCCAAGGAAGTTCTTTTACAAATTAGTCACTATTTGCAAGAAAAATGATGCAATCAAGGGAGCCCCAGGACAACAAATGAGCCCAAGGCTGAGACATCCATTAAGCAGACTGTTTGTATCAGGAAGTTTCTTCTCTCCCACCTGAGCTCAAACTCCTCTTCTGAGTTTTTTCTGGGCATGAGACAAGATGTGAATGCACATGCTCAGTTACACAGAGGGCAATGCTCTCCCAGCTGACCCTAACCCTGACCTTGGAGCCGGAGGGGAGGCGGAGGTTCCTAATAGGAGCAGCACCCAGGGGACCCACAGCCTGTTTGCAGCTCAGCCCCCAGCTGCCTGGAGGAGCTGGGAGGGAAGGACAGACCTCGCTGTCATCCTGGACAAGTGTTGTTGAGACAACGTGAAATCTGTGCCGGGAAAAGCAGAGGCATCTTTCACAGAATCCCGTCTCCTGGGCAGTGAAAGGGACTAAGGCATGATGCCCGCAGGGAATGCCGGGCTGTTTCTGCTTGTCCCTTGCCGGTGACACAAGCCCTTCACCTACCAGTCTTCCTCAGGCTTCTCCGGAGCTCGCTGTTCATACAGCCAGACTCGCGCCATTAAACACATCTAAACAACATGCAGTACAAGGCTTCCAAAAAGCCAGTCTCAAAATAACTTGCACTCTAATGCGAGCAGCAGACAAAGCTAAAGAAAAGCAGAGGAGCAGGCACCCTTCAAGCTAAAGCATGTTATTAAGGAATATTCCTTTTTTGAAGTTTGTTGATTTTATTTTTATCATATTTTAGCACAAACCCTTTTCATGTTATAAATTAAGTAACTGCTGCAGAAGGGTTATGTTGTGGGGGTTTTTTCTAGATGCATTTCCTATAGAGAGATTTTTAAAGTTTCCAGTACAAAAAAAATAAATTAAAAAAATCATGGAAAGCTGTGTTGAATTATGTGATACATTGAAATTAAAATGAAATTCCAAATTATCTTGCAGTCAGGGGCTGATGTGGACTGAGTGATAATAAATAAAGGTTAAAAGGACATTGGCAAGTCTTTTTTCATGGCTTTCAATTTTTCCCCTCCCTGTTGTTTGTAAAAATCTCTTAGAAGATTAAAAATAATATTTCTTTCCCTATTGATTTTTTTTTCTTTTTCCACATTTGAGAACAACATTTATTTATTTTCTGTGTTTCTAATGGAGCTGGGATTAATGTAGCTTTATTTGTTCTCCATTTGGCTTGTGTTTTTGTCTCGTGGAGGGACTCCGAGCAGCCCAGGGAAGGGTGCTCGTTAGCAGGACTGCGGCAGCACAGCACCAAATGCCTCATCAAAGTGCCAGCCAGGAGCCAAGGTCATCAGTAAATATTTTGACACTGGGGCAGCCACCCAAAAAAAGCTCAACTCATTTCACTTTGGCACTTGATATCCCTAGGTCTGGGGTTATGCATTGGTCCAAAGGCTCCACCCTGTTGTGTCTTGCATTCTGGAGGGAAGAGGAGATGCTGCCCACTTCTGAACAGAGGACTTGGGAAAATACATGATGGGAAATAAGTCTTTTCATCTCCCACGGGTCCGTGGGGAAGGCAAGTCTTTAGCAAAATATCCCGCACCTGCTGGAGGGGTGGAAGGGTACACAAAAAGGTTTATCTTTTCAGAAATACCATTCTTCATCCGGGTGTGTATTTGTGTTCTGGAGTCTGGGGTGAGCTTTGGTGGGATAGGGGCATTTTCTTATTGTTATGGGGTTGGGCGCTGGCTGGAATTTTGGAGTGGGGAAAGACAGGGTTTGAAATAAATTCAAACATTAGGACTTTACACCACTTAATTGTGTAAACGCTAATGGATACTCCAGTCTTCACTAACTAGAGGGAGAGGATTTTGGCGCAGTAAAAGTGAACTTGCATGAGCAACAGAAAATTCATATAGTCATATTACTCATATAAACACTCGTGATACTTTAAGACAAAGAAATTTATGCATTTCAAAAGGATGTATTGTGCATGCCCGCGAGGATGGTTAACCATGAAACTATTTGAAGACATTTCCCAGCTAAGTTGTTGGAAGAGAAGAAAATAAAAAGCTCAAGTGCCTTAATTCTTTTGGATGAAGAGGAGGGGCTCTGTGTGCTACCTGCACCTCCCTGGATGCCTGTGTGGCCCTTCCAGCCTGGGGATCCTCAGTTTCCCTGTAAAAATTCCATGAAAGGTGAAAGTTGGGCACTAGTTTAACAAGTTTCAGTTCAACAGATTTTGGTAGATCAAGCAGTAGCCCACAGGAAGAGAAAACACTAGGAAAGATTATTTTCTTTCAGCATAATTCATCAGAACAGCGATAGATTTGTTTCTGGATGTCATGCTTCAGGTATGTATTTTTTAATGTATTTAAAATATTAAAGATATAATCCTTTCTGTGATAGAAGTTCAGTGAAGGTGAGATTTGGCCTTACCCACTGATGGTGAGGGTCAGTTTGGGGAAACCTGCAAGTTTTAGAAACTGCAGCAGAAAATTCCTAAATTAAATATTTGGTGGGATCATTTATGGTGAGTAAAGCCTTCCACGCTTCTTCCCCCAGGTTTCCTTCTCCTCTCATCTTACCCCAGAAAATGAGGGACCACCTTACGCCATCTGACCCTGTGCACCAACATTTTTCTCTTAGAAAGACAATCTTATTCGTGGGGGAAAGCAGTTTTCTTTCGTAAATACCAACTTCTATTAATAAAAAATGCATTTTTGTAACAGGATATGTTTTTCTGTCAACAAAACCTGTGTCACCGGGTGATGCTGGAGCTGTCTCACATAAGGCCATGGAGGAGGTAGGATCTCAGGAGCGCATCCACCCACCTCTCCTGCCAGATCCACCACCATGTTGCTGAGGACCTGTTGAGGCGCTGGCTTGAGGACCCTTGGGGTGACCTTATCTTCTCAGAGGTGCTGTGAAGGTCAGGGCACTGCATTCAGCGTGGTGTGGACTGCACCAGGGGATGAGCCATACCAGTATTAGCACTTTGGGCTCAAATCCATCCTCCCCCTGCATTCATCAGGGAGCCAGGTTTCCAGCACCTTTCATTACACCCAAAGCGGATGACAAAGTTGTCCAACCCCAAGGTTTTAATTTAACTGAGGGGAAGCAAGAGGCTCTGGTGAGACTGCATACAGTCTTGTGCAGCAGCAGTGCAACCTCACAACAGATATGCAGCAACCCAACAACAGGTTGAAGAGTGTAGTAATGCCTCGATATGCATCAGAGATGCTGTTTCATTTGCAGTAGTGGTTTTCCTCTTGAAAAGACTACAGCAGCATTAGGGAGGTTTGAGCCTGGTGATAAGATTATTAGATGTTATTTATGGCCCTAATCAGAAGTGAGAATGGAGTGACTTAGGATGGTTTACCTTGGAGAGAGGGGCAGTTCTGTCAAAGGTATTCAGAATAAAAACAGCAAGGAGAGATGGATTTCAGTTCATTACCCCTGAAAAAATAAAAATATTTTCTGCTCTGTATCTGTGGAACTCACTTTTGCAGGACACTGCAGCAGGAAAAGAGATACAGCAAAAAAAAAAATTACTTTTTAGGGACAGGTTAAACTTCAGTTGGTCTTAAGGATAATCCATCCTAAAACCCAAGAGGGGAGGAGAAACCCTCTGCAGTCGATGAGGAAAGTTGCATCCCCAGCAAGAAGCTGAGTTGACTGACCCATTTGCAGCACTGGCTTCTTGCTATTGCCTGGGACAGGGTTGACCCCATTCCCATGGCAGGAATGAAGGTAACGTCCCAAAAGCCAGGTCCGTGGGGACCAGCTCCTGGCACCCATTCCAGCACAATGCAAGCCCTCAACTGACCGTGTCTGGTGGGGGACAGGCTGGATGGACATCCTCATCTTGCTTTCCTCATCAGCCTAAATGCATTGTGGGGAGGAGCATAGCACTTCACTAATTATTAGGGTGGTTATTCATACATCCAGTTTGGAGAAGAGATCACAGACTGGGATATTACATCTGCCTTTAGAGGGTTATAGGCCAGACCAGGCAGCTTTGGCTTCGCGCCGTTTGAGCTCCATGGTCTGCACTGATTTGTCTTATCTGCATCACCCGTCAGGTCTGGTAGATGGAGTGCAGGAACTCGGCAGCACTGGCCTTGTGTGGGTGAAGCAGTCACTCTGCTGCTCTCTTGGCTTTGAACGCCGGATATTTTGGGCAGAGAGGAAGGCTGGGCTTGCAGATGAGGTGCAGGGTGAGGATGCCAGTGCACGGGAGATGGTGCCAGCAAATCTGTGCCGGCAGCCAGCAGAACCATGCTGGCAAACCTTCTGGTGCAGCAGTGGTGAACCTGCAAACAGTCCCTTCATCTGGTGAGGGTCGTCCATTGCGCAGTTATCTGGTAGCACGAGGTGCAGCGTTCCCTTACAGTGCACTGGCACCCCTGTGCTGGGAAAGCCCCTCCCAGAGAAGGTAGGGCATTTATTTTTCAGTGCCTTGGCATGTCACTAGTAAAACCAAAGCTATTAATGCCTCTGGTTTTTTGTTCAGGCTGTAAGCTCTTTAGAAGAGGGAGAGCCTCCCAAGAAATATTTGTATAGGACCCAGCACAGTGGGAACATACAGTCAGAAAAACCCCCAGAAAAATCGATAACAGAACAACACAAAGAGATGCTGCTGAGTTTTAATTCCTTGTAACCACTCCTTGGGATGGTGGCTGGTGTTTTAGGGTCAGCAGTGCACCAAAAAATGTGCTGAGAGACAGACAAGTTTTTTTCTTCGGTGTACATTAAGACTTTTAAAAACCTTTGCTGTGTGAACCCAGTATTTCCAAGGAACAGAAGTTGTGCTTCATAAAAAAAGGAAAGAGGGAAAGGCACAGCAGCAACCCCTGTCTGGTGAATGGCAGTAAATTTGGACACAAAGCTTGACTGCCCCCCCTTTCCCTTAGTCAATGGAGAGAAGTCCATGAGCAACTGGGATGTGATCAGCGTCATGGAACCTGTTCTAAATCCCCATAGGAGGTGCACATGAAATAT
Organism: Athene noctua; assembly: GCF_965140245.1. NCBI lineage: Eukaryota > Metazoa > Chordata > Aves > Strigiformes > Strigidae > Athene > Athene noctua. The sequence continues at coordinate 1,924,044 of NC_134044.1, read as the reverse complement.
GCACGATCCATTTGCAGAGGTTTTTTTGGGGGAAAGAGAAAGGGAATTAAACAAAACCCTCCCAATTTTCAGGTCTGCACTGGGAACCCAGCAACAAGTACAAAGGCTGCTTGCCTTGCAACTCCAAAGTTTTGCCAGAGCAGACTTTCTTATCGCTCTGCCTACAACGTGTATGATACTTTATTAGCATCTTCCGCAGTAATCCCAGCAAAACTGAAGGAAAAAAGTGTCAGATCAAAAGGGGGAGTATGAAAGCGGGCGGCTAAGCAGGTTGCTGGGATGCTAATGATTGCTTCCTTCATTCTCTGAGTGTCACACACAACATCTCTAAGCCCAGCGCAGCGCATAAGCCACACAAATAGCCATATTTGTTAACATTCATGTGACTCTTTCGTCTGAGCTGTATTTCCTTGAGTACACCACAATGAAGAGTTTCTTTTAATAGGGATCAACCAGGAAAAACAACTGTGAGGGACTTTTCTCTCCCTCTCCCTCCCTCCCTCTCTCTCTCACTCCCTCTCTCACTCTCTCTAAACCTTTTACACTGCGGTTGAACAAGCCTCTGGATAAAGACTTTATCCAAAAACCCCCTCTTTAAAGTTATTTCAAATTTCTCTGCAAGGCTTTCAGAAATCTGTTTGTTTGAGGGCAGAATTAGATGTGACCGGCGTTTTATTGTGACATAAAACCATATTTCTTCCCTGGAAGATTAAAAAATAAAATCGGTTAATAAGAAAAGCTGTCAGCAACAGAAAATGGCTGACATAATCCGTTTATCCTCCGAGCAATAAAGATATTGGTCCTTGGGAGTCTATCCTCTCTCTCATGTTATTTCGCCCAAAACATTATCTTCCCAGCATTCTGATGGATTAAGAAGTCATATGGGAGATAGCAGGGAAATGACAGATACAAAAAAAATAATATCCTTTCATTTCCCCTCCTCCCTGCACACTCTCTCTCTCTCTCTCTCTTTCTCTCTCCCATTTTCTCCTCGGCCCCTCCTTCCCCTGCCTCCCTCTCTCTCTTTTTCTCTGTCCCCTTGGAAAAGTGGTCCATCTCTTTATTCCCAGCATCCCAGCGCTCTGCAAAAGTCCCAAGCTGCTAACCCCGGTGCAGTGGGGAGAAGCAACACAGAACTTCTTGCATGCCTTGGTCCCTCTCATGCACGTGGATGCCAACAGCTCTGCACCGTTTGATGTCTGAATACATCCTGAATTTTTAGGAACTGTAGTCACAGCTCTCTGTCCCTGTGTTGAAGCATGTCTGAGCAACTTGCTGGAGGAAGAGATGAAATCCACCACTCTGGTTTGAGTGGAGCAGAGCTGGGGCTCTTTCCTGGATTTTTTTTGTGGGTGAAACCTACGGCTGGAAGAGAACTCTGGTCTTTGGAAAACTCCTCTTCTGCACTCACAAGCATCTTCCTGATGCCCTCTTCTAGTGAAGCGTAGCCTCTATAGGAGGTCATCGCCACAGCAGATGAGTGAGCAGTCCCAGTGGCCTCACTCTTGGTCTTGGGCGCCACTGTCTATCTGTCTTTCTGGAAGCCCTGGGGCTACTGGAGACAAAACACAGCAACAAGACTCAGGTCTTGGGACTCTGGGACATGATGCTTTGACCCTGACACTATGTGTCTGGTGGTTTTCTGTCCTACTTGAGTAGGCTTTCCATTCCTTCTTCTCTCAGGAACTCTAAGAAGTCCCCTCTGCCACCAGCTTCTGTCCTGACCAGGGCTTGCTCCAGGGCTTGCTCCAACATCAGAACAAATTCCTCAAAAGGCTTTGGAGATGCAGGACTCAGGGCTGGGAGGGACATGAGATAGCATTTAATCCCTTCCCCCTGCCCCAGGCAGGATCATACAGATCTAAAGCATCCCTGAGAGATGTTCACCTAACCTCTTCCTAAAAACATCCCGTATCAGCCACTCCACCACCTCCCCAGGAAATTTATTCCAGTGCTTCTCTATCCTTAGCAACAGTGTGTTTTTCTGAGCATCTGACTTAAATCTTCCACGCTGCAATTTAGGGCTGTTACTTCTCTTCCTATCCCCAGCAGACAGGAAGAACAATTTATTGTCTTTCTCTTTTCAGCAACCTTTCAGCTAGCAGAAGACTATCCAGAGAGGAAACGAGCAGGAGCAATGATCTTATCATTCTCCTTATCCCGCCTGTTTCTTCTCCAGGTGAGCCTCTCCTTCAAGATTGTGTTTTCTTGATCTACAACCACTTTCCTGCCTGTCCTGCGCAGAGCACAGTGTCTGCTGCCATTCAGCCTGGCTCTCTGAGGCCGCGGTTGGGGAAGGACTCCTCTTGCCCCTCTCCTTCTGCACCGCTGTCTCCTGGTCACCTCACAGCCCTGACTCAGGCTCCCCTCTCAGCCACAGGTGATTGAAATCTGTTGCCAGGTTTTTTTTCACAAGTCAAAATACATGAAAGTGGAAGTTTTAAAGAAAAGAAAGAAAAAAAAAAAAAAAACAAACTGCCCGCTCTGGCAACTTTCAGAGAAATTTTCCTCTCTTTTTATTCCTCTTTTCAGCTCTTCTGCATCTTGCGAGCATCTTAATTTCTTCACCTTGTGCCCACCAGAATCATCTCTGCTTTGCTATTTTTTGTGATTTAATGGATATAGAGGATGTGTTTTCAACTTTTTACTTACTATTTACCCAACACTCAAGTTGAATTATTTGCCCATGAATGTTTCTCCAGTTCTGTCCACTTATAGCAGGAATTTTTTTATTTTGAGAACCATGTTGTAAAATGAAAAATACATATACCCATAATAAAATGCAGCATTTAAAGATCTTGAGTTTTACCTAAAAGAGAGAATGTAATTAGTCGTACTGTCCATTAAGATTGCAAAAATGTAGCACAGGATGAGGGGTATGGTTCTCCCATAGCACTCCGTATCTCACAAACAGAGCAATTTGCTTTCTTCTGGCAGCACTTGTTTCCCATGGCCAAAGAACCTATGAAGAGAGAAAAAATCACAAATTGAACTAGGCAGAAGACAGTTTACCAGGTTGAAAATTGTTTTAAACTAACATTTCTAACTGTATTTTGGACTGCACTAGCAAGAACAAAATAAGGTTTACTTTATTTAAAAAAAAAAAAAAAAAATCCTGAAAAGGCTTTTTGAGGAACTTGAACTATAGTAAAAAACAAAATCGGATCAAAACATTTTTTAAACTGTTGTTTTCTCTCAAAGTTTTGATCTCCACTGTCTTCCACCAAAAATTATATAACATAAAAATTTTATTGACCACTAATCATTCTTAAAAGACCTTAAATGCCTTTTCCTTCATTTAATGAACACAGACATCACCTTGATGTTACTTCTGAAGCTATGAGGGAGCCTGCATATTCATTTAGGAATATTTAAAAGATCACCCTGACACCAGACATGCTGGCAGCAGACTGGAAGTGCCCGAATAAGCCCCAGCAAAACTTCCCTCCAAGAGAAGACCACTCCCACCCAAAGCCTTCAGACCCCGCTGAACTGGCAGGTTTTACCCCTTTACCACATGAGCTGACAGGGTAAAGATCCAGACTTCTAGTGGTAACCCTAACATCTTCCCACATTTCTCTCTGCCAGGAGATCCATCTTCCAGCTGAGCTTCGAAGCAGAGAAAATCCATAGTTTGTGTGCGAGGTTTATACATGAAAAATAATAATAGCAAAGATTCAGTGTGACTATGAGTAGCTGATTTTTCCAGAACTGTCTGAAGAATCGCTTCATTAGATGACCCCAAAATCTGACCAGAAATTCCAGACTGCACCATTATAATGCACTGAAAACACAAGTTTATGTCCAGTAAACAGATTCCCTTGTAGAGGAGAGCTTTAAGCTGAAAACCATATTCACCCTTAACTCCATCCACCACTTCTATACCTACCCAGACATGAGCAGAGGTTCAAAGCATTATTTCCATGATGGGGTAAACTAAGCCTAGACATCCTTTCCTGAGAGCTGGCAGGCAATTCAAGGGATTGCCAGGGGTGAAGAATCACCAGGTGGAAATACATAAGTACATGGAAAGACTAGAACAAGGGAGTCATCTGCCTATCAGCACCAATTCAGGTAGGTCTCTGGGGAGGAGGTCGCACTGATTACCAAATAAACAGAGGCCGTTGGCGACAGGAATGAAGGGAGATGAGTATATTTACTTCCAGCTGAGCAAATTTGTCAACTGCCTGTAAAACACATGATTACTATGGAATTACATGTATTACATTCTGTATTTATTCTTATTCTTATTTAAAATATAGATACTCTCTAGGGCCGGATTCAGACGAAAACCAAGGATTAAATATAAGAAACAAAACTGGAATTCAGTAGCAGCTGAACATAGAAAAGATTAAAGCAAGAAAGTAGGGGTTAAGAATTAAAAACAAAGCCAGGATTTAAAGAATAGAGGGAAGTCAATATCACAGACGTAGGCCAGCCCTTAAACAGTCATCTAGATATTTCTAAAGTCCTCAGATCAATATATACTTTAGATTAAACATTTGTACACCCTTCAATCCTCCTTCACAAGTTATGGTTTCTAGACCTCTGATGAGCCTTGTTGGTATCACTTTTGTTTGCAGAAGAAAATCCCACTTAACAGCTAATTTCCATTGTGCTACTGGGTGACCTTGGGCAGGACACCTTTACTTTCCACATCACGCTCTGAAATGGTCAAGGGTGGGGGAACTCCTAAAATATCCAGAAACCTACTGATGAGGACTGTGTGAGTGCTCTGTAATAACAGAGATGAGAGGGAGGAGGCAGAAACGCTTCACGAAGGCAGAACGGTTGGTGGGCAGTGTGATGAGTTCAGATGGCAGCACCCTCAAGGAAGGGAAGTGCAGCGGGCCCTGAAGGCTGATGCCTCTGCAGCCAAGCATTCACACAGTCTCACCATGATTCATAGTCTTTTAAAGCTTTGAGAAGGTTTTTAATTTCTCCAGTCTCACCTGTGGCACTACCAATACCAGGGAACTTCCCAGTGCTGGTTCCTCTGGTGGGAAATTACTTTCCTCTGTTATGTGCATGAAGTCTGTTAGCCCAGTGACTTCTTGTATTATGGTGTCTTCTAGACTAGAAACCCATTTCTTTTGTGACCTGAAGAGAAAAGAGAAACCCTTCCATTAAATTCTCTCATACCAGTTTAAGAGATGCGAACTCCCCAGGTATGACCTGCTCCATGACTAGAAGCACAGGGAAACCATGATGGGAGTTGGTGGCATATCATCAGCCTTTGGCACAAACAGAGAAACCAGCATGAGTTGGACAGTCAAATTTGGTGTCAGGCTACCCTCTGTGACGCTGGTCTCTCACTGTTCAGTATGGTCTTTGGTCTGCAGTAGCGCCTGGAGATGGTCCTATCAAGACAAGGCTACCTTTCTGGGAGGGACTGTAGAGAAAAATAGCAGAAGATCGTCTCTGCCAAAAGTTGACCAGCAGGGGTGGATATGTAAAGGCTTGGAGGTGATGCAGAGACTCAGACAGCAAATTGGCAGCAGCTCTGTCAGCAAATACTTCTCCAAAGTCACAGACTGGTGCCCCACGTACTAACATTCCCTTTTCTCTGGTAGCACCCCAAGAGCTCCTCAGGATGTGGATAGATGCCATAAAGACTAGATCCCAAGCTCACCCTTTCCTAAGGCACCAAATCATTTAGGCAGCCTGTAAGCCCCTAATTGGCACTGACCTTCAGTATTTCCACCTCTGCTGATGTCTAACAGCACCCTACAAGTACAGCTCTGTTGGCACAGGCACAAGAGACAGCAAGGAAGGAGGCACAGACACACACACACATGCTCACAGGGATAAAAAGGATAACTGGATCCATGAAAATAAGCCAAGCTCTGCCATCGTCGGTCTAAATGCAGATAAGTATTGTACTGAAAACAAAGATTACTTGTACTTTGTAGATAGAGACGTGTTTTGTTACAGGATGCTTTGTATGGAATTGGGTCACAGCAGAATATGAGCCAACTCCCCCCACCGCCCGCCTCCTCCCAACCTCCCTCTCCGCCTGCCTATCCTTTGAATCTGGAGCCAAATCTCAAGGGTAACAGAGTAGAAATTGCTACAGTTTTGCCGTTATTTCCCTTGGCTGGGATTTGCTTTTCATTTGTGGGGCAATACTTGTGCCTCTCTGCCATTCATCTATTAAATAATGTCATTGATTATGAGCGGCTCTCTCTCAGCCTTGTGTTTTCAAACCTCTGGAGGGAGAGGGGGAGGTGAGGTGCATCGAGAGGATCCCCAATCCAAGTGACAGGGGAAGCACCAAAGCTTTGTTATCCTCCCCTCTACCCCTACCCCTTTGCCATGTCTTTGTCTTCTGATGCATGTCCTCTAGTCGGGTATATGTCCTATGCCCATCACCTTTGTATTTGACCACCTTCTCCTCCTCCCCCATAAAACAAAGAGCATCTCCTGTTGTCCTTCCAGCATTCTTCTGCTTCAGGAAAGAGCCTTGTACTCACATTATTTATGGGTCCTATGGTGTGACCTGTCCTTCACAGTTACTCCAGACACAAGTCTATGTCTTGGGCACCAGCTACTGAAATTTATCAACAAACCAAAGTTAACACCAAGACCTTGGTCACTGAAAGTCTTTCTACATCCCAGGCTTCTCCATTTCTTGTCCAAGACATTACAACCGAGATTAAGCATCCCCAGAAACCTTTGATCTGTGCCTGCATGCTTCCCATAGATTATTGTCTTCCTTGGTTCTGTGTGTTGGCACTTCTTCAGAGTGAATGTGTTGCTTGTCATGAAAGCCACAGAGGAAAGGACATCCGAATTCTGGCCATACTCACATGTGCCTTTTTTTTTACCAAGAAGAGAGCTTTCCGCTGTCTGGGAAAGACTAGCTTCTTCTAGTTTCTCCTTTGTCCTGACAAAAAAACCTGCTTTGGGGCTCTTTCTAAGGAACCAAAGCACAGTCAGCACTGTGTCCACAAATGTCTATACCACAGCTGGAGATATGGGTGGATTTTTCTCCATCTATGAAAGCTAGAATGTTCCTTTTCTCTTTTCTATCTTTTTTCTTCTTTTTTTTTTTTTTTTTTTTTTTCACCATGCAGAATGTCTGTGAGTCTCTCACAGTCAGCAGTGGTTCTTTGAGAACTGGGTCAAACAAAGTTCAAGGCCTGATAGTTGTGGCCTCTGGGCTCTGACACAGCACCTGAAACTGGTGCTACCAGCACTCAAGCAAGATCTCTAGGGAATGTGGAGCATTTTGGTTCTGCAAAGCACAAGGCAGTGTTTTGACTTAATGGGTATTAGATGTTCATTGGCATGTGCAGTATGAATTATGGTGTGACTGCTGGTAGCCAGTCACTGTTTATTCTGCCCATAAGGAGTCAAACTTCCAGTGGTACAAGCTGGCAATTCGTGTGCACTTTTTATTGCACTGTTACTGGTCCCATGGTCTGCCATAAGACAGACCTACAGTTGCTTTCAGACAGATGCCACCTAGACCAGCTTAAGTTGTATGGCATCTCCAAGCCCTCTCCCGCATGTTGGGCTTCCTCTCCAAGGTCACCAACAGCCATGGAAACTGCAGGATTTCAGCTCGACATCCCACACCACTGAAGAGCTGGGAACGCTATGGATGGGGCACTGTGAGTGGGACTCTAACCATCACCAGTGTAGTCCAAGATGGCAAGACCATGACTTACTGGACTTAAAATCTGCCACATTTTTAGCAGCTCAAATAACATATAGGCCAGTTTGAACCCTTCTTATCTCTTCAGAAAGCCCAGACAGCAGAGATGTCATTTCTACAAGCTCTGAGCTTGGAGGATTTAAATAGGCGCCCAAGCATTTTCTCAAAAAAAAAGAGGTGGGTTTTTTTTTTCAATGCTGAGTCAGGGCTCACTTTCCTCCACACGCTGCATTTCACTCGGGCCTGATCCAGCCACCATTAGAGCTGATGAATCCCACATCGAGAAAAGACGTCACAGCGTGGTGCAGCATAAAGCTTTTATTGGTGTGGGTTGGGAATGAGGTGCATAACTCACTGGCGCTGTTGCCACTTGTGAGTAATGCGCCCATTCCACACTCCTGCGGATAAAACCTTTATGGCCCACCGCAGCACGGGGTATTGCATCTAATATATGCACCACTATAATGACGAGCACTGAAAACCTGTTTTTTTAACCTGTTTTCTCCCCCCCATCCCCCTTCCCACCCTTAAATACCCCTCTATGTCTGCTTCATGGTGCTTTACTTCTGCTTTGTCAACTGCCTGGGGAACCCGCTCTATCGATATTCTGGACAAGGTTTTGATTCTGAAAAAAAAAAAAAAACCACACAGAGTGAGCGGCATAATTTAAAAATCAAAGAAATTCATTTCAGTAGTAAAAGGTTAACAGCCTTTAGGAGGAACACTTTTTAATCACCCACGTCTAGACTCTATCACTCGAATCACCGGCAGCAGGAGTGAAATATGGCTAAGCCCCCGTCACCAAACAGCACCTAAAGACTGTTGTATTTAATCATGTCTGTGCACTAGTTATGGATTTTCATTATGATTCCCGATGCTGTTGCGCTGTGTAAAATATTAATATCCATAGTAATGATGCATGAAGCTTGGAGTGTAATTTCTTCACTCTCCTTGTCTGATATTAAATTGTTACCACTTTATCATTTGTGTAGAACTGCACGTTTCAATTAATCTTTCCGTATCAGCAGCCCTGATTAATATAGATCATGATTCATAAGCTTATCGTCACTATAGTTTTAACAGATCATTTATAAAGATCTTAAATTTCAGGGCCTGGGAGGCGCAGCCACTCCGTCCAAGGCTTTTCTCACTTCTTGCTCCAGCAGGTTTCTCCATTCAAACAACTAATTCCGGGAAAGAAAATTAGCCAGATAAAAATGCCTGCTTGATTTTTATTTTTTTAAAAAAAACTTCTCGAGCTGCCCATAAACTTTTTCCCAGTTCACCTCATTGAGAAGAGGGTACATGAGTACAGTTGCTCACCAGCTTTGGTCCTTCTTGGTTCATCCCCTTCATGGAAGCTGCCCTGGGCTCTCACACGGGTTTTGTAGATCCTCAATAATTACCAGTCTTCTCCATCTCTGTGTGATGGAGACTTCTCATGCTACAAAACTGTGCTCAAGGCACATGCTGTAGTCATGGGCTGAAAACTCTCTAAGATGATGCGTTTTCCTCTAGCAAGCAAGACCTCTTTCCTCTGCACCCGTTACCAAAATCTATAAAAAAATCGGGGGGGGGGGGGATGCAAATTCTATACCTGCATAAAGAAGCGAGCTCCTGGCTGGAGTCAGCCAGCCTTTACTTTCCATGTTAGCCCAGATCCACGGGAGGGAGTTATTGCCCCAGCTGCAGCACAGAGAGCTGCCAGGGCTCCTCCAAGGTAATTGCTTTGGAGCTGGGAAGTGATGCCAACCACCAACACCCCCCCCCCTCAGCTCCCCATGGAGAGGTTCAGAGTTACCCTGTGTCATGCCACTGCATGCAGAAACAGCGGATCTCCTCGGGCAAGGTGCTACACAGGCATTGCAGCACGTGGCACAGATGTTTGCCTTGAAAATTAATGGCAAAATGCAGCAACCCACGCTCAGCTGGGGATGAATAGACAGCACCTCGCATGCGAGAGTGCCAGGCGCTTTCAGGACACTGTTATAATCGTAGTAATGAAGAACAGCAAGCAATTAGTCATTTTAGTGGATAGAGTTGGAAAAGACGCATTAGATAGTTTTAAAAATCCATCAAAGGTCCCTGTCTAGCTTTCTGTATATTCTCCAGGGTTTTGTCAAGCAATCTTAAGTGTCTCAAATAATGGAGAGACTCATGAGACCGTTTAAAATCCTAATAGACGATTTTTTTTTCCCTACTTACATATTTTCTTTCCTGACAGTCCCAGAATTCCTCATTATAACCCTCAGTTCAGATTTGCAAAAGGATGTGGGGTGAACAAAGGGGAACGGGTCTGGAAATCCCGCCGGGAACCATGGACAAGCTGGAGCAGGCAGCTGCCAAGCTTGGTAGGGGCAGGGACGTGGAAAAGTGGGCATCAGCAAATTTCTGCCTTTTTCTCCCTCGCCTCTGTGCCTATGATACCTCAGAGCTTAGGCGAGGGCTTCAAAGCATGGCTCACAGGCACCGAGGAGCCAACCCCCTCCCAAGTCCATCCCCGGGAAGCACGCACCCGGAGCAGGATGCTGGTGGGCTCCTCTCCCTTCTTCTTCTTGCCCCTCTGCCAAAATAGGCATGGTGACGGAAATACCGTGATGTTTTATTAACCTCCTGCACCCTCTAACTAACAAGGAGGAAGGGAAAAACCCTGGGAAGTATACATCCATATCTGAAATCTATACAGCAAGACAGATCTAGCTAGAGCAGTCTTTAGGGCATATATGCATTACCAGGCTACAGTGAAATATAGCCTGAAATTTGTCTCCTAAGATGAGATAATGTAGCCGCGTTAACAGCTGCAACTGTCACTTTCAAGTGAAGTAGTGGGTATTGTGTTGAGTACATTTGCAGGGCAATTTTCCAGTTGGAATAAAAGGCTTTCCGAGGTGAATTTTACTTGGTTTTTATCCATCTATCTAAGGTTATTTTTATATATATATTATACAAATATTGACTGGTTCTGAGGGCAATAGAGGTAAAATATTGCACTAGGAAAGAAAATAGTTCCCAAGTCTCTCTATATATATTTTGGCCTCAGCTAAAGGCTCAGGGCAATATATGCCATTTTCCCCCTCAGGGCACGAAATTTTACTGCTCTTGCTTCTTAGCTATTTTATTATCCCTTTGTATGTTTGTAAAGAAGGAAGAGATAGAGTAGTGCTGGGCTTGGAGGTTTATGCACAAAGCAAAGTGCTTCGGAAGAGTTTTGCATGAAACGTGAATTTGCATTGTCAGGATCTGTGTTTTAAAAGTTCTGTATAAAATACAGATAAGTACCATTTCCTGTGGGTTTTTTTTTATTCCAAATATAAATATGATATAATAAATTCTCACAATCATTCACGATAGGAGTTCCAACAGAGATCAAGGCTCTGCTGTACCAAGCTCTCTGAAATACATTTTAGGTAGCTTAGGTAGCAGGCTATTTATGCATGTTACAGAAAAGCTATGCTGGTTTAAGATGATGCAGACTTTTAGTGGCAGCAATGGAAACTCCTTCCACATCTACCTGTTTGCACGCCCACTAATTTTCTCATCACGCTGAGCTGAGAAGGTAACATGCACATGGAGAGGTTGGTGCCTGAACACTTTTAGATGCCCAGTGAGGGCAAATAAAGTCTCCTTTCAAAATCTGCCCCTGAAACCTTGGCTTTGAAACCCTGAAACCTTTTTGGATTAGCTCTGAAGAGTCTAGTAGCAGATGAAAGTATCAATGGAGAATGTGGGGGTGTGGCTGAGGGCTGGTGTCCAAGGAGATGATTTATCTCAGTGTTTGGCCTTGGTGCCTGGACAGGACAATATCCAGCTTCAGGCTCTGGGCTTCACCAAGGACATTGTGCAGCTGCAGAGGGAACAAAGGCATCGCGGTGCGTCAAGGGCTGCAGGACAATAGCAGGTGAGATGTTTGGGGAGCATAACCTCTTCAGTGCATCAGAATGAAAAGTGAGAGGTCAGATCTTGAGGAGCTCTGGGCACCTTCCCATTGGAGAACGGGCCAGTGAATGGAGGCTAAACCTAAGTTCAAGATGAAATGAATTTTTCCCTGCAGGAATAGATGCCAGCTGGGATGAAAGACAGGGTGGGGTTTTGCTTCTTCACTGTTGGCAAGTCAAAATGCGCTTTCTTCTCTGCAGCACGTGCCTGGACAAACCAGCAGTGGTAGGAAAACCAAATGGTGGGTCTCTCTAAGGCCTTGTAGCTCTAGGTTTGGTCTGTGTCTTCCCCATGGACCTGTTCAAGACCTTTCCAGCTCTTCTCATGTCTGCTATGGCCTTAGGGGAAGCATCTGACTTGGTCATCCAACTCTCAGGCACAGCAAACTCGTTTACCTCCAAAGCCATCCTAGCTGAGCCACCTGTAGAGCTGACCCAGGTGGAGATACAGTCACCCGAACCTTGCCCCCAGCAAGACGGCACTGAGCCCACAGCAGTCCCCATTACCGAGCAGTCAGAGAGTATCGAGAGAGGAAACAAATCACTGGTGGCACCTATAGCCACGCGCAGATATTAGAGAGTCTGACTATAAGGTCACAATAAATCAGTGCACTGACAAGGAGATCTACCCTTTGTCCAGGGTAGAAGATTTATCTCTGACCCCAGGCAGGGGCATTTCTTCCTTGATTTGTTAAACGCTGAACAGAAAATGGAGCTAGATCCGAAGCCTGATGAGTACCTGATTGCAAATGCTCGTGCCCAACCCCACGCCCACTCTTTCCCCCCCCCCCGCAGACACACACACACTTGTTCTCAGGATGCTGTATTATGTTTCAACAGAGCCTCTATTTTTTCTGCCCATGATGGACCAGCTTTTGCAGAACTTGATTATGTGGTTTGTTTTCCTGATGACATTTTAATCAGAGGGCTCTCTCTCACAAAATGCCGACCTGTGCTGGGGAAGAGCCTGCATGCTGTCAGCAGGATGGGATGGGTGTTTGCCAGAGGGAATCACAGCACATCCCGGTGCTGCGGGAAGGGGAGAGACCACACTGGGGTGCAGGAGGAATCAACACACTGAAAAGAAAATAGGTTTTCTGAACAATCCAGAGGTTCTGGGTTGAATTCCTGGGATTTCTTTTAGAAACTTTCAAACTCAGGGCTAAAATTCAGCAGTGATCGGGAAGGAATGAATTTTGCACAACTGCAAAGAGCCGGAGTGAAGGATTGCACTGCTGGTGCATCCTGGTTTCCATGCATGGTTGGACAGGTTCAAGATAAACAGAGGAGCTTGGCCAAGACCTGCAACCAGGAGAGAGAAAAACTGAAGGAATATTGGCAGCACCTGGCTTCTGCCTGATCCAGGACCAAACACGCTGACTTGACTAGCCATGAGGTCTGGGCTGTCTTCTGTACCACCTCCACACTGACAGATCAACCAGTTCCAGTAAGACATCACCTTTACCCTGAAATACCAAACAGTATTTCCTCCTTCACCTCCACAGACAAAATGTACAGACATTCAAGGTCCACTTGTAACGGAGTTTTACACACAATTTATAGCAGCCTAAACTGACTTAACTAAACTAAAACCATGCTGCCATCCCATCTACACTACAGCATGCAACAGAAACATTGGCAGCAGTAATGGGCAATACAGGGAAGGATCAATGACATTCATTTTGGCATTGCTTTACAAGCCTTCAGCTCCTCTACCAGAGCTCTTAGTTTTCCACTTTTTTCATATCTCACTACTAAATTATTCCTGAACTGACTATTGTCGCAATTTGAGGAACTTTTGACATATTATAAATGCAAAAATGCCCGTAAATCTCACAGTAAAAACTTAGCATGAGAAGCCTGCATAATCATAAACAGTAAATATTTTGCTGTGGCAGTGGTTCATAGGGGAAAAATTAGCATTTCACTTTGGTTTGGCCCAAATGTGTTTTGATTTCCTTGGAGGTTGTTGAGGGGTTTTTTGGTGCAGTCTCCTGTAATATAAATAATAATGTAGCCAGATGCTTGGTACATAAACACATGGCTGATGAGCAAAGGGATGTGAAGGATAATGTTCATCATCTTTAAAACACCGGGAAACAAGGCTACTGTTTTTAAAAATCTATAAAACGCGTGGCATAAACCAAAATATTAGTATTGAGGCACAATCATAGTCTGCTCATGATGATAAGCATGACATGGAGCAACTGGAGCAGTTTTGTGGGGCTTTATCACACAATCTTGCCCTTTCTGCACATGAGTTTCAAAAAACTGTAGAGGTCCCCAGTTTTACAGAAGAGGGCTGCAACACAGTGGTGATTTGCTTCATGCCATGCCATGAAGCAAAACAGTAATTGTGTAAAATCAGTGCAAGTGGGTGCAGGATCCACCTCACATTTTTGTTCCTCTCTTGCCACTGCTCCATCTGAAGTCACTGGAAGAAAGAGGTTCAGTCGATCCTGAATGGGACCACAAATGTCTCTGCTAGAAGATATCCAATCACTCTAGAAATTACAGATTCTTCTGGAAAATTGATTGGTTCTTTCGTTCAAGAAACCCCCTTTTTTTCTGTGATCATATGAACCATACCTGAATAACAACTTATCTCTGAATTATGAATAAGAACTGATCACATTATTAAATATGTTATGTTAAATATTTATCCCTCTTCTGTGCATGTAAATTAGCAATTATGATTTCGCAGTATCATAAGCAGTTGGAGTTGATTCCTATTGTCACATTTTGCTTAACTTCCTCCTGTGACAGCAATATGTAATCAATACCTCATTTGTAGAAAAGCCTATAGCCTATAGCCATGTAGGAGAAAATTCCCAGCACCCTTTTCTCCAGAAAAATTTGCATCGAGATTCGCATTTCTGTTCCACTGATGCCACCTATTGGTAAGTGCACATGGAAACAGTAATTTCCTTTGGGGAGCAGTGACAGGCACATGGGCCTCTCACCAAAGATGGCCAACTGCAGCCATGATGTAGACATCATCTGGGACCAGTTTGAGGGCAAGCTCCTTGTTTCCATCGGGACATTCAGGTCCATCAACCATTTTCCAACACGCTCAGCTCATGAACCTGCAACTAAACAGCTTGCTGCTGCTGAGTTGAGTAGGAAGTCCTACTGCTGGCTTCTGCTTAGCCTGGCCACTGCTTTTGTCCTCTGCAGGAAGATGAGTCTGTCCCATAAAGGATGTGGCGCCCATTGCAGTTTGCCCAAGCCTAAGCGGATCAAACCTTCACAAAAGTTCTCCTGAGTTTCAGGTTTTCGTCTGACACAATGACTTGGCCACCAAAGGACCAGCATGATGTTCTTAGTCCTGGGTATCCAGCCTGCCCTGGGCAAGCTCCCAGACAGAGTTAGCTAATATTACTTCCAGGAAATGGTAAATATCCTGTTCTATGTGAGCTACTTTGATGTCTCAGTTGAACAGTTACTGAGAATAACTCTATTCTCTTTCATTATTGACCAGGTCTTCCTCAAGAAGGCTTCAAAAACAAAAGGAGGAAAAAAAGAGTTAAAGTCTCTTATTTATGAAGATTAATAATGCAGATCTCCCTGGAGAGCATCTCCCAGGAGAGACCCATTGGGCATCCCTGGTAAAGAGAATGACGGCCAGTTGTAGTCTGACCATACTTTGCCAGCCAGAAGACCTGTCCACAATACTCTCTGCACAGTTTAGACTTGGAAATTATTAAAAGCCCCATGCCGACAAAAATCAGCCATTATCTGAGGACACCAGTAAATTTTGGGCTGGGCCTTTGTGCCAGACTCTCCTACAGTTCAAACAAAGCACTCGTTCCCTCAGCTGTGGTGTCCTTGCTGAGGATGTCCCCAGGGTTATGGGAGGTGGTGACAGGAGGCAGAGAGAGGAGAGAGAACTTGTGGGTTGGGTAACCCCAGGAAAGCCCCAGAGCCCTGCACCCACCAATCCTGCAGGGTGGCTCTGAATGTGCACAGGGACATTTCCTCATGCAAGCAAGAGTCATTGCCTGGAAGGTACTGCTCTTACCACCTCAGCTGGCAGAGGGCAGCAGGCATCCCCAGGCTGCACCAGAACACCACCAAAATTCATGGATGAATGAGGATGAGTCCTGCTGACAACACACTTACTCCACACTCCCATGTGATGAGTGGTTTCCAGGAACAGCTTCTCCCACATCATTTTCCATGTAGGCTGGAGCCAACCCAGAAAGGTGCTGTTGAGCTCCTCGTTCACCTCTATCCCATCCTTTCCAGAATTTCCCAGCTCTCCCACAGCCCCCTGTCTCTGATCCCAACACAGCCCTTCCTGTCCCTTACACTTTCATTTCTGTTTCTTTACATCTTTATTAAACTGTATAGCCACTTTGATAGGAAAATTGAAAAGAAAAAGATATGAGGAACAACAAAAAAGCCATAATTATGAAGATTCAATTTAATTTTAAAGGTTGTGGAAGGAGGAAAAAAAAAGAAGCAGGAGAAGAAGAAACCAAATTAATTTAGCAGGAAAGCATTGCATGAAATATTGTTGGAGTTTAATAACCATGCAAAGACAGATGATATGTGTGGAAAAATTAGTTGTAGGACCTCATAATAGTCTATTAATATTTTCTACAGGCGCAGAAACCCTTTGCTGAATGATTGTAACAAAGTAATCTTTTTTTTTTTTAAGACATTAAAAAATATCTTCAAAAGAAGAAGACGGCAGCAATGTACATACTGTACAGAATGGAGACCCTGGCGAGGCATGTCAGATCCCAGGCTAGATTCAGCACAGGCTTCTCTGCTCTGCCACGATGGAGAGTTTCCCACCAGGCTGCTTGCTGGGGACAATTGTCCAAAATGATAGGACAAGGTTCTTTGACAAGGCCTATCTCTCCCTTTTCTGACTAGTAGGGAAAGGTGTTTCTCCTGGCAAGGATAGTAATAGGGTCCCAGTCAGCCGGGAAGGCAGTTGCTCTGGGTGGGTAGATCCAGCTGAGAAATTATTTGCCGGAGGAAATTATTCTGTGTGCAGCCCCTGCTCCTGGACATGGCTGCTTGGTGGAAGCAGCTTTCTCTTTCCTCCTCCAAGAAATCCCCATGCTGCCTCTTCCAAAAAAAGCCCTGCCACTCGGAGGTGTCCAGTGTCCTCCAAAGTAGGGTACACAACCCATCACACTAAAATTTCTTCTTTCAAACAACCCATACTGCCAAAGGCTGGCACTGACCTTGGGCATCTCAAAGTGGAAGAGGCCAAGGGCAGTGTGAATCGGTGGGTCTGGGGGGAAGAGGTCCACAGAGGGGCCAATGCTCAGCCCCACACACAACTACACTCTTCCCTTCAACTCCGGGGAGAGGTTAGACTCAGCTCAGCTGCTCTCCCTTCATGACTCTGCCATCATAGTCCTGTTTTCTCTAGATACTACACCAAATACGAGGCCAGAATCTTAATGACCAGCCAACACTGCCAAGGTCAGGCCTATTGCCATCATGATATGATAGCAATGGACAGGTGCCCCACAAAACTAAAAGGAGCAACAGCCTTTCTCATGGCAGCCCCACAAGAACAAATGTCATGATCATGCTTTTGCTGAGCCTGGAACAGCCTAGAATTTGGGCCATAAAGCCAGACATGGCACCAGGGCAAGGCTGCTGTCCAAGGGCCATGCTGGCTGCACAGCCCCACAGTCTTGGTACAAAGAGGAGGATGCTTGTGCTGACTTGTCACCTTCTGTTCCCCAACACGGAGAGGGCAAAGACCTCCACACCACAGCGTGATGGTGGAAAGCTGACGCTGATGAACAGCATGCCCAGGAGCAGCGCTTAGCCAAGGTATCGGTGCTGCTCAAAGGCTGAGGCAGCTGCAAGCTCTCAGATTTTGGGAGGTCAGGCCACAGAAAAGTCATACCCATCTTCAGCTGCATATGTCTGGTTCCTAAACACGTATTTGTAATATTATTGGTCTGAAGGGCTTCACACACGAAGGAAAGGGCAGTGGCAACATTCCTGCATACTACTGTGAAACACACACACACAAACACATATGTGCACACATGGGTCTTTAAAATCAGTGTTAACAACCAACTCAAGTAAAACACCACCATGACTGCATTAAGACAAAGGATGGTAATGGGAGTGAGGGAGGAGAGGTCTCCATCTGCATTCATTTTAACTTGGTCTCTCGAAAGGATATATTTCTCTGGTCCTAAATGGGATTTGCTTTAGCTCCAGACAAAACCCTTAGGATCCTGTAAACTCAACTAGGTCATTCCTGCAAGGAAAAACTAAAATGAAATAAAGAAATGAAATGAAATTAAACGTTTAAATATAAAAAATAAAATAAAATAAAATAAAATAAAATAAAATAAAATAAAATAAAATAAAATAAAATAAACCCAGGACAAAACCAAACTGCAATTCCTCATTCAGCTTTCCCTTTCTCCTATTTTAATCTGTATAGTACCATCCAATTCCAGCCTCCCCCCTTCCCCTTTTTTTAAATACAGTCTAATCCTGAGTGTGAACTGATGTAGTTTGTGTGTTAGGGGGGAAAAAAATCTCTCTCTCTTTCTGCCTTTTTTTTCCCTTCTTCTTTCCTTGGCCCAGTTCATTATTTTTCTTTCTTGTCACTCAGTGTGATAGGTTGAACAGAAGTGCACAGATGAGCACTGAAAACGGTGTCACAAGGCCTTAATCTAGTCTTTAATGCCTGACTTCAGAGATGTCATTTATCTTCTAACTGCAGCAGGCTTCCACCAACTTTATCTCTAATAATATATTGATGGATTAAAAGGGTCGGGCAGGAGACCGGGCTGGAAAAATTGCTTATTGACATCAAAATACAGTGCCCTCAACCTGATAAACATGGAGGGGCTCGTGTATCTCCCAGAATAGTTGGCGTTGCTATAATTTTTTTTTCTAGCATGTTTCTCCCAGGTTCATGGGGTGGTCCAGTAAAATAAACAAACGGAACAAATAAATAGGAAATATAGTTTCTGCATTGACGCAGCCGAGTGGAAGCCCAGCCATTTCTGTAATAGTTTCTTAATGATAGCGCCGTGCAGGGCTATTTATCGCAGACCGCAAGCCACGTCTCGAAGCGACCTGACAGGGAAAGGCTGCCATTGTTTTAGTGGGTCGGGGGGTATTAGGACATGTGGGATGAGAGATTGCAGCACCCTGTAATAGCATTTCAGGAAGCTGTTTCTTTCCCCGGTGGTGTAAAAGTCAGGAGCTGTCTAGCAATCTTTATGGCTGAAATTCATCCCTTGCCGCATGGATCTCGTGCAAGAAGAATTAAACAGGGTAGGAGAAGGGACTGCCACGCAGAGCATCAACAGAAACGCTACCTCAACCTCTGCTCTCCACCACAAACCTGACAGATGGATAGCCAGTGGGGAAATGCTAACTACCTGTTATTTTGGGGATGACATAGACTTTTGCCTGCCCCAGACAGAGCTGGAAAAAACAACCCCCTTGCTCCTCAGCCACCGTGGGCTTTCTGAGTTGCTGCTTATCCATGATTTATCTGTCCCTTTCTGATTTCAGCAGTTTTCATCGCACGAGTTGGCTTGGGGAGCACTCCTCCAAGGTCCGCCAGCACAAAAACTGGGCTGCGGCCAAACAGCTTTCCAACGCTACAGGAGCAAACATCCCTGAGACTCGGCATCCCACAACCTCTGCCAGGGCAGCAGAAAGGTTCTTCACCATCTTCCAGTTGGTTTTACTAATCCTACTGGATTACTGGCAGAGAAAGGCAGTCACAATTAGGATTGGTAGGAACAGCCACAGATGAAAATGTTTTCCTTGCAGTGCAATGGAGCTGGTTCATGTATTCACTGTACAAATATTGTATCGCTGGGGAAAGGTGGAGCCCCTGCTGAGTCCATTGCAACGTGAATTTTTATTTTTCTCTTGCTAAGTCTGGTTTATAGTAAAGCCAGGCTGAATGACAAAATCCCGAAGCCTTCTCTTGGAAGAAAAAGTTGAGAAAAACATGCTGAACAGGACATTGCAATTTGGACTGATGTTTCTGGTCCATTCCAGCTGGAGCTACAGGTGCCCTGCACCCTGGCCCATCTGTTCTCAGGGCTCACTCAAAAATACCACCCATCACGCACTGTGATGGATGTATCCCCCTAAACTGTTGCATGGGCTTCCTGGGAAGCCCATGAGCCACTGAGACAGATGCAGAGATAAACTTTGTTACCAGAGAAAGCATTTTATTTCATTTTCCTGGAGAGAAATTCCATGAAAATCAATCTTCCCACAGAAAATTCTGATCCTTGGCAAAAAGCCTTTTTAAGATCGGAAATTGCCTCAACTCAAAAATATCTGAGCAGCCATGGTTACAAGAAGAGGTTCATTCCTGCATGCATTGAGAGGGTTTTTGCATGAAGGCAAGCTCAACGGTCCTCGAGGAGGTGGTAAAGTTGCGAGCATCATCATCGCAAGAGCTTTAAATTATCAGGAGTTCAGGATGTTTTGATCATAGCCCTAAACTCGAGCTAGGTGGCTTGGAGCAGTGTCAGGTGGCCCAGCAGACACCACATGTGCCATGGAAGTGGTCCTTAGCTTGGAAGAGACAGGTGAGCAAGAAATAATAAGCTTACACACCTTGAAAGACTTATCTTTCCCTGACAGACGCAAATAACGGAAATAAAACCGCAGCACATCACATAGATGATGTCTACAAAGGCCATTAGGACACAAAGCCCACAAATAAAGATCAGTGGCCAAGCCCCATACAAACAGGCTCTGGAAGACCAGTGCCATTCAGAAACCCTAAGAAACAGAAATTAAAACAAAACCAAAAACAAAAACAAACCACAAAAATGGGGAGAACAGGGACAGATTAGCCTGATGAGCACCCAAGCTGTAATTTAGATCATGAGCATTGCTCTGGGAGCAAACAGCTGAGCATCACGCGGCCTGGCATCCCAGTTCCTCAGATGGGAATGATTGGCAGGCACTTGCAGACAGCAGAACACAAGCCTTGCATTATAAGATTGTCTTTCCGAAATTTACCCTCTGAAACGCTGAATTTATCAGCTGAATTTATCAGCTGAAATGCCTCAGACTTCTGGGAAGCTGCCTCTGGCCGACCACTTGATGGGAAGAACGTCTCCAATTTTTTTGGCACATGGAACTAAAGCAGCTCAGCCGCTTTCTCCTACACCTGCCAGTCACTCCTGGTTGCATTTTATCTAAGCACCATTTTCTAATTTCACTACGGTGAAGACTATCACAATGTATTTTTGCACTAGGTAGCTAAAATGACAAACTGCGAGGATTGTTACATTTCAAATATAAATTGAATAAATTACTGTTGTTATAAATAGCGATTTAATACCCATATTCTGTTAAAAAAAAAAAAAAAAAAACACCTGAATTTTTTGTAAGTGCCATCCTTTACATGTTTCGGGGGTTTTTTTCAGATTCCTTGGCAAGCAGAGAAATACCTCAAAATGAGGTGGTTTTCTCTCTCAGAAATGGAATTCTCTGAAGCTTTTGCAGGACTTTGTTTCCTTCCCACTAAATTCCCTGGAAGTCTCCACAGTGACACAACCAGCGCACAGTTTGGCCAGTGCTGCT
The DNA here is from genome assembly GCF_965140245.1 of Athene noctua. Lineage (NCBI taxonomy): Eukaryota > Metazoa > Chordata > Aves > Strigiformes > Strigidae > Athene > Athene noctua. Next base: position 1,902,882 of record NC_134044.1, on the reverse strand, counting down.
TGGTTTTAGCATCTCGCTATTCTCTAAGACATTTCTCAGAGTCTCTTGAATCAAGTAATAAGTGCCAGGCCCAGAGGGAATGGCCTCAAGCTGCCCAGGGCAGGGTCAGGCTGGCTCTGAGGAAGGATTTCTGTGCAGAAGGGGCTGTTGGGCGTTGGAATGGGCTGCCCAGGGCAGGGGGGGAGTCCCCATCCCTGGAGGGGTTGGAGAGTCGGGCTGAGCCAGCGCTGAGGGATCTGGTGGAGTCTGGAACTGTCAGTGTTAGGTCAGTGGTTGGACTGATGATGACTGGTGGATGATCTCCAAGGTCTTTTCCAATCTAGATGATTCTGTGATTCTCAAATCATTTTTTTTCCATTATTCCCTCTGATTATCCCATCCCTTTCTGGATTTCCAGCTAATCACTTGACATCCATAAGGGGGGAAGTAGTGTTTCCCAGCCCAAAGCTGCATGTTACAGCATTTTTAAGGCCACGAGGCACAGCAATGTACTATGCATCATGGGCCAGCCATGACCTGCCTCCTGCACCCAGACCCACCCCTCTACAGACCCCTCTGTAGCTTTACTGCTTTGCTCACAGGAGTGTGATATTAAGGGAACACCAACAATAATTCATAGCTCATCACTGCCTACAAACTAAGCCATGGTAAATTCCCACTGGTGTTCACAGCAGTGGGGTTTTCTACCCAAGGCTCAAATATTTTTCACTGTTAGGTGTTAACATATTTTACATGGGAATGATTTCACTACCTAATAGAGTAGTAAACTCACTAGATGTTGGGGGTTTTTTTCCTGGTTTGGTCATTCAAAATGAAAAATATCCACATCACACTTGGCCATTCTTAACTGTTTTCCTATTATTCTCCACAAGTAATTGCCAATGATTTAACGGAGTGGTTCCCAAAAGACATGGGCGTGCACATCTATTTGTTGTACTGCATTCTATGTCTTCCAAGGTGCCTTCTCCCTCAAACCGCTTTTCCCCTGAAGAATCACACTGTCAAACCCTCATTATTTTATAACTTCTATGCCCCTCTCCTCTTCTCACCTTGTTAAATACTGCTGGAGCAAAGGAGTTCAGTAGCTCTACCATTTTAGCAACACCATTGATTTTGTCTCCCTCTTCATTTATTAATGGAACTACTTTCTCTCTAGTATTCCCTTTTCCCTGATATAATTGTAAAAGCTCTTTTTATTCCCCTTAAGCCTTTCTGCTCTCTGAGCTGGCCTTATCTTTTCCCTGCAAGCCATAACTGACTGTATATTCTTGTTTAGTTCTCTTTCCCTTCTCCATTTTCCACTATAGGTTCTTTCTTTACACTCCTATCTTTCACTGGCGCTTTGTTATGCCACATTGGATGCTACTTGTCCTTCCATTTATTTCGACAGGAACAGTAGTGTTTCCCACTCTATGGGGCTATTCTGGTGTTTCTGGCCTTTACTCACCCCTCTGGATTTAACACATCTCCCCAGTGCACCTGGTTCACCCTGGCCACAGAGGCACTGGATAAGATGCAGCTTGGAAAGGCACCATCCATGGGAAGTCCTATGCCTTGTAACCGTGGCATCCCAGGCACCCATCCCCATCTAGGAGGAACCAGAACATCTCTCCCAAACCACAAATCCTTTTCTTCCCACTGGCGGTTCAGAGCCAACTGTTGTTTCTGAACCCAAGGTCACTGAGTTTCCAAGAAGTGAGCAGGGAAGTTCACAGTGTCGTTTTAATTATTACAACAACTATCATCCAGAGCAGCCCAACGGAGGCCAAAGACTGGATGGATTTTATCAGGATGTCTGTGAAATTTCTCAACGGGATTTTGTGTTGCAAGCATTGCAATAGCAGTGGGTCGGAACAAAGGGTTCAGGAGCCACCCTGGTTCTCTGGGTCTCCTGTTTTTTGCAAGTGAAATATCTCCATTCCAAATAAGTAACAGCTTAAAAGAAAAAAAATCATAGTACTTTTTAAAATGAATCATAGTTTCATCTGGAAGAAGCAAAGCATTGTATTTTTAAAATAAGGAAACACACTCTTCGGTTCCATTGGATTTAGAACATGTTAGAATGAAGCACCGAAATTGTAACAAATCCACACAATGCTTTTGAAAAGTCTGAGTTTACATTTTTCCACACAAGCTTTTTTTTTTTTTTTTTTTTTTTTTTCAGCAAGTCCATGGAATAGAGATGGGAATTATCAGAAGACCAGAAAACAATGCCTCTGAGGAAAGACTGAAGAAGTTGGGGTTGCTCAGCTGGAGGAGAGGTGGGACATTGCTATAATCTCCTAGTACAGAGAAGGCTTATGGAAAGAGGAAGGGATAGCTTTTCTTCCTGGTAGGTAAGATAAGTAGTTGTGAGCTTAAACCACAGCAGGAGAGGCTAAGGCTGGATATGAAGGGACGAGGCTGCTGAAGTGCAGGGACAGGCTACTGGGGGAGCAGGCTGTGCCTGTATTGATGGAAATGTCTTTTGAACAAGCAACCCACCTGGAGCAGCACGACTCAGCTGGTGCTGCTGCAAAGGTCATCTCAAGGTCCTTTCTACCTCCCTTTTCCTAAGATTTCACTGACCCTGCTGTCCTAGCAAGCACCAGTCTGCAAGGGCCAATGTTTTTTGGATACTGCAGCACTTCTACAGCACTGTGGAGTTTTGGTAGATCCAGACAAGGAACATCTCAGAAGATCTGCTTGGTCTCCAAGTCTTCCCCACTGAGCAGAACCACTGTGCTAGGCGCTGCCCCTGTGTTAGGCACTGCTGAAGCACAAGTTTCTATAAAAACATTATCAATAACATTAAGGACTCAGGCACTGAAAACCAGCTAGAGAGATGAAGTCGAAAGCTTCCAGGAGCAGCACTGCAGGCAAACCCAGCCCAGGAGGGCCCTGAGCCCTGGTGCAGGCACAGAGGGGCGGGGAAGGTGGCATCCTTCTGGGAGTTTGGCACTGCTCCCTTCTCCAAGTCTTCCCTGGTGTGCACATAAGCTATAGCATGGCTAATTACAGGAAATTAAAGAGAAAGAGATATAAAGAGATTGCCTGAGCAGAGAGCGCCCTGGGAGAGGTTGGTAGATGTCCCACAGTGACACGACTGCAATTAGACCCTCAGAAAGTGTTGCTGGATGAGAAAACTTGAAACTGTGCAGCAGGAAAAGGTTAATTATAACCCATTTCTTCAGAATCTAATTTCCAGGTATTGAATATTTGTAGATTAACAGGTAGTAAGGCCAGAAAAGACATTTAAAGTGGTCTAGGCTGGAGTGGCAGTGATAGGATACTGTGGCAGAATGTCCTTAGCCCAGAAGACCACAGTAAAGATGCTCGTGCAAGGACTGTGGGAGGCACCTGTCTAGAAGAAATGTTCTAGATTGATGTCATCGGTCAGAAATCTTCTAGAAACTGGAAGAAGCGCAGTAGACTTGCCGGGTTTTGCAGCACAAATTCTTAGCTGAGACAGGGATGTCTTCTTGGACTCAGCTATTCATGGGGCTGTCATTTCCCTGAGCAGGAGGGAAAGTCCTGTATGTGCTCAGCCTCGCAGATATCTCAGGAACATCAGAAAGATCCTTGCTACATGGTGCTCTCTTCCCAGGTCAGGCCTCTCCCTTTTGCAGACTGTCTTGCACAATACAGGGAAAAGGAAGGGAGAAGTGAAGGAAGAGAGAAAAGAGAGAGTAGAGTGGAGAAGGCTGTTGGGCAAGGAGGATTGCACCCATCCCGGTGCAGCACAAGCCAAGCCAGAAACAAAGCCCTGTAGCCAGTCTGTCCCCATACTTGCTGCACTCAGTAAGAGCAGTGGAGCTGGAAACCAGTGTGATGAGGCCAGCACCAGCCTGGACATGACAGAGCAATTAGTGCTGGGGGATGAACAGCACTGTTAGCACAGCCAAGGCCTTCATCGTCCTGCAGAACAACTATAGAAATGGTTTGATATAACGCATTGCTAAACTTGCTTCCGAGGCTGTCCTGTAACTTAAACTATTGCTACAGCTGCTATTACAACTAAATAATAATCATCTATTAAAACTGGTTAGGAAATGTCACACAACTTTAACAAACTGGGGGAGAAACTCCCAGCGGAGGGGTGAGTTTTGCAGAGTGTGTGTGCTGGTTTAGGCCCTGCCAGGACAGGAGAGCACGTTGCCGTTGCCCCTCCCCCACCCTCAGCCGGTCAGCACAAACCCCGGGTTAAAATAAGAAGAAAATTTAATACAACAGTGTGATAAACAATCTGAACAACATCAGTAGCAATGATAACAACAGTAAACAGTAATAACAGTGAACAAGACAAAAGATATACAGAGAAATACCGCAATGGATACAGACCACTGGCTTGCGTGCTCCCCTTCACCAAAGCCACAAAGGAAAAAGTTCCCGTGCTCCCCCACCCGGACCTGGCATCAGCATGGTATGAATAGCCTGCCTGGAGATCCCTTCCCCCTCTCTGCTGGGGAAACTTAACCCTATCCTAGCTAAACCAGGACATAATCCAGCCCTTTATTCTATACCATCTGCGCCATGTCCAGCTGCCATTTAGCAGTCAGCAATAACAAAATAACAATTAACAAAGGCACAGCATAATTCACGGCATGTTCTCACCCAGAATCAAGTCCCCCTGTGGTACGCATCCGACCTCTCCATTGTCCTGCATCACTCACCAGGTACACTCAGGTCCTTGGGCAAAAGCAATCCCGTGGATGGGTTTGCCTTTGCCTTTGCCTGGCGCAGGACTAAACCAGACCATTGTGTCAGGTGGCCTGGTAGTCATCCTCTTGGGGACAAGCTCAACAAATCTCCCAGCCCAGGAGCTAGCTGCAGGATGATCTGTTGTTAGGAAGAGGTGAGCCAGTCTGAATGCCATCAGGCCTGGAGCAGGCATCAACACAGTAATACTGGGATGCTCAAGGACATAAAGATGTAGAGTATGACTGTGTTGGTCACACCATCCAAAAATCAGACTTAGTCCAGTAAAAGGAAAAACTTCCTCATCTTTGTACCTTTTCTAGCAACTCTTCCATTAGTCCAGGCGCATTCATAAAACTGCTCTTTCCCACACTTTGGGAACTGCCTTCCTACATAAGAGCAAAGATTTCACATCTACTCCTCAAAAGATGAGATAATACTGTGCTTTCAGCTTGCCACACCCGAACATCTCCAGTCTTGATTCTTCCATGTCATCCAAGAACACAGGATTAGTGCATTTCCATGCTTTTGAAGACTACTACATCATATGAGCTTTTCCCTCCACTACCCATCTCTAGAGCAACTGGGGGTTTCGCCTTACTGGTTTTGCTGGGAGACATTTCCAGAGTCTCAATGCTTTAAGGTTAGAAGCACACCTGCACCACCAGCCCCGGCATTCCCGCAACTCACAGCATAACCATGGCAAGTCTTTAAGCATTTTAACGGTGGGGGGGTGTGGTTTGGAGAAAGGAGGTCCATGTTTGCAGAAAAAAGAAACAATAATTCCTTGGGCAGTTTGATGTTAAAAAAAAATAAAGGCTTGTAAGCTGCTCAGAAGCTTGAATGTCAGAAGTAGACCCCGGGGACGTGGATTAGAGGGCACAATGAAGGTGAGCCTGTGAAATGAGCATCACGGATCTTTGGGCGATTGTTAATAAGAACACAGAAATGCAAATCTCCAGGAGCTGGTGAGACATCAGCCTGTGTGCCTACAAATACACACATGACTCCAATCAAATTCAGGGAGATTCACACCAGGACGGTAAAAGGCACAGGACTATAAAAGGCACATGGCTGACTTGATGCCTGTTACAGCATAGAGGCCTTATCTCCTGCTGGGGAAGAGCAAGAGGTGCCTCACAGGAGCAAGACCAGTGTCTCTTCATGTACAGAAAATGTAGGGAAGAGGGAAGTGAGCCTATCTAAATTTGTCTGGGTCCATGGATGTCCTCTTTGGGGGCATTTGGCCACCATGTGTAGTACTACCTAGAGATTCCCTTACATGTGAAAACAAGCAAATCGTTTGCAGTTTAGTGGATCTTGACTGCAACTACAAATAATGGATCTGATTGTCTCCTTCCTCCACTTTTTAACTTGGCTTTATATGGCAATCCATCCCAAACTCTATGAAGCTGAGATGCTGCTAGAGGAAAAAGCTGAGCGGAATATTGTGCACCGATTCTTCGTGCAGTAAGGGCTTTCTTCTTGCTGACCATGACTTGGGTTGCTCTTTTGTTTTGGGTTTACAAGCTGAAAAGTGAGCCCTAAATCCATCCTGCTCCAAGCTTTGTGCTGTGCATGAAAACAATGAGTCACTGCATACACGCTTCACATAAAGATAAGTTCTCATGCAAATAGTTTATCAGCTCAGGACCTGATGAGAGAGGACAAATGCTTCTGTAACAAGCTATGAGTCTTGCCTTGAACAGTACAGTGTTTGGGTTCTTGGGGATCAGTGGGCAAAGGGTTGTACTCAGAAGCAACCCCAAGCTTGGAAATGGCAGGCATCTTCCCAGCCAGCACTTGGTCCTAACAGATGACCTTTCCCTTCTGTTTGCAGATGCTACATTGGACCTTCTTCTCCCCCAAGGACTGAATGCAAATTGAAGGGGATGATTGGTAGACACTAAATACATGATATCCTACAGGATTTAAGGAAGAATAGAGAATATCATTCAAGTCTCCTAAAACTCTGACTTTTAAGCTACTGCCGATTTGGCCTGACCCTGGCCCTTAAGAAATGCTGTTAAGCAAAGACAGCCATGCACACTGAAGCAGAGGTGGAGGTTTCCAACAGATTGAGGGCAGAACCCAAGCTTTTGGTGCACCTCAAACCCATATCCCTTCAGGACCCTGCAACCAGCAGCAAGGAGAAAACGTGTCACACTGAAGTTCACACTGGGTGGGTTTCACATTGTATCTCCAGAGCAGCGGAGATAGGGCAGACTTCCATGGGCACATCCCCTCGTTCTTTCTCTTCTGAATGCTTTATTTTTTCCCCCCTTTCTCATTCTGTCTTTGCTTGCATTTCAAGGTTAAAAAAAGTCAGGATACAATAGTAAATATGTAAGATTAGCTCCTAAAATATGTTAGCAAGTGAAAGCTAAAGAAAGCCAAATGAATTTTAAAAAGGCTTTCTTGAAGCTTAGAACAGAGACAGTTCTTTTGATCCTTTATCACACAATAACAAAAAAAGCACCAAGCGAGATACATATATATAATATACATATAATATATATTTATACACTCCATGTGCGCGGGTATGCGCGTGCGTGTGTGTGTGTGTGTGTGTGCATGTGTGTGTGTATGTGTGTATTTTAATTCACATAGGCTTTCCTTTCTTTAAAATGCTGCAAGAAGCTTTTTTTCTGCAGATTTCTTTTTCTTTCTTTTTTTTGATATTTCAAAGCTGGCAGTTCAGTAAATGGCTGGAACTGCCACATCTCTGTTCTTGCTAAAGAAATCAATGCTAATCCTATTACTGGCAGTTATCACCTATCCCAGAAACCGCAGCTAAAAGAAAAAAAAACCACTGAGATGTCAAAGTAGGAAAAAAGCATGGGGGAAGGGGAGAAAGCGCCCTTCATTCACTTTCAAACAGTGATTGTTTCCTTATTTTTGATCATTTTTTCCTGTTAAGAGAGCAACTAAACCAGAAAAAAAAGAAGAAAAAAAAAAAAAAAAAGGAGAAAAAAACCACAAACAAATCCATGCTCAAATAACATTAAGGGCCTGATTTAAACCTACGCACCCACACGTAAGCCCGGGCACCACTGAGAGCTGAGGCTCACGCCACGGGGTCAAGGTGGGGATAGGGTTCCGAGGGCTCAGAATCCAATGCCCAGGCAAAGAGCATCCCACATCCCCAGGCCTCCTGCCCTGCCGGCTGCCAGAGCCACAGGGCTGCCTACAGACCCAAAGGGATTGGTGCCAGCCCCTTTTTGGGTGTGCTTGCCATGTGGGTGCCCCTCCAAAGCAGCCAGCTAGGTGTTTGCACAAGGCAGGGAATTTCCTTGTGTTGCTGTTGGCTGGTTTGATGTGCAGGCTCTGCTTAAGGCAGCCAGCTGCAGACATGGCCGGTTTCTCCTGCCTGCTCCAGATGTGAGCAGATGCCTCATTCCCTGGCACGGAGCATTTCCCCTGAGCAAGTCAGGCTCTCTCCTTCACACCTGCAGTTGGTCTCAGGGCTGAGCACCTCAAAAGGCTTGGGTTGGTTAGTGCAGACCATATCTCACCATCCATACGGGATCTTGGTTCCCCAAAAGTTGCTTTAATAAGCCTTCATCTTTGCTTCTCTTCCCATGCGCTCCTACAACAGTCACAGTCCTTCAGGATCCTCAGGGTACAGCTCACCTGCTAGGGATTTCAGGGTCCTCACTGTGGCTGTGGATCGGAAGACACTGTAAAGATGGGTCTCCTGAGGTCAGCTCACTCTGTGAAGGTCCTGTTTTGGGCTCCCAGGTGGCCCTGCCCAGCCCACTTAATGCCTCATGGTTCGGGTGGTCAGACACTCCCAACTTAGTATGTATTACTCTAAAAGCCAGGAACAGCAGCAGTTTTTGAACCTGCGTTTTGTGAAGAGGCACCCAGCTCCTGTCCATTAGACCACACCATCCTCCTTGCTGCCAGAAGCAAGCAGACATTGGTCATCAGTCTGCTACGATGAGCACAGGCTGGTACCAGCCCCATGGCTTGCAGGCAACAGGCAAGAAAGTAGAACACAAACCAAATAAGCAGCCAAGAGAGAAATAAAACTAAACCCAGGACAAAGGCTTGGACAACCAGGCAGCCAGGTGTCTGCTCCACCTAGCCACAAGTTGATGCACATCCCAGCACCTGGGGAAGTATTTCCATAGCACATCACCCTCACCACCTATACCACCATAGGCATCCCTTCCAAACTCTCACTTTTAAGCAAAATCTCGGTTCATTTTGGGCTCTGATTCACTGGTCAACAAGCCAGTGGAGAAATTTGGAGCCTGCTGGAGATATTTTTCTCCGTCCTGAAACTCTGAGGGAGAGTTAAAACCAATTTAGGTCTTTGAGAATATCTTGAACTTGTGCAAAATGAATTTGCAAACCTGGGAGTCAGCAAGGGCTGGAAGAGCCACTAGGAGCCATGATAGGAGGGAACAAAACCCAGACACTTAATTTTTGGTGTTATTTGCAACCAACAAAAATGAATGAAGAAAGAGAAAGCAGCAGAGAGGAGAAAGTTATTTGGCTTACTCCCCCCTGCCCTTTGGGTGGTTTGTAGGTCCTGCTCCTGCTCCTGCACAGCCTTGCTCTCACCCTCCCTGCCCAGCAGACCACACCACAGCCACTCTGATGGTCTGGACGTGCATCTCCAGCTTCCCTTGCTGGCAAACCCTACCCATGGCAGCGTGGCTTCAGCAAGAGTAGTAACAGCCATCTAAGCCCAAACGGACCCATGGGGGCAAGGACTGCAGCACCCATCCAGGTCCCTGGGCTCTTCATGGATGGGGTAGACATGGCCCATGGCGGAGGTACCACAGTGACACAGATACAAGTAGGGAAGAAAATAAAAAGGGTTGTTAGAGTCTCAGGGGGATAACAGCAGGCCATTGAGATGCTCGTGGGTGACAGAGGGAGAGCAGATATGCAGGGAGCTAATGACACCTTGGGATAGATCAGGTTCACGCAGTCTGTGCACGGTGTGTGACAAAGCCGGGGACAGAGCAGAGATATTTCCGTCACAGGATGCGGCAGGGTGCCGGCAGCAGCAACACTTGATAGCAAAGCAGAGGCAGAGGTTGCAAAGGAAAGCGTAAGGATTTCTTATGTGCGAAGAAAGAAATGTGTAAAAGCAATTCCTGCATGTGGCTGGGGTTTCAGCAGGGATGGAGACAGCTGTGGTGATAGTGCTGGTTTGTTTATGGTTGGAGGTGTTAAAGGAAAATAATCGCTGGACAATCCTAAAATAAAATTAGTCCTAGTTTGACTCAAAAGCAGGGAAAACCGTCATTTTGTTACAGTTTGCTATGAGATTTTTTCATGGTTTTAGTACAGCTAAAGTAATTTTTAACAAAGACTATTCTTTGACACAGATGGGGAGAAAATGTTAACAGTATGTCAAAGTATCACTAAAATAATTCAGGAGTTTCGAAAGATTTATATGTTCTTTTTCTATAACAGAAAGTGGTGGTGAAACCAAACTGATAGCTTGTAGTGATGGAAAACATAGCACCCAGCCCCAAGTGTGAACAGACCCAGGGTCCCCATCAGCTTCCCCCAGCCCTGAGGATCATGCCCAGAAGAAAAGAGAAAATGAATAGGTTTTTACTTCCTAAGAAAGTTTTTCTTTCCCTGTTGGACGACATGGTTGGGTGAGCCCTGACTTGGCAGGAGGGCAGTGGAGGATGACATGATGTCACATTTTTGATGGCAGGTGACAGAGGGACACAGACAGTGCTGGAGGGTGGACATTGACACGGTCCAGGGCATTCCCATCCTCTGTCCCCAGCTAGCTGGAGTGTAAACATCTGCGTGAAAGTAGTCCTTGAAGTGAAACAGAGACAGACCAATGCATCCACAACAGGCAAAAGTGTAGGAGAGGAGATGGGCACTGCCATGGGTGGCTCAAGCTACAGGGCTGAATCCGACCCAACAAATTCCCCTTCTTAAAAACAGCACTTTTTTTTTTTTTTTTTTTTTTAATAGTGGGTTTTTTTGGCTTTGTTTTCCATCTTTAAAATAAAGGCACTCAGCTGAAGATCTGGCCTGGAGTATTGAACGCAATCAGCTATACCACCAGAAAATTAAACCCTGCGTAATTAGAAGCATTATTCACTCTACAGGATCAGCTCTCTCCCAGTATCAATATTTGGCAATTCTCTTTAGAACTATGGGTTTTATCCATTTTTGTAGTTCAATCAATAGGAAGATGGCCCTACTGCAAGCACTGAATTTGAAAGGCATAAAGAATCTCCTAATTAGGGCTGCTAATGAAGGACAGAAAATGTGGCTGTGTGCCCCAGCAAGCCTCTATGTGCCCAGACCATGCCCTGTCCTCTTGGGATGGAGCCAGGTTGACCCCCAGGAGGGCTCCCACTTCAAGGGGTGCAACAGGATGGATACAAAGCTTTTAGCAGGATGGTTTATAGAGAAATCTGGTACTTGCTTTCTCTTACAGCACTGCATTTTTTTGAACAGGGTTTTCCCCCTCTGCTGGGACACCTTTTAGGTGCAAACAGCCGTCTTGATGATTTGTAACTCTCAGGAAAGAATGAGTGTGTGTTGCAAATTCATGCAGAGTTTCTGCTTGACAGAAGTGACTGGCGAATTAGCTGCTGGGATATTTGCTTCCAAACTCATTCACAGTTGGTCCCACATCCTACTGGTCAGCAATTTGCAAGAGACAGAAGCCAGCCGTGCTCCAGGGATGGGTGGTCGATGCCTACCCGCAACATCGCCCTATGGAAGTGGGGTTCCTTCACTGGTTAACACCATCTCATCCTGCCAAGAGGTCTCCTATGGCAAAATCAGCCCCCATTTCCCACAGAACCTCAGGGTACCCCCTCCCAGAGGGCTGTGTACATGGCAGAGTGGGGCTGGGAGGCTGAGCAGCACCTCAGGGAGAGCCTTGACCACTGCATGGATCGGCTGATGAGAAATCCTTCAGGGATGTAGGAATCATTACTGGAGGAATAAAAGCCAATCTGGGAAAGCCAACATTTTGCAAGAAAAAGAGAAATATCTTTCCTCCCAAATCCCCAACAAGACGTAGCATGAACCACAGAGGAGGAGAGCTCATGTTAGGCCAGCGGCCTGGTCTCAGAGCCCTGCCAGGACACACTCGGCACAGTCACCGGGACCCCCTGTCCTTCTCAGCTACCCAGTGCCTGTCCCTGGGTGGTTTCATGTGTCCCACTCCAAAGCCACCCCCAGTTTCTCCGTTTGCTCATCTGGGCAGCAAAGCTAAGGCAGGAGAGGCAGCCCCCTGCTCTCCACAGCAGCATGCTCCCAAGCCTCCTCCATGCCCACCCCCTTCTTTCCCTTCCAGCCAGACTCCTGTCAAGTTGCTAATGTCTGCTGATTAAACAAGCCTTGAATTTGAATAGTGAGCAATAAAGAGAGAGAGAGAGGCACACGGTCATCCGCGCAGCACAGAGTGCCCTCCGGGTAGCAATCAATGGGAGCTGGGGATGTACCAGTTAGCAGCGAGCTGCTCCAGCTGCACGCTGCCTGCTCGCAGGTTTTGGGGAGGGGGGATCATGGAGGGAGGGTGTTTTAATAGATTGCAGTGCTCAGAGGCCTGAGCAAGTCTTGTTTCCCCACCCAGCGCTGCTGACACGCTGTGGTCCCACCATCAGGTCTGAGCTCTTGACTGCAGTGCCTGGGGACACCTCGGGGGGGGCAGCCCCTCACCCCAGGGCCAGGTCATGCTCTGCTGGCATCATCTTCAAGGGTCAGCTTTCCTCTGCACAAACTGGAGCTTCTGAAGTGTCGTGCCAACTTGGTACGCACAAATAGCGCAGTGAAAAGGAGTAAGGTGGGGGCTGAGGATTTCCAGAACACGGTCAGGAATGTGCAAACCCAGCAGTGATCAGCCATAAGAAAAGATGGGGGGGTTGGGGGTTGGGGGTGTGGCACACCTCCCCACATCGTTATTAGCTCTCTAGCTGTGCTTACAAATGCAATGTGGGGGTGACTTTTGGGGATGCTCCCAGGCATCTCCTCCCTTGAGAGGGGAGCAGCCCGGGTGCTGCAGCAGAGGTCGGAGCCTGCACCCACCCAGGCAACTTGCTTCCCTTCCACCCCAGACACCTGACACAGGCAGGTTTTCTGAGGAAACTGCCATTTCTTTGAGATCTGGAGATGCTCTCCCTGCCAGCAGCAATGACAAGCTGCTAAATGGTGTCAGTGACTGTCTGAGTCCTGGTTAAAATAAACCATCATTTTAACGCCAGTGGCATTTCACCACATCATCAGCACGAGGCTGGCTCAACTCAGGGATAGACATCCCTTTAATTATAAAAAAAAAAAAATAAAAAAAATTAAAAAAAATCACGCCCTTGGGCCCATTGCAGAGTGTTGCGCCTGATAGAAAAGCTCTTGAAGGCAGAGTGGTTTTGGGAAAAGGCAGCTCGCTGCGCTGTGCAGCTGAGGGGCAAAGGAAAAGCAATGCTGAAAGATCAAACCCATGCATGGAAGTGTGAAGGAGATCAGGAGCTGCCGACAGAGCCCATAGCCAGGAAAGAAACTGCTCCAGCTCAAAAAAAGCACAAGCAAAGAGATGGGAAATGAGGCTGTGTCAGGGCAGGAGGGGCTGGGAAACATCCTGCAGCTGCTGCTGCGAGGGAGGGAGACAGCCCACCGTGGAGATGGGGAGGGAAATACCCACGCACCTGCACGGGGCTGGTGTGGAAAACTGCTTACCTGGAAATTAAAGCACAAAACAAAACCTGTGTGTTTTTTTTAATCTCTTAAACTGCTTGTTTCATTTCTGCAGCCTCATCCTCAGGACTGGGTTTGTACCACCTCGCTGTTTGTTTGCTTTGGTAATGTAGGGCTGGCTCTCTCCATTCAGTCATTTTACTCTGAATTTATCCAAACCACAGGAAAAATCGTTCTTGTTGTTGGTCACCTCGGTGGTCAGCTGAAAACGAGAGCTGTTGGGGGTGCATCTGACTGAAATGTGGCTGCTTTGGTTTCTTGCTATCACTGGCAACAGTTAATTTATTCAAATCAAAATCTCCCAGTCTAGAAGAGGTAGAGGGAGAGGTTGCAACTGTACATGTTCTTTCTTTAGGTTCTATTTTTGACCTCATGGTCTTCTGGCATGGCCCTGCAGAGGCTTGTGAATCCTCTTTAATAACCAATACAAACATGACTGATTGGAAAAAGAATTTTAAAAACTGGGCTGTATTTTTTTTTTTCCATTTTAGATAAATCAAGTGAGTCACAACAGAAACGAACCCTTTCAGAATTGCCTTGGTGAAATATTTTGCTTTTTCTGAAGACAGTGAGCAGCTTACCAAAGCCACCACTTGATTCTCCATCTCCTCAAGGCCTTGAGCAAATGCTGGTTGTATTTCCAGAAGATACGCCTTAGATCAGCTGCAAACTATTGGTGCAGAAACGGGGGGTCACTGAGGCAGAAAGGTGGTGATAGGGACCACCCCATCAGGCAGCCACGGTGGTTTTGTCGGGCTGTGGCACCTATGGGCCTACAAGCAGGTGAAACGTTCATCACTAGTGCATAATTACCTTATCTCTGATCTTAATTTCAAATATTTCTCCATAAAATGTTGTATGTTTACATTTCCACTCCTAAAAATTTCATATCAGAAAATGGCATAATGTCATATTTATATTAATTGGATATTCTGGGTTTACTGCTCGTTCACTGGCGGGGGGGAGGATTAGAAACCACATAATATACAATATAAAATACATGTTTGTGCACAGTGTATAATTTAATGCATGAGATACACAAGATCTTCCAGCACAGAGTGTTTTAAACAACAGCATTTTAGCCTCTAAAGCACAGCAGCAAGGGAAACATTTTCCATGCTCAGTTTCTCTGCTATTGGAACATTTGTTTTTTATTCTGAATATTTCAGCACATCTATTTACCTGGCACTATATTTAGTACCACAGTACCAAGATGGCATATATAAAGATTCAATTGCAATTCCCATCTGATGTCCCTTCCCTCTCCTTTTTACCCCCTTTTTTATGTCCGCACTCTGAATTCAGCACAAAGTTGGTGTGTTTAATTTAAAAAGAAGTAAAACGCGCCAGGAGACGCCTCAGACCACTGCAAATCACCTACTTTATAGAGGCAGTAAAATTGTGTATCGGATTAAAAGTGATGCTGATCTGAAATTTATGATAACTTTTAATGGCATTATAATTTTTTTTCCCTGTGCGCTCCATCACTGAATCGTTTGGATGCACAGTGCAGCAAGATGAAATTTGTAAGGGAAGAACATTACATAGGCAAGCACCAAGGGAGGAAAAAAAGGCAATGGAATAATGCAAGATCCCCTTTTGGGCGTGCAAAGGAAGGATGCTGCCGCCGCGTGCTCCGCGTGGCCCGTGGGGCTGGGCTGGGCTGATGGCTCCCCGCGGCACGAAGGCGTGGATGTGCTCAGTGCCAGGGAGCGACACAGCACCCCCAACAAAAGGTGGTTATTTAGGAGAGCACTGGGACTGGACTGTGCTGGGTGTTGCTTTGTTGCTTGCAGAGGTCTAGTGTCATTTCTGTCCCTGCCCGGCATGAATCAAGGCTGATTTTCCCTCTGCTAGACAAAGAAAACAGCAGAGACATCCGCTCTTTGGCTGTGCATCTACCCCGAGACCACGAGGATCTCCTGCCACCAGCACAGCTCTGCAACTCCTTTTTGCTCTGCTTAGGGCAGATCTATGAGGACATCTCCAGCCACCACTCAGCACCTACACAGCTTTGGTGGAGAGACGTGCCAGCTGACCCCATGGAGAAAGACCCACCAAAAATTCTCTGTGTAAAGCCCCGGGTTTTTAAAGCACGGTTTGATCCTCTGGTTGGTGATAACGTGGATCTGACCCCAGGGCGTTGGGATCCAAGGGCATTTATGGGTGTGCAGACCCAGGAGGGCAGCACTCCACCTTGCATGTGAGTAATGCGTGCCGGAGAGACCACTGCTGTCCTTCATCACCAGTTTATAGACAGAAGAGGGACTTTCCAAACAAGCAAGAGGATGAGATACAAGCACCAAAGTCAACAGCTGTCAGCAGCCCAGCTGGCATCCAGAAGGAAATGTCCAGGAGCCACATACTGAAGGATGAGGAAAATGTCAGACCATCATGTTGTTATCCCTGTACCATCTACTTTCTGCCCAGACAAGAAGAAAAAGCACTACAGGGAGGTAATTAAACACTCTGTCGTGATCATACACACAAGAAGCCACAAGCAATCCTGAAATCTGCCTTTCCCTGACTTCAACTTTGCAAAGCAACTAACATTCTCCAACAAAAAGATAGACAGTAATACATTAGTCACTCCGAAATTGGTATAAATTGCTGTAGAAGTGTATACATACATGTAAACAATGAGATTCTTTATTAACAGCCACAGAAAACTGTATCCCACTATTTCGACTTATAAATATATTTGTGTAAGAGCAAACCCACCTATCAACAACTTGAAGTTCTTCAGGAGAAGTATCTCTGCATTCAAGGAACAAAAATGCTGGCACTGCAATCCCTTGAGGGAGGTGCTGAGGAAAAGGGCAGATGCTGGAGGACAGGTTGTTCCAAGCAGACATCTGGCAAGAAAGAGAGTAGCTCGGCAGGGTGAATGTCTATCCTACAGGAGGTGAAAGAACGGAAACTACAAATCCCACAAAGAAGGGAAAATTGCGTTGATGCTAGGTGTATGCAACCAGATGTCAGCTAAAAATCTCTTTAGGAACATCATGGAAAGAAACCTGAATTGTTTATCCACTGGCCATTTGCTTTGTAGAGCATTAACTAGTGGCTTTTTCACACCTCATCCCCCAGAACACAGCATATTTTGAAGCAAATTCAGAGGCAGGGGTACTGCCTCAGTTTCTGCTATGTTAAAAGAGGTGGGGATCTGGGTGCAAACACAAGGATAGATGAGATACCAGGTCTTTTGGAGAGGATTTAAAAGCCCAGAAGATGGTGAGACAGCTCTGCCCTGCTGCTGCATTGATTTACAGTGGGCTCTTTTGCAAAATGGATTTGCAAAAAATAGGAAATTGCACTGTCCACTTGGGCTCCAAGCTGGTGGGCCCCCCTGGGACCTGGAACTGAAGGGATTTTGGGAACCACCCTGCCTCATTCTCACAGACACCTGCTTAAATTACCATAATGTAAAATTTTGTAATAGCACCTGGTTTTGCCATCGCTGCCTTCAATGGTGTCTAGTGAAACTTCCATTCTCTCCCTCCTTCTCTGCTTCATTTTTTCTGCTCGTTCTCCAGACTCTGTGATACTACTCCACAGTAAAATATAAACTGCTGTAAGTGATTGTTTTGCTGTATTATATGAAGTCAAAAACCTTTTGAATTGTATTTTACAGTGAACCTGCCTTTGAATCCATGCATTTTATCATTCCACAGCAACACATATAATTTCAAGCAAACAAGTGAACAAACCCAACAATAATGGCCTGAATCTCTTATCAGTCAGTTTTACACTGGCGTAACTCCATAAACTTCAGTGGAATTAATCTTGATTTACACTGTTGGGAGAGCAGAAACAGGCACTGTAAATAGCTATATACCAATGCAAGACACTTAAAAGAAGTCACACCAGAATGCCTGGCAACAGATGAGGATGAAGGCATAAAAAGAGCTTTCCTGGTGGTGTTAATCCACGGGCACGTGGATAAACCCAAAGGACAGTGATGGAGAGGTAGTGCCAGCCAGCCACATTGCAGAGACTGTGACGGTGCAGGTGGAGAGACCCACTCATTGCACATGGCCCTGCTGGGTGACACCAAGACATACCAAGTGGGGACACGGCCTCCCGAGGACACCGCTTCTGAGGTAGGACAGACTGTGAGCCAGTTGCCGTGGGTTTCAATTAGAGATATTGACTGGAGGGATTTAGGAAGAACCCCAGGTCTGTGTGTCCTCTGTGGTTGTAGATGGAGTTGATTTTGCTACGGTTGCTGTGGTGCGCCATCAGCAGAGTCCTGCCCTTCAGGCTGCCTTCACAGCTGAGCTTGTTACTGTCATTGAAGCCACTGGAAATGAGGTGCCTAAAAAATGCTTTGCAGGCTCCAACGTCCCCCATCAGAGGCATGGGCTTCTGTGGTCCCTGGGAACACTGAGGGGATGTGCCCACCCACATCTCACTGCAGGTCATACCATGGGACAGGCAGTGCTGTCCCCTCAAACTCCTTGTGGGAAACAGCACCAGGAAACACTTAAGAAAAACATCCCTCAAGTGGACGAGGCACGAGGTCAGATTTTTTTACAACCTGTTGCTTATAGAGTGAGAAAAGGACTGATGTAAAACAGGGATCAATCACTCAGGCAGCAGTGTCATCTTCTGCAAAATCTCATGGCCACCTCACAAGAAGATGGAAGCTATTGCATTCCCCTGAATAAATTATCTTTAACAGGGTCATTTAAAATTTTAAAACTGAACTTGTCAATACGGTTTTACAGTAGCAAGCACAGGCATGTGTTCATTGTACAACAAATGCAAGGAGAGCAAATGGATTTTGTTTCATGCCTGCTAATTGTCAGGGCAGGAGTTGGAGTGCAAGGCATCGCTTGAGTCACTTCTCTCACCTGTGGTGGACACAACCAATTGGCTTTGCTATTCCAGCTATTTTCAAACTCATTTACTCAAAGCCACGACAGGACACTGATAACAAAATACTGTTTAATTTTTCTCAGGGATAGCATTACTAATTTTTTACTGAGATGGCAGTAGTTAGTTAGGATTAGTGAGTTAGGACTAGTTAGCTAGGACTATATAAAGGATAGAGACGAGTATACTACAAGGAAGATGTGGGATCTGCCACAGAAGAGGCAAACTGAACACGCAGCCTCCACATCCTCCCAAGCACTGCAACTGCTGTGCTCCAGCCACCTGCCTTGAAAAAAAAAACCTAGCAAAGAGATCAACATGGCCATGGGGCAGCATCTGGGCTGGGGTGGATCCTCAGCCCCATAACGGCCGCCTGAGTGAGGGCCCTGCAGGGACACTGGCGCTGGGGCTGTGCCTAAGGGGACGGCTGGGCGTGGGGGCACCCCAGCTTGTTGGATGGAAGCTGAGCCTGGGCCTGGGTGAGGAGCACTGCAGTGCTTGCAGGGCAGTTCCTGCGGGGCTGTGCCGGGCCGGCAGGCATCTGAAGATGCCCAAAGAGGCATCTTGGGTTATTTTACTGATCCAAGAATTTCCGTCTCTCGAGTCAGTGGTAAGTGATGTAGTCAATGAGAAGGAGGGTGACCCCGCAGCACAGGGGATACCTGCACCCACTCCTTGATAATTTTGCTTTGACTCCTTGTGATGTGCTAGCAGATCTCTTCGAACACTTCAGCACCCTCCCATCCACATCTGTAAAACATTTCCTTTGTCCCCCTTCTGCACTGCAAGATTTCCACAGCAATAAAAGTATCTAAGATTAATCAGTACAAACTGCACCTGTTGGGTAAAGCTTCAAGTGTTGCCACAACATAAGAAGAAAAAGCCCCAGGTCCCCATTTCCCTCCCAGGTGTTGCCACTGTGCACCGCAGCATCTCAGCTTGGCAGCTAGCCTCCACCCAACTGCAGGAAGATCAAAGGGTGGTTAAGCAGCTGCCCAGGCTTTATCCAGTTGCTCTTATCAATCTTCATAACAAAGAGAAAACAACTCGACCATCTCTTGTGGGAAATAAATTGAGTACACTTCTGTACTCGCCTACGTTCTTGTTTCTTCAAGAATTAGCCCTATTGATGAGGCCCAGGTGAAGAGCTCCAGAAGCAATTAAAACGAGTGCTGTACCTCGAGGTGTACCTTGATAATATTTCTGCTCTCCTCTTTTTACTATGTCCCTATCTCACACTAGCATCAACACAAGGTGCATTAGAGATGATGCTTCATAAAGGAAAGCTGCACTTCACACTGAGAAAGCCTTGATCCAAATGCACTTCAATTAGCAGAGGGCAGGTCCCAGGGACTCCTGGACAAGCTGCAGCTGTAGAGATTAAGGCAGAGGGATGCCTCAGAGTCAGGGAAGAGGATCCAGGGTGGAGTTTGCTCTATTTTTACATTCCCCACTCCCCATTTTGTCCACTTCCCAGTTGCCCTGCCAAGACCACTGAGCCAAGGCACTGCCTGGAGATCTGCTGGAAGCCCCAGGTAATATATTCCCATGCCCATCAGATCTGTCAGAGCAGACACCAGATCTTCGATCGAGATCCAAGGCTTAACCTCATTTAAACGTTTTCTCAACAAAGGTCAAAACTTATCCTGCTGCTGAGACCCCCCACTCTTACATCTGGAAAGGAAACATTTTGCTGTTAATTAATTCATTCAGATGAAACCAGCAAAAATGTCAATGTAACAAATTAGACACTCATTGATTATTGGCTTAAAAAAGAGTTAATAGGTCTGTTCTGGAGAAGGGGGTTAGGCAGGTCTTTAAAGTGATACACACATGCAATACTTTATTGCTCATATGGGCTCCCCATTTAGCACCTTAATTGTAAAAATATGTTTAGAAATTCTCTACGTTTCTTATTCCCTTTTCCTGTTAGGATAGCTTGCAAACCACGAGTGCAGCTTTCCACCACGTCTTACATTGTGTGGACCCAGCCCTGCTCATCTTTGTTAGTACTGCAGCTGCCCGGACAGCTCGAAAGTAACACTGATGCTCCGTAAGTGAAGCTGTGCAGAAGCAGTCTGCTCCCTGCCGTCTCCATGGGAAGAGGGCCACCAACGAGCATCAGACTTGGGAAGCATCCAGAGACTGAGGAGCTGCATTTTCACGGAGCAGCAAATGTTGACCACGGGCCAGCCAGCAGCTGAGGCTTGGAGAAACAGGCTTAACTCACTACCTCAGCTACGCCCTGGCCCAGGAGCAACTGGAGGTTACCAAAGATTAACAGAAGCAATTTATGGTCAAACATTATGGAGCTAAGGGTTCTGCAGAGACGTTAAGGCTAATGAAATTATAACAGAAGATGCCATCTGCCAGCAAGACAGAAATGTTCAAATTAACATAACACCATCCAGGGCTGAAGTTCATATGCCACGCCCAAACTGGATGAACACCATCCCCTTCTCCCTCCTCTTCCCAGGCTCAAGTTGTGACTTTTAGCTCACGTACAAAACAATAACAGACAGGACAGTGTAGCAGCAGAGTGGAACAGAAAAAACCAGATGTTTTAAATTTGATGCAGGGTGCTGGGGTAACGGTTGAAGCAGGATTCAGAGGGCAATTTTAGCAACATACAATGAAGAACAATTCAAGGCAACAGCAATAATATCTGAGGACTTTGTTTTTAAAATCACAGTGTGGTCACTGTGAGGAGCTGATTGAAATTGTGTATATTTTAATCAAAATCTGGATTGTGGATTAAACTTTAAAAAGAAATCACATAGCAGTATTTAACTGATCAAGGCTTTAAGTGACCTAAATGAAAATACTCTATAATGGCTGGCTTAAGTCAGTTTGTACTGATGATACATATTATATTTCCCATACACCGAAATAATCACAAATAGTTCCCTATCTAGAAATGTCACTTTGCCATAGTAAAGCACGTTTAGAGCAAGTCTGAAAGTAAAGAGTGTGTTTAACAGCGTAAGGCACGGCAGTCAGCCAGTGGACAGTCTCGTAGACTGCTTGTAGCCTGGAAGTGGCCAAGGCCATACAGAAGGGTTATAACCCCAAAACAGATGTGTCCTGAGCCCAGCACACAATGTGGTAAGCCACACTGTATCTTCAGATCCAAGAGACATTCCTCATGTCGTCAAGAGACTCCTTCCAATAAGCCTCTCACTGTTTTGAATATAACCAGACATCTGTGGGAATAGGAAATTTTGCCTTTACCCAGGGAGCAAGGGTTGAGCCTTCACCAGGAGGAAGTTAGCATGCACCTGTGCATGGGGGCATCTCCATCACCTGCCTCTGAGAGAGAGGTCCTGTGCTAGTTGCTGATGACCATCGTGGAACAGTTCAGGCAGCCCCATGGTCCCCTCCTGCCCACCTGATTTTTTGTGCAGTCACACACGACTGTACCATCTCAGTGCATGCAGCTCGTATACTGCAACTCACAAAATGCATCTCAATTTGCTGTCTCAAATGGTTATCTTTTGACATCTCTTGTTTTTACCTGGCTTTTAATAAACCAGTAAATTGTTTGCTTTCTTTGACAGCAATAGAAGAAAACCACATTTCTCCTATCAATTCCAGACCCTCTGAAAAAAAGCATGACTACAGTCTTGTTTAACTACAGCAGGCATGTCCTAGGGTAACAAGGATATGATGAAACACATGCTTTACAAAATACAAAAAAAAAAAAGAGTTTAAAAAAAAAAGAAAAGAAAAAGAAAGGCTACGTTCAATGGCAGAAAAAATTGATTTAACCACATAAAATATTACAAGCAAAAATCAGAGGTTAGAAGTAGAGTTGAAATGCAAACCATTACCTCCATTATCCAAACCAGGCTGTTTATTTACAGCTAGAAACTGTAGAAATGACTTGGATTAATTGTAATTAAAACCTTTTGGTATCTTTAGAGCACCAGAAGTGTTCCATGCAAAGGTAGCGGGGCCATGAGGCGGAGGAGATGCTACGACTTACAACAAGGACATCTTGGGCTGTAAGGAGAACAAAACAAATCCCTGACAAACATGATATGAGGCTAAGAACAATTCCAACTGTGGCAAGAAAAGAGGGTTTGTAATTGAATTAGTAAAAGGCCATACAGCAAAACTAGAGCTAAACTATTTGCAACATATATTAGCTGGAAGAGGCATTTCAAGTGAGACAGGATCATCTGTTGGGGAAGGCGCAAAAGCCATCTGAGCTTAGTGTGTGCTTTTGCCTCAGAGCTGGCATTGAACAACCCCATCTCCCCAGGACTGTGCTGCCCACCTGTGAACAAGGGCAAAGCTGGTCCCTGCTCCCAGGCTTTTGCTGGGCTGTACTGATATCCACATAGATGGCAATTTCCTCCCTGAAGAGCCTGTGTCTCCTGCCATGGACCTGTTGGGATCGATAAAGATGCAAGATAACAGTACAGGAGATCTTCTGAAAAATAGCAAGAAATGGGTAGGCTGGAGACAGATTCCAGAGCTGAGTGTTCCCTTTGCGTGCCATGGTCGAGCCCAGATCCATGCAGAACTTTAGGCTGGGGCATAGTATTTCCTCACCTGCACCAGGGTAAATCAGGCAGAATCCCTCAGGAGCCTAGAAATTGTGGTAAGGAGACATAGATGACCCTCAGCAGACTTCTTGTTTAAAAAAGCAAAGGAAATGAATAAACAAAAGAATTTAGCGATAGTCACAGCAGGTCAGCATGCATGTAGGCTGAGATACATCACTCTCTGAGTTTGAAAAGTGTGTGTCTTACCTGGTCTAGGCATCGTTTTCTTCCAGAGTCAAAGGCAAGAGACAAGCCCCTCTGGTGAGCAACTCTACCCAAGAAGGCACCTGCAAGGGAGATGGGAGGGACACGACATGTCTTGCACTAGTGTAATATACTCCAAAGAAGTCCTCTTCACCTTGTCCTTCAGTATTCAGTCCCTCTAACCTGGTCTGGATGATACACGGCGTTCAGGAAAAACTTAAGTATGCCAGTGGCATCTGCACATTAAACCAAGAATAAAGCTTCAGCTGGGTCTGTATCCAACTCTTTGGCACATCAAGGATGGGAAAGGACGCACGGATGGCTTGTTCACTAACCCACGCTCTCCCTGCCAGAGAACTGTGCCAGAAGTTATCAAGAAAGCTGCAAAATGAAAGCATGATATGCTGTGGTAATTATGTGTGCTTGGATATATATTTTTTTACAAGTGTTCTGCCTTTTAGTAAATATTCTTTAGCATCTCTGTTGTCCCATTTCATCACAGTTAGCTGTAAAAATGATCGCCTTGTCCTTATTAACTCTATCAGTGCCACAGATGGCCATCCCCTGGCCAGCTGCAAGAAGGCTGAAAATAGCTATGAGGTTTGGAGGGACCAAGGAGGCCATCTGGCAGTAGTGTGAGAGAAAGTTTAGTGGCATCAGAGAGCCATCTGTGTCTTTTCAAGGGTGGCAATTCTAACATCACTCAGCGGTTGCTCAAAGTAGGTTTTCCCCACCTAAACCAAAGAAAAAGTTTTTTTCAGATCCCACCGCAAGAGAGACATCTTTTGAATGTGCCACCCACTCCTGACCACCACCTGACATGGTCCCCTATACCAATTACACAGATAACACTACATTTGTAACAAGCTTTGAAAATTCCTTCCCCTGCATACTGATTGTCATCTCTTCGAATAAACACACAAACCCGTTGACTGGAGGTGCGTAAATATTTACAGGGCGTGCCCAAGGAGGGTCAGAAACCAATATATCTCCTGAAGGAAGAATACCTGCTCAGCGACCGTAAAGACCTGATCTCGCATTTGCCCTGAGCAATTACAGTTAAGTAACTGCAATACGAGCACATATTTAAGTACTTATGCAAGGAAAAGAGGCTGATGACCTCGATTATATTTGCATTGTGTTTCCTGTTGTTAGCACTTCCTTGGCGGAATTACTGCAATACATCTTGGACTCCAATTTCATCTGCCAGCTCCACGAGACTGCAGCCAGCCTTTAGAGAGGTCCAAAAATGCTTAGAAGCTGAGCTGTATTTCTTCTTGTACAGCCCTTCTGTCCTGCCTCAGCAGTGGCTCACGCCTCCATATTGCCTTGTCGAGGAGATCAGCAGAAGCAAATTTGCCTCAAAGCTCCTCTAAATCTGTGGCATCATCCTCAGCAGATAGACAACCACAGCTTGAACTGCCCGGCTCGTGACCTGACCTGATTACACTGAAACAACACATTGCAGAATAGATTGATTTCTGTTATTTAACAAAAATAAAGGGGCTTATACCTTTCTCTTGCAAGCAAAGCTGCAAAAGTTTCATAGCTGTAGCCTGG
Organism: Athene noctua; assembly: GCF_965140245.1. Classification (NCBI taxonomy): domain Eukaryota; kingdom Metazoa; phylum Chordata; class Aves; order Strigiformes; family Strigidae; genus Athene; species Athene noctua. Next base: position 1,878,316 of record NC_134044.1, on the reverse strand, counting down.
GGGAGGTGACATTTTGTATTTTGCAGACAATTATAAATTTGGCTATTTGCATATGATTTTTCACCTGAGGACTCCCTGCAGGTACACACCCAAAAAAAGTTAAATGTCATAAGGTGAAAGACTAAGAAGTTGTTAAATGCCGTAGTTAGGGTCTTTGTTTTCTCATGCTTCAACCTGGAGAGAAGAACCCCAGTTAGGTACTATTTCCGTGCTATTTTGCCTGCTTCATTCAGCTCACAGGACGCCTAGGTTGGGAATGGCAAGGTGGTTTGCAGCCTCTTTGAAGTTAATTTCCAATGCAGAAGTTCCTTCACTTCTGCCTGGAAGCCATTCTTCATGGGTTTGGGTAGTCTTCACAGAGCTGTGCCCCAGCACACAGCAGACAGAGTAGGGGCCCCTCCAAAAGTCCTTTGTGTGATTCTCTGTTGCTTGCCACCAAGCTAAGGTTTGACTTGCTTTAATTTGAATGAAAAGCTAAGAAAATTCTAGTGTTGTTACGGTTGGTTGGGACATCCATTTGGACAGTGCTGCATCCTGCATCCAAAGATCAGGGTGATCCAAAGCTAGGAGGGAAGAAGCTTTCATCTTTCCAGCTCCAATCCCGCTTCACAGGCAGACTGCATCCCTTGCCACTCCACAACGCACCTCCTTTTCCAGCATGGGAAGAACCACTTAGAGCACTCTGTCCTGAAAAATGCATCCAGCCTCAGGGGAAATTAACATTCCCAATTTTCTCATTAATGCAAAATGTTCTTCTCCTACCAGCTCCACCAGAGCAGCAAGAGGGGCCATGTCTCAGAGGGCCAGCTGCAACATGGAAATCTCCAGATGCCAGGAGATAAGAACAGCTGGACCTGCTCAGAACACCACCAGTATCCCGTACCAGTGTCACCATACATCCACAGATGCCAGAATGAGATGCAGGAAAAACCCAAGACAGGCTGCTGTGGAATAAGCATCCTTAAGTCCTGTAACGTAGAGGTTTATATCTATTGTAATGTTTTTTCTCTGTGTATCATCACTGGAGAACTTGGTTACAGCAATATCTTGGGGCAATGAATTCCCTAAGCTATGTATGAATTGCTTGCAAAAGTGTCTTTTTATCAGTTTCAGTTCTGTTGCTTTTCAAGTTTATTCAGCATCCCTTTGAATGAGACACTGTTGTAATTGTCTAAAAAATAAATTTGATTGCCTGCCTGACCTTCTTTATGCCGTTTATTACCATCATTTCATTTTCTATTCATTCTCTCCTGGGAAAAAACAGAGACAATATCGTCACTCTAGCCACAAGTGGAAGTATTTGTATTGCCTGTCTCTAAGCCTTTGTTGTTTCCTTGTTTTGTTTTGGATGTGGCACAACCAGAACTTCACACCAGCTTCACGGTGGGAGCCAACACTGAGCAACGGCAATGTCAGCTTTGTCACCATTCATGGCTTTTTTAAAAAAAAACCAAACAAACAAAAAAAACCAAGTCATAGTTTCTTGGTTCTTTTTGTCATCAGAAAATGAACAGAGAATAAAGCAGAGAGCATTGCAGTGATCCTGCACCAGTCCTGCATTGTGCATGATGATGCAGACCTGTTCCCATTTCACAAGGTCCCACAGAAGATCTGGAAAAGATACAGGGAAGAGTAACACTGTCATGGAAATGTTCTAGGAAGGCTTCTGTGCAGAAAAAAATCACACGGATGATCTGCAAAATTGGGTAGTGGTCTGCTGAGCCAGGAAGTCTTGGTCAGAAGAGACTGGATATATCAGTGAGCCTTCTCCAGTGCCAGAGCTTGGGCATAGGCACCAAAGCTGAGGATCAGCAGGCTCAGCACAGCTACCAGACACCAGCTTTCCCTCCCTCCATGGACATCACCTTGCACTTGCTGATCCAACATCATTCACCAGGGTGGTGTCCAGTTCCCCTGTTCTGTTGGGCCTTCTGAAGGTCAGCAATGTTCAGAGCTGCTTGTCCTACTTAACTATAGGCTACCTGCAAAGTCAAATACTGATGAAGAACAGTCCTGCTCCAACATCTTACTCTCTACTAACACTGTCAATCACTTCTTCCAATTTTGAAGTCCACTTCTAAAAACAGTGGATCTTCATCCATCCATCCATCCATCCATCCATCCATCCATCCATCCATCCCTCCCTCCCTGTAGGATATCTTAGTCACCAGTTTGACACCTGGTTTGAAGACTTCTGCTTGGAGCTGCCTCGTTTTCCTTCATGCTAGCCTGTTCCCCTTGTATTTTTTAAAGGGTGTTGCTTGGTCCTTCTTTTGGACACTATTTTGGCCTATCTGTTGGCAACAAGTTCAGCCTTGCTGGGTAGCCGTTCTCAGCAGCACGCTTTAAGTAGTTTAAAGCTCAGTATGACTAGGCCCATCCTGCCACACAGACAACCGTGTATCCCAGTAGCCTTGCTGCTGACTTCTGCCGCGTTCATCCCTGGTGCACCCACAAGGACTTAGTACCACTCATGCTATAAACATTGTGCTGGGCACAACCGTGTTATCATGGTTGCAGTTTACTGAGTCACTCACAAGCTATTTCCAAAGCTGGCCCCGTTCTGTTGTTTTGCTATTTTCCACCCAGACACAATATTTCTTCCTAGTCTTGGATGGGTTGATAATGAATGGTATGAAATAGCAATGAATAACCAGGTTTCTGCAGGGGGGATATGGGATGGGACGCAGTCCAGGACCTGCCGAAGTGCTTCCCCGATTATTTGAAGGGGTCACTGTTCAATGACAGGCACAAAGCCCTTACTCTATGCTGGATGCATTCTCCCTGCAGCACTGGGAGATTTTGCCAGCCTGAGAAATGAGAGACTGGGACTCAAAATAAGTAATCTTTTAAAACATAAATGGCCAAGCTGATTTTCTTCCAAATACACAACAAAAAAATTGCTGTTGGGCAGGGACCTCGTTTGCCAAGTTTCAACAGAGCAAAATTTTACAGCAAAGTTATAACCACTTTAAATACCATTGTCGGTTCATAATGAAAAAGCTGGCAGGCATTTGCTAAGGCTGCTCTTCCAAGTGATGCTTTGCCGTGATGCATACTCCACGTATGTGATAAGCTGAAGATTCATGTGATAAATTTTGGATTCATGTGATAAACCATGTAAAACAATCTTTAGCCACTTCCCCCATGATTTTCCCAGATCTAGGACATTTCCAGAATTTCTTCCAGTAGTTCACTCCCTTCAACCAGGCACCTCACTGGAACAGCAGTCTGCCAAACCCTTTTTGTTGCCGCCCAAGGCTGTGAAATTCCCTTCTCAAATGAATCACAAGTAGAGGAGCAACTGCCTAGAGCCTTAAGAAATGATCTCTGATAAATAAACAAACAAACAAAAAAAGAATACTTAGATTATGTACAAGACACCATACCCCAGGGAAGCCTAACTTGAATGTACAATTGATGAATGGCTACCTAAAGTCCTAATATTATTAATAACAGAGGGACATTTCAGTGAGTGTTGCTACTGGCTCCTCCTTGGAGGTGCTGGAGATGTAAACTAACCGAAATGTGTTTGCAGAAGAAAGCACCGATTTAGGTGTTAAATGACCCTTCTGAGGTGTCGGGGAAGGGTTACATTTAGACACTCTTTTCTGAAAAATCCCTTTTGGGAATCTCACTTGGGGACCCCACAATAGAGCCAACACCAAACAGTTTCTTCAGCAAATCTTGGCCAGGACAACCAAATCCAATGGAGTGTGGGATGCAGAAAAAAAGAAGTCTGATTATGTTGGCATGGACTAGCTTCAGTCCTCTCTTACGTTGCTCCTCTGCTGTGTTCTCTATGTCTCTCTCACAAGCCAAGCTGTATACCAGCTTTGTAACAGGGAGCTGGGCTTGTGAGCGGTTTGGATGGAGTCTCCCACACCGTCTGACCGTGAACAGAGTGAGGCAGGGCTCAAAGTATGGCCCCAAAGCATAATGAAGCTGATGAAGAAGAGCCACCAGCCCATTTCTTCTCCCTAGGGCCCAAGCCTGGCCATGTTGCAGCATGGCAGCATGTGCGTGTTTCAGAGATGCTGCTGGGGTGCAGCCTCTGACAGCCTCATTCTGGAAGTTCATAGGGAAGCCGAGAAAGCTGTTGCAAGCCTCGTGCTTAGTTTGCATTCATTTCCTTCCCAAACTCTCATTACCCGAAAGAGAAAGAGAGAGAGAGAGAGTGCATTCAAGTGGAAATGGTTGGAGTGCACTTAGAGGAATTTAGCCAAAAGGAAAAGGATAGATGATGGTGGCTTTTTTAATTTTTTTTATTCTAAAAAAAAAAAAAAAATCCTCCAGAACTTAAAACTGTTTTAATCAGCTGAAAAACATACGTGGGCTTTACAGCTCTGAGACAGCTTGCACAGGCTCTGATAAATGCCTATCGCTCATTTGCATACGCTAACAGCTACACTTTAATCAGCCTCCTAATCCCTGATGATATTAATGAATTTTTTTTATGCTCTCTCTCTCTCTCCTCCCTCCCCCCCCTCTTTTTTTTTTTTTTTTTTAGTATCATGTTTGCTAATTCAAAACCGATCAGCGGCTTCTGTGTGCCTTTTTTTATGCAGGAAATAATGGGTGAGCTTGGTACTCCTGTTATCCTGCTCTCACAAATAATTAAGACTACAAAGGGTACAAATCAGTCTGAATGCACGGCACAAAGGCTCAAGCTATGCAAAGGTCTTTTTCTCTCTCTCTCTTCTCTCTCTTTCTCTCTTTTCATTTATTCTCTTCTTCTGACAAGAGGTGGCTTAGAAAGATACTTAGCAAAGCAATGAACTGGTCACTTCCAAAAAGCAAGAATTTCCCAGCCATTTTAAATGCTCATGATACACATGGACTTTTTTTTTAAAAAATGTTTGCTCGCTCTGTTATTTGGTGCATCCTGCTTTTGGGAGAGGAGGCTACCTGCTGGAGAAATCTTCCACTGAAATGTTTTACCTTTGTTTTGCTGGTTCTGCTTTTCTCCTCAGGAGGGCTTGGCATGAGAGGGTGCCACAGATTTTGATGGCAGGAGACCTGGAAAGGTCTTTCTTGTGTATGTGGTCACAGGGCAAAGGAGCAGTGGAACAAATTAAGCCATTTGGTGAGAAAACTGGCTGCATGACCCCACATGCAGGTGAATTTATTCCGCCTCAGAACAGATCAGAGGCTCTAGGTGCCTTCTGTTGTTAACCCAGGCTCCAGACTACCCGGACGTCATGTGAACCCCCAGCCCATTAGGCAATTTCCCCCCGCTCTGGCCAAGGTCAACTGATAGATCCAGCTACTTCAGTCATGCAGACCCTTCCCATCTCCTGTCCACCCTTGGGTGCAGCCATGAAACTTTAAGGTGGAGTCTATGTGAGACCCACTGCAAGTCACCTCTACAACTCCACAGAGCGACCGACCTCCAAGAGACCCTCCATTTGAACACCTTTTCACCTTGAAATTAAAAGTAGTATTTTTGAATCCTTGTGGAATTTGCAGAGGCCATGAAACACATTGTTCCACAGACCAACAGGCAGCCCATAGAAGTGCTACAGACTGTGATTAATTTGCATAGAAATGGATTGATGGACATACAGAGACTAACATGGTGGACCAACTGAAGACAACTCTCAGAAATATGCTTTCTCAACGCATTTGGTGACAAAGAGAGGGACCCAAGTCATGCCACTGGCCATAACATTGACAACTACTGCTATAGTTCTGTAAAAATTATGCAACATATGAAGTCACACTGACACAACAGCTGAACCTGAGTGAGTGACAAAACGAGACATACTGAGTGCATACAGAAACTAACCAACTTAGTCAACAGGAAACAGTCACATTCATTAAAACAAGCAAAATAAGGATTTGAATAAACAAAAAAAAAACCTCTAAAGGAAACCTGCAGGCGTGTCTGAAGTGTGCAAGTCTAGACTTCCAAATTCAGTAGGATCTTTGTATTAGGAAGCTGGGTAAGGTTGATGGAAAAGATGCATACTTTTGCCCAATAATTCTTTTAGGAGATGCAAGCAAACATCTCTGTAGGGTAGTCTCAACACTAACATATCATGCCTAGATCTCAGGGGATTAAGATCAGACTGAAACACCTGCAGATGATCTGATGTATAGAATGATCATGAGCACTAAGAACATAAAAATGCCTATGTTCTTTAGCAGCGTTTTTGTAGATAGCCAAACGAGGGCAGATTATTTAAGGTAGGTAGAAGTATGAAATAGCAAACGAGCTTGCCAGCTCCAGGAAAAGCTCAGACAGTCTTTGGAAACCTGTGACCAGGAGGCTTTTTGGAAATTCATAAGACCATCAGTACTGGTTTTCCTGCTAATAATACTGGTATTGCAGCAATGACAGAAGGTTACTCACTGACCAAGACCCCTTGTGCAAGGCTTGGTACAAATCCTGTGCGTAATGATCTCCGCCTGAAAAGAGGTCCAGGTAAACACCTTTTTCTTACAGTGAAGTGTCACTGCTGAATGCTCCTTGCGGATTGTCCAGAACAACTCAAAGATAACTGAAAATAGAATAAGATTTGGTGTAAAGAGAAACTGTCAGAGAAGCATCAACACTGGAATATTCTGAGGTTAACAGGGAGCTTAAGACCCAAGCTGATGCAAGGTCATTTTAGTCATGGCTGTCTTGCAAGATGATATCTGAGCCACCGGCTAAAACATACCAAAAGCTATGCTCGCATTCAAAATGGAATACTGGCAATTGTTTTAGATCATGAGTATTTTCATGAATATGTTTATGGGAAGAATTCAATCAAGGTAGAAAGAGACCATAAAGCACTAGGAGCCATAGAGCAAAATCCATTGTACAATGAGCCACCTGGACTTCAGAAAAATGTAATGAAATTGCAAAAGTACTCATTAAATGTGAAATACAGGCCCAGTAAGGAGCTTAGCAGATACGCTTTCAAGAACACCTATAAATAATGAAAGCAATGAACTGCAGGAAGAGGAGTTTGAAGTAAATATGAGTCAAGTACTACCCATGTCTGAAATGAAATTTGACAAGTTCAAACAAGTAACACAAAATGACCCAAGTTGACAACAGTTTGGGGAAAGTAATTCTACATGGATGACCAAACAAAATATCAAGCCAGTGCTGAGCATAAAAACTTACTGGGATTAGAGACACAAAATTGCTGCAGTTGATGGGTTGTGCACAAAGAACATCTTGTCATAATACAATATCAACATGAGGTCAGAAAAGCTAAGTGTTTTTCAGAAACAGAAACCTATAGGGTACTGTGTAAAGAAAAGAGCTGTAAGGTCCGC